>NC_058523.1:80682443-80992777 GCF_904849725.1 Hordeum vulgare subsp. vulgare | reverse complement strand
CAGGATCATAAGTTGTTGTAAGGTCGTAATATACACTTTCAGAAGGAAGTAATTGATGCTTACAAAACAAAGCCTGGGTCATCTTGGAGATGTGATTTTTCAATCCGGAGAGCTCTTGTACGGCGGATTTTAGTTTTTCTTTGGCTTGTTCCGCCCTTTTCAAAATGGAAGCTTGCTCAGCATGGGCCTTGTCTTCAAATTTTTTGTGCTCTGCCTTCATTTTTCCCATGTCGGCTAGAGCAAGGTGAAGTTTCTCTTCAAACATAGCTCGAGCATCCTTCTGCTCTTCCAAGCTTTGTTTCAAGCCGGCCACAGTTGAGTCGGCCCGAGTCAATTATTCCTGCAAGAAACATCGGGAAAGCAAGTTTCAGGACCATTGCAAGCAACATCCCTAACACTTGGGGGCTAATGTATGATTCATATTTTCTAAGGTAATACCTTCAAGCAAGACCCGACTCATCTTTAAAAAGATGACACGGCCCTTGGGGGCTACAGGTTGAAGCTTTTCCTCAAGTACAAAGTTGAAGTCCCGGCTCATCTTTAAAAAGATGACCCTGCCCTTGGAGGCTACATGTTGAAGCTCTTGTTCAAATACAAATTACACACCCGTCTCATCTTTATAAAGATGACCCGGTCCTTGGGGGCTACAGGTTGAAGCTTTCGTTCAGGTTATAAACTAAAAGACCCAACTCATCTTTAACAAGATGACCTGGCCCTTGGGGGCTACAGGCTGAAGCTTTTTATTCAAAGTTATAAATTAAAGACCTGGATCATCTTTACAAAGATGACCCGGTCCTTGGGGGCTACACGTTGAAAGACGGCACAAATGCACGATTTGTCATGGATGACTCGGCCTTTGGAGGGCTAATGGGAAGACATGTCAAGAAGGTTAAATGATATCATACCTCATGTTTTATCTACATCATGTTGGCCAAGCTCTTTTCCATCTCATGGCTCGTCTCCACGTGGCTTACAAAACCAGAGTATAGTTCATCAAACTCCAATTTTTCATAATTGTGGAGCTTCATCTTGGTGATATCTTTTTCTGCAAATACTTGGGCATCTTTTGGTGCGTGTTTGGTTAAAACCGCAATTGCAGCCTTAGAATAGCCGGTACCAGTGACGACGACTAAATCTGGGTCTTCAGGCGCCTTATGAGGACTGGGGGGTTGATGTTTTCAGTTACTTACTTTTGAGGGCTTGAAGGGTTGACCCGGATGTCAGGGAAATCATAAAAGATATCGTCATAAATCTCGACTGGTTCTTCTTGAGCCTTTGGGATGGAGGTTCTCATGCCAAACACTTCAGCCGTTTTAGGAACAGAAGACAGCTCGCCGGTTTTTCTCTTCTTTGCTTGAGCCCTAAGGAATGATGGTACCAATGTTAAAACAGAAACATTGACACCCGAAGAAATATGTTAATGAAGGAACTTACCCCTGAAGACGGATCAATGGGGGAAGAGTTGAGGAGGCTGAGTCGCTAGATGAAGGAGGTGAAACCTGTTGGGTGCAGGATTCCAAAATTAGGTAAATCACGAGAACAATTTACACAAGGAGAAAGATGTTTATAGCAACGTACCTCGCTTTGATGTTTGCGACCGGTTGTTTTCTCGGGCAAGCCGTACAAGAGGTCCCCAGAGTTGCTTCGAGTATGATGCTTGGACGTAAAACTCGCCTTCTTCAAAAGGAAATTGGGATCCAGATAAGAATCCGAGTGAGATAGGGGAACTTTACTACAGATTCGCCTGGCCGGCTTGGGAGGAGAAGAGTTTGAGTCGGAAGAAATGGAAATTACCTTGACATCTTCATCTTGGCTCTCCAAGTCATCATCCTATAAACATAGGTAGCAAAGCATGAGTACAATTCAAATTACAGCAATAAAAACAAAAGAGCGTTACCTCTTATTGTTCGTCGATGGCCCGAGACTCGCCCACAATAGATGACTCCTTTTCAGTCACCTTGCCTTTGTTTTTCTTCTTCTTCGGGGTGGGTTTGGTCATTTTCTTGACGACTGTCTTGGGTCTTCGAGTCCAAAAGGCCGAATTCCTGTGATTGACGTGATTAAAAACTCAGATCAGAAACAACCATGAATATATCAAAAATCCAGAAGGGCGACTTGGGATTCTTTACCTCTAGAGTTGGGTTAAAAATGCAGAAAGGTTTGAGCCCGATTTTTGAGCAGTTCTCAGCAGGCTCGCCACTCAGCTTCTTTATGATTTCGACAATGTCTTCTAATTCAAGCCTCAGGTTATAAAAGCATTAGGGGTGGTATAAGTCGCCATTATATTCACACATCAAACTGTCCCGGCGGCTCAAAGGCATGATTCTCCACTCCACCCAGCAACGGATCACATCAATCCCAGTGAGACAATTGACAATAAGAGCCCTCAGCTTTGTGAAGATAGGGACGAATGTGGCTTCTTCTTCTTGAGTTAACTTTTTAGGCAATTTGAAATCCATGGGCACGCGTTCCTCCCTGAAGCCTGGTAAAGGGTTCTCATTGGGTGGAGAAGTGTCACGGCAATAGAACCAAGTCTTTGCCCAACCCTTGGGATTACTAGGCAAAGTAACAGCTGGGAACCCACATTCTCGCCGTCGCTGGATGTTAACTCCCCCAAGCTCTAGGCAGGGCTCGTTGGCAAATTCAGACTGGCGGTTCAGGTAAAAGAATTTCCTAAACAAAAGCACAGTAGGCTCTATTTGCAGGTAAGCCCCGCAGAACACTTGGAATTGACACAGGTTGCTGATGGAGTTTGGCCCTAAGTCTTGAGGATGGAGGTTGAAAAAATGCAAGGCGACCCTAAAGAACTTTGAGTCGGGTGGTGTGAAGCCTCGCTCGAGGTGATCAGCAAAAACGACTACTTCTCCTTTGGCGGGTTGAGGAATTTTCTCCCCCAAGGCGGTTCGCCAGCCGATTGCTTCTTTGTGCGCAAGGTTGCCCACTTTCACGAATTTTGCAAGATAAGCATCATTGACTTCTGTTGGCAGCCAGTTGCATTTGGAGATGGAACCCATAATTGCAATGTTAAAAAAGAAGTGACGGAGATCTGCATAAGAAGGTTTGGCGGGTTGTTAGGACCTACGAAATGGTAACTCGTCGGCCAACAACTGAGAGCATGACTAAAAGGGAGTTGTGACTCGCAACAACATTGAGGGCGGGTTGTGACTCTAAAAATTTCCTTAGGATATTCCTAATCAAGGACAAACATGTTTACGAAACCAAGAGATAATTTACGGATCTACGGGTGATTCTATTGAATAAAATAATACTTGCAAAAATTCAGGCGCTGAGAACACGAAAACACTGTGAAAACAGTGTGTGGATCTGTAAAACAATGGAGGAAGAATAAAACTTGCTGGAGATTGTGATGGAACTACCGCAGTTTATTGCTAAAAGGAAGGATCTAAAAACCATGCTTAGACTGGCTAATGGCGCGAGGAGCTGGCATTCATGGAGTTTCGGTGCTACCCTAAGAACTATGGAGGTTCGAGATATAGATCTAATGAAGAAAGGGAAGTTACCTGAAGAAGGAAGACAATGAATGAAGAAGGCCGCGGAGGTTCTGTGCCGGAGACCGCGCCCCCGATAAGCCTAAGAAGCGGCTGGTCCGCGAGAGAGGTTCGGCGATGGCATGGTGGTCGTGACGCGAGCTCGAGGAAGAAGATGCAGCCGACGAAATGGAATAGAGATAGGTGGGGATGCCCCTCCTCCCCCCTGCAGCTATTTAAAGACCTAGGGCGGAATCGAAACGGCAGGCACGGGAATCGAGGAGCTACATTGAAAACCGGAAATGATGGCGCCTAGATTTTCGGGGTGACAGGATAAGACAAAAGATCCATTGGGGAGTGATCTCATCAAGATCCCGGGGATTGTGGAGAAGATGACATCACAAATAAAGGACCTGGCGACTAAGACAATTCATAAGAGTTGGTGGCTCGTCACTTAATTGAAGAAGGGTCAGAGATTGTGTATGATTCGCCGAAGAGAGGCGTGAAGGTTTATTGGAGTGAAAAAATTCAAGTCAATCTCGGGCCTAATGTTGGGGATATTACCAACGGTATGACCCGCCTTATTGGGCTGGGTCAGGTAAAACAACGACTCTATATTAACGATCAAGATAAGCCTTGGCCCAGGGTCTGAGATGCGCCAGGAGACCTTGACAAAGTGCTGCCAGGGCCCATGAGCTGAATGGCGGTTCAAGATTAAGAAAAGGTAAGTCGCCAAGGAGGTTTCCTAACTTGGAAGACACGGCGACTTAGAGATACGGAAAGCCATGGTTTGTAACGTGGCTAGGACTTTGTAAGCCCTAGGGCCTCGACCTATATATAAAGGCGAGTCTCTAGGGCAGAGAGGTTAAGTTAGAATCCATCGAGAGCTAGGTCAGGTGAGTTGCGCCCTCCTTTTAATCGAATCCACCATCAATATACACAAATTAGGACGTAGGCTTTTACCTCCACCGGAGGGGCCGAACCTGGGTAAACCTGAGTCTCGCTTCCACTCACCCTCTTTGAGTCGTCACCAAGGTGCGATGGCTCCATCACTAAGTCCTTTCACGAAGACATCTGGCGTGAAAAAACCACGACAGTGTTGGAGACCGGAAACTCTTTCGTCCCGATCTTATCTGAGATTCTGAAGAGAAGGTTAAGTTGATCCGTGACCGACTCAAGATAGCTCAGTCCAGACAAAAGAGCTATGCGGATAGTAAACGCAAGGAAGTAACATACGAAGTGGGAGATCGAGCATACCTCCGTGTGTCCACACTTAATGGAATCAAGAGGCTTTGTGTAAAAGGAAAGTTAGCATCCCGATTCATTGGCCCCTACAAAGTTCTTGAACATAGGGGGGAAGTTGCATAGAAGCTGGAATTTCCAGAAGGATTATCCGGAGTTCATGATGTTTTCCATATTTCCCACTTGAAGAAGTCCCATGCTGAAATGGCTGATATTCTGTTGAGAGACACAGTGCCCCAAGAGGCCATCCACTTGACAGTGATCTGACTTATGAGGAGAAGCCCGTCAGGATTCCCGAGACTACCAACAGAGTTACTCGCAGCAAGATCATCAAGTTTTGCAAGGTTTTGTGGAGTCATCACACCGAGGAAGAAGCCACGTGGGAGAGAGAAAAGGATCTTCATCGAGACCACCCGCACCTATTTTCTAGCCAACCCAAATCTCGAGGGCGAGATTCCACTACAAGAAATATGCTCATACATGACGTTTTTTAAGACGTCGTTGATGAATTCGTCATAAATCTATGACGATTTTATCCGAGATCATCGTAAACCGTTTGAGGGGATCAAATCGACATATAAATTATGACGATGTGAGTCAAAAACGTCGTAACCGCATAAGATGAGATCGTCATAACTTTTACGACAATTATAAAAATGTCGTAACATGTTCTAACTATGTTGACATGTCACTCGTGGGACCATTCTATGTCACGCGCTAAACCCGCCTAGTTTGTGAAGCAACCTACTATTATATCATTTTAAAACAATTCGAAAAATTCCCATAAATACTTTGGATCATATATTCCTCAAATATGTGAAAACCCTTCCTTCCGTAGTTCAAAAATAATTCAGAAATATTCATTTTCCTATTTTGTTCAGAATAGCACTTTGTGAAGGAAGTGCTATTTCTATTTATTTGATTACCCTCATATTTTGGTCAATTATACATTAAATGTGGCCTACTTTTTATAAAAATGATTTGGTCTAATTTTGCATCAAATATATGATACGTTCTTCACAAAAATACTCAGTTTCGGCACTAAAAAAAATGAAAAATGAAATTTCCGTGCAAAGAAAATGAGAACTCCATTTAGCAACATTGTTTGCCATTCCAAGATGCGGACTTATGCAAAATGTGAGATCATTTATACAAACTTTGCCATGAATTTTGACATAACATTGACTATTTGCCATATAAGAGAAAAAACTAAAAAAACTCAATTCTAATTGGTGGGATCACTTGTGGCTTGGATCGGTGATATGGCAAACATCAGTCCATCCATCCATCCATCCACTTGTGATCCATCCCACCGCACCAAACCCCTCTCTCTCTCACACACCTAAACCGCACCAACCCCTCCTGACCTTTCTATCTCTGTATCTCGCAGGAACCCTAGAGCTTTACTCCTCCCTTAACGCCGCCACCACTCCCGTGCACGACCCCGACAATCTCCGTCGTGAATCGATGGCTCCTGTCCGGTGAGATCCGGCGCGTGCGTCCTACAGCGGCCCACGAGCTCTCTCTCGCTCTAACCCTCCCAACCCAAGTCGCCTCGTCTCTCCGCACGAACTCCTCTCCCTCGCCGCCGCCCGCACCGCCGCCACCCACACCACCTGGTTCCGTTGAGCTCCATCCACACGCAGCACACCAGCGAGATCCCTTTGGTCCGCGCCTCCCTTACCTTCGTGCAGATCCACAGCTCCCCCTTTTGTTCGTGGGATCCACCATAGAAGGCCACGGTGAGGTCAGAGGTGCCCGGATACAACACCGGTAAGCCTCTCCCCTCCATCGCCCACCATCTCCTCCTCGGCTCACCTCATGTTCTCTTCCTTCTCTGTAGGTCGTCATTGGCGTGCCGGAAACGACGACAGGAGGGGCACACCTCTGTGGGACGGGACGCCGCCATGGATATGGAGTCCCATTTCCCGCGCCATGCGGCGGCCCCATGGAGCCTCTGAGTTCCCCAAACCCTAGCTGAGAGAGAGGATTTTCTCCTAGTACAGCATGCCACGGAAGGTTCTTTTTTTGTTCTGTATTTTTGTTGTTGTTTCTCTTCCCGATCTAAACATGTTGAAGGCCCTTTTCTCACCATCATTTATTCATCTCCCCTTCCTATGTTATGTGCAGGTTGCTCTGATGAGGAGAAGGTTCTGCTACAGGACGTCCTCCACCCCTCCCCTGCATCCACCTCCTACTCCACACATGGTGAGCTCCAACCTATCTTTCCACCCCTTCCAAATCTGATCTGAAGTGGACATCAATTGCGATTGTTATGGACACAACATAACAACAAGTATTGCTGCAGTTTTTGTGTGAAATTTGATTGTCATTCTTCTTTCTTGATGCTTACTTTAGAAAATGAAAATCATGGATATCTAGAAGATGGAAACAGTGAGCTTCCGTTCAAGTTAGTAATTCTAAAAATCATTTGGCTCATAAATTCTTAATGTCTTCTTTGGGGATCCGATCCGGTCTGGTCTCTTTGCTTGTTCCGATTCTGCTGGTTTGTTTCTTTGTTTGTTTATACTTGTTCTCCGTCTCCCTCGTCTCTCGCGCACCCTCACAGAATTCAGTCCCCAACTCTGATTCCATTCTTCTTCTTCTTCTTCTTCGCCCCGGACGATTCCTTCCGTTTTGCTGCCTTCGATCAATAGTTCATGCACTGCTCGCTCGTTTCCTCTGATGCTATGTTAGATAGATAGATTAGATCGGATGCCATCTATTTTTTCTGCTTGCTTCACATCCATCTCTTTCGCACGCCATGCATGGGACGGACAGCGATGCATGAGTTTTTGGCAGTTTACCAGCTCTGATGAACCCTTCCATTTCCTCCGCTTTGCAGATCAGAACCAAGGATGGCTGGCGGCGGCACCAACATCAGGAAGTATGTGGGCGCCCTCAAGGACTCCACCAGACTCCACCACCGTCAGCATCGCCAAAGTGAATAGCGACTACAAGGTACCAAGCACTAGAAATCACCATCTCTATCCCTCGCTCTTGCATCATTCATCCAAAATTTTAATTCTAGAGATTGTTTAAAAAAAATTGTAATGTTATCGCTCTTTGCAACAGCAACTGGACATCGCCATTGTCAAGGCCACCAACCATGTGGAGCGGCCTGCAAAGGAGAAGCACATCAGCGGTAATAGCAAACTCATGTTCCTACATGGAGGAGCAAGAAGAGCATGATCTTTCTTCCGTCGAAAACGCCACGGTTCTCACCATGTGCTTCATCTTCTCAGATATCTTCATGCATCTTAATTCCGGGAGGGCTCGAGCGGACGTGGCCTACTGCATCCGCACCCTCGCCAGACGCCTCTCCAAGACGCGCAACTGGGCGGTATGTCTCACCATCATAAATTTCCTCATATTCATGCTATATAAGATTGAGTCCGAGTAGATGGATCATGGATGGAACCTGTCCTGTTTATGCAGTTCTGCACCGTGTCGTTTTACCCGAAAATTCAGACTGTTGGTTCTGTCCTGTTGCTAGTGTCTGGGTGATGTTTAGTAACTAAGGTGGAATGGTGCTTATGATTGACAAACTTTCATTTCTGATTTGTTAGGTTGCGCTCAAGACGCTAATTGTGATACACCGTGCCCGTCGCGAGGTGGACCCTTCTTTCCGTGACGAGCTCATGAGTTACGGAAGATCTAGCGGCCACATGCTACACATGTCCTATTTCAAAGATGACTCCAGCCCTGATGGTAGTAGCTAGTTGCTGCTAACCCCCAAATAAATCAACCATTTTTTTATACCCGTCCCTCCGGCTAGTGTCCTCTGCTCTGCTGCTCTGCATCCTGTACGCGATTTCGATTCTGTCTATCTATATAAAACCGTTAGATGCTAGTATTGTTTGTGCATTGACGTATATCTGGCCTTGATCTACCTGATTGTTAGGACTATGGAGTATCCTGTTGTGGGTCTCTGCACTTTGCTGCACAGATCAACCTCTACCATTTCTGCACTACAATGACAGAGCTTTGTTTTCTTGTAAAACTCCTCCTGGTGTACATGCTTTTGTAGCACAAAAAATAAGTCATCTTTCTTGGTGTGCTTGATTCTAATTATGCTTGTTCAGTGCTGTATATTCAGATGTATTATTTAACACAGCAAAATTGCTGCGGCCAACGATTCTAATTTATACTCTCTCCCAAAATAATAGAAAGCATGTATAGTCTCCACAGCTATGCTTGTTCTATCTAATCAACATTGTAAAATTCTATTAGTAGCATGCATGATGCAATTATAAACTGAACTATCACCTATCCTGCATCATATAATTGTGAATCATACAAAAATAAAACCCATTTCGGATGCATTATCCACAAGTCCACTCAGATCTTTATGTTTGTGCTTACCTACCTCTCTGTAATAACCTATCATGCTCTCAGTTATCACATCTATCATATGTCAAGAGTTTCTCACATGCATGCAACTTTTGTAATACACAATGAGACACATTTCAATGCTTGATCATTAAAAAAAACATTCATGCGACTACTTCATTGACGCAGGTGATATTATACTTACTAGACCAATGATACATTCCCTTCTCCTGAGGAATACATGCTTGCTTGTATGTGTTATTTACTATTTATTGAGCATATCAAATTGAACTTAAGGTCATGATTGAGTCACTGTTGTAAGTAGATTTTTTTTTGTCCTGCATTGCTGGTTTTGTTGATTCTACATTTATCTTTTTCGTGCATGGAAAATTTCATGTCAACTAAATTCCTAAAGGCATGGTGACATTTTTGAAAAGGCATGATGACATGCTTGAATTTAGTGTAGTTCGATAATTCCAGGAGTTTTTATTGGTCGATCTTGTCCTTGTACACCTCCTGAGCTATTCTTTGAGTTTGGTTCCACCGTACAGGATTTATCATTCCTTCCTAACATTTTTCTCCTTTTAAAACATGAATATATATTCCAGAAGCAGTCAATCTCTTCTTTTGCAACAAGCAGTCTACATATTAGTATATTACTGTCTTTGATATGATTGACACAGTAAAGTAAAATGCAGTTCATCAATTTCTAAACTGCCTCTTCCTTCCAGTAGGATCAGATTATCCTATGAATTTAAAATCTAATTTACCTATTGTACTGAAGCACAAGGGCGATAATTTCAGTAATCAATATGTGAGATTTATATTCTACATTAATGCATATAAGTATTTGGTATTATGCAACTTAGTGTAGTTCGGTATTTCGCCACGACATTTTGTTAACTCTCTGATTTGTCTTTCTATTATCTTGGATCCTGTGTATTTATCCCTTTGTTAGAGTCTGGATGGTACTACTAGTGACAAACTATTTCTGCCTCATATTTTGTTTAAACTTACGCTACAGTTTCACCTGAGATGATATTTTGTTCTTTGAAAGACGTTTTACAATTTAGCATTGCCATCTAGTTCCTGCGCCTCAATAATAGATTACTTTGTTTGAATGCAGGTATACTAGAGCCCATAAAAGCTGGTATCAGGGATGCAAAACCAGGAGTGGGGAAGCAAGAGCAGGATGACTTCTTCACATCGAGTGGTAATTTCTGTATTTTCTTTTGAGATTCTTCTAGGTTGATGCTTTAGCTGTGAAAACCGGTATCTGATTGTCAACTGTGAATGAGATAAGTTATTGTGTTATGTAAACCTAGGAGATGTATTATGTGATGTTATATGATGGATGATTTTAATTCGACTTGGAGTTTTCTTGATTTGAATATGAAATAGTGTTGGATTTAATATTGGACAAATAATTGGTTGAAAATGCCCAATAAATAGAAATGAAACCAAGTTCTAGAAAAAAAAGTTGCTGAATTCAAAAATGAAAAAGGCCAAAACTGAAACTGGACCAAATGTATTTGGGCACTAAAAGGTCAGGGCCCAAAAAAAAATTTTGAAAAAGAAAAACTAAAAGTGGCTATAAATGGGCTAAGGTCCAAAAAGAAGCCCAATAAGAAAAAGCCCAAAAAAGTAAAATCAGCCCATGTGATCAATTGAAATGGGTTGGGCTGATTTCAACCATGATGTTTTGATTTCGTCGTAATTTTGCCACGTAGGACTGGGTTAGATTGCCAACGATGATTTAGGATTGTCGTAAAGGTTACGCCAATTCAGGAATCATCGTAAAGGTTACGACGATTTTCATCAAAACATCACTGCTGTTCATTTGCGACGCTCCATTTTCGACGCTCCGTTTTCGACGCTTGGTTTTTCATCGTGAGATCGTCGTAAACTAAAAACCATGACGATGTAGCGACGAAAATATAGCATCGTGTATTAGCATATTCCTTGTAGTGTTCATCTTAAGGTGGGTAGGTTTGTAACATCCCAAAATTTCAATTTGGAATGTTTTAGAATTGTAGCTAAGCATCTATGAATTTTATTTGAATGATGGTGGCATTTGAAGTTTCTTTCGGTATTCGATTTGCATTTATTTTTGGCACAAGATTTTTCACTCACAAAATGCGTGACAAATATCTTGCAAAGCAAGAAAGAGAATAGCTAACATGACACCCCAAAAAGTCAGAAGAAAAATTGTGCCAAAAAGTTTAGAAGAATTTTTTTGGTTTTTATTGGTTTTTTAAAAATATTTTTCTTTTAGTTTTTCTTTAGTGGAAAAGAAAATGTCCATGTTGTGGGAAATTGTTTTGTGATCATTTTGATATATTATAACAATATTTTCGGAGTAGGATTTATTTCCTTTCGAAGGGTTTCTTTCCTATCTTTAAATAAAAGGAAACTAAACGCTTTTAATAGGAAAACTAGCATGGGCCCGAATCCAAATTTGGCCCGTATCCTCTTTCTTCTTCCTCACGACCTCCACCTTCATTCTACAGCGCCACAAACCTTCCTCGCCGGAGCTGCCGAACCCGAGCCCCGATCTCCTCACTCCTTCCCTTCTGTCACCCTCCAAGCCCCTATATATACTACCCTCGACCCCCCCTCTCCGTTCCGCACCTGAACCCCACCTCCCCATGCCTCGGAACTCCGCCACGAGCTCGCCAGAATTCCTGTCGGCCGAAGCTTCCCAGGCCCCTGATGCCGCTCCTCCCGTCGCCCCCGCACCCCACCGCCACCACCACGGGAAGCCCCCGGAGCTCCGCCACCGACTCGGCCAGCCACCGGAGTCGCCCCAACCGCCTCAACCACCTTCGGCCGCCGCCTCGGACCTCACGGAGAGCCCTGCCAGCCGCTGTGAGCTCCCTTTTTCCCTCCTCCGTTAGATCTCCCGACGACGGTTTAGATTAGAAGTATAGCACCTGTTCGATTTAGATAAGAAAACCAGGCAGTTTTCTGTTAAGTTATTTTAGCCGAAGGGTTTTCTATTATTTTGCGGCCGTTCGTGAGTTATCTTTCTCAGCACATGTTATCTAGCCAATAGGAATCTGCCACGTAGCCTAGTCTTTTTATTTTTTTCTGTTTTTATTTCTGAAAACATATTAGATCCTAAATTATAGTCTCTATAACTTTTATTCTGTAACTCCAAATTAGGTGATTCTTTTTGCGTTGGATCACAAATTTTATATAGTTTCTATAGATATAAATTTTGCCTATGTTTGAATATGGTAAATTTGAATTTAAACAGATTTGATTCAAATCTTTTTTTGGGAATACCGGGAGCTTAAAAATAGATTTTGAGTTGATTCTTTTTGCTACTCATCACTAGTGATATTATTTTTCAGTAGGTTTAGTTTCAGAAATTTTAGGATATTTTATCTTGGGATTTTTAACAAAAAAGATTCTGTTGTATTTCTTGTAGGATAATTTTGTTTCTCTTTTGTTCTAGCCACTTTTTGTTTGTTGCTTTACTTTGTTTACTTGCTGTTGTGATGCTTATTGTGTGAAATTATTGTTTCGTTAGATCATCCAGAGTGCGAAGCTTGTTATCTAGAAGCGCTCGAGTTCAACTGTCGTCAACAAGGCAAGTCACGTTGATCATGTTTTACCTATGGTTTTATATGCATTGTAGTTCAACCTTCTCCACCCATTGCATGCAAAGTAGGTACTTGGAAATTTGGATATTGATGTAGTATCATGTGGTAGGCACCTATCACCCTTGTTACTTGGCCCAAGACGATACTTTTATTTTGCTAAGCTTTTAGTAGACGGGGTTTTGGATGAGTGTTTATCACGAGTGTTGTGAGTATTTAATAATCAAGACCAGAAGATTTCAAGACTTTTCAAGGCCTCGTCATGCAACACAGCTCTGGGTGAAGGATGGTTTAGATGGGCTCCCTGGGGAAACCAGTGGATGACCCGGGATGCATGGGGAAGTGCCATGACATCTTGCGGAAAGCTTCACCCACGCACGAAGAGATGGATGGATGCTTCAAGACCCAAGGCTTACCTGCACAGCCACAAGTCATTATGGGCTCTCGCTTGGTTTGACAATGTGGTGATTCTGGACGGGCAGTGCTACAAGATGTAGAAGAACGGTAGAATTGGATGGGCACCGACAGTGGCTCAGAGGAACCCGTTGGAAGATAATGTTTTGATCATCTGATTCTGAAACATCCTGAAGTGAGAGGACTCCAACGGAGGTGATCAAATCTTGTGGGGAACGTGTGCGAAACTCTGCAGAGTACTCAAACCTAATCGATTAGCCGTGTCCACGGTCATGGACAACTTGAGCCGAAGGCACTGAATCCATCTGGAATTCTCAACACAAACAATATCAATAATGTGGGTATTATTGATAACCTGGGTATGAGATATGGTTGGTGGAACCATCTCATTAAACAACTAACAATGTAGTAAACTTTTACTTTCAGCCCCTCTCTTGTTGTAGGAGAAAATTTAATTTCCGCTAAAAACTTACAGCCTCACCTGCCATATTTGCATATAGCATAGTTGATACTTTTTCACCCCACTCTTTTGTGACTTGCCAGCATATTCCATATGCTGACCTACACGGCTGCAACTTGTCATGTTTCATAGTACTTTTCCGACCAGGAGTGAGGACATGATCTACGCTCGGTGATATGCCCTGGAGTCAGATGGACTCAACTACCTTTAAAGCTTCCGCTAGTCTTCACTTAGTTTATCTCATGAGTTGGCCTTCAGCCTCTTTATTATAATATTTATTATAATAAAGTACTCGATATGAGATCCGATTAATAAAGATGTGCGATTGAACTCTCGATATATACATTGATGTACTGTGTGTGTACCAGCATGATCTTGGGATGGTACTGAAACACCAGAGAGTTGGTCGTTTCAGGTCGGGTCGCTACAGTCCAGTTTGTACACGAAGTGCATCCATTTTTTGCGGTAACCCTCTCAACTTTTTAGCACATGCTATGTGGTCGAAATGACGATACCATGCCAAGTTTCAACCTTTTCAGTCTCCATTTGTTTTGCTTTTTAATTTCAGGGTCATTTAGCTCAAAAATCATTAAATGCATGAAAAGTAGCAAATGAAGTTAGAAAAGGTTGAAATTTGAAGATGTGGATTAAAATGGTGCATATGAATGCAAAAAAATTCTGGAGTTTGAATAAGTTTTAAAAAAAAGAAATGTCTTTGTAACAGATGAGTTTTCATCTGAAACCCTCATACTTCGAAGGAGATGGTCCAGTTTGTACACGAAGTGCATCGTGTTTTTGCTTTAACCATCTCAACTTTTTATCACATGCTATGTGGTCGAAATGATGATACCATGGAAAGTTTCAACATTTTTAGTGTTCGTTTTTATTGATTTTTTATTTTAGGGCCATTTAGCTCAAAAAAATCATTAAATGCATGAAAATTAGCAAATGAAGTCAGAAAGTGTTGAAATTTGAAGATGTGGCTTAGAATGGTGCATAGTGAATGCACAAAAAGTCTAGAGTTGAAATAAGTTTTAAAAAAGGAATTTTCTTTGTAACAAATGAGTTTTCGTTCGAAACCCTCATACTTCGAAGGAGTTGGTCGAGTTTGTACACGAAGTGCATCCAGTTTTTGCTATAACACTCTCAACTTTTTATCACATGCTATGTAGTCGAAATAATGATACCATGCCAAGTTTCAACATTTTTAGTGTTCATTTGTATTGCTTTTTAATTGTCGGGACCCCGATCCTAAGTCGTAGGAATCCAGCCTGTAACACATCGCATCCCTTTGCGGTCTCACGCACGGTTAACTCCACGGCTGCAGCCTTACCTTAGCCGGGACCGTTTGCGTCTTTTGACTCACGTATGCAATAGTGTCGCTAGCATTCCAATGTCAAAGAACCCGGATCGACAAGTCTAGTCACAAACCAAAGTGGCAGTACCGCACAAGGACAGGCATACATGACCCAACAAAGCAGGTGTCGGTCACCAGCGAGTGTAGACGATTCGTAGCAAGCTACAAGGACTTTATTACATCACGTGACATTTCCCCAAAGGGGACAGACACAGCAGCTAAGAAGGACACATGCCGGTCAACCAATGTGTCCGGAGCAGTAGCGGACTACCAAGGCTCGTTGGATCACAAAGGGGCATTTCCTTGTAAGGGGTGCTACTAAAGTTCACGACTAGGTAATCGAACCCCATACATATCAAGTACGACACACATATGCATGGCATACCGATATGTATAGATACATCGATGGCATCACAACATAACCATAAACATACAAGCTTTATATAAGAGGCTCAGAAGAGCCACACACATAATATTACACAGTGAGGGTCTCACGACCCATAATAGCAGTCATTCAGTTACAAGCCAGCAGAAAAGTTTAAAGTTGTCTGAGTACAGACAGGTGCAACTAGAAGGCACATGGCCTGACTATACTACAGACCCAACCTAGGGCCAGATCGTAGCTGGGACACCAGCTACTCGTCGTCGTCGATGTCTATGAAGAACCCTCCGTTAGGGTCATTAGCAACCTCTGCAACATTTATTAAGCAAACTTGAGTACGGAGGTACTCAACAAGACTTTAGGATAACTAACTACTCATGCAATGTGTCAACAAGGTATGGTGGGGTTTCATCCGGAAAGCCAACATTTGACTTGTGGCTAGACAATTTGCATTTTTAAAATATTTTGACAACTTGATTTCTCGCACACGAGTCCACTAACACCACAACAATACACCATCGTGGAATCATTCCGTCTCCATACGGAAATGCCGTCCATGACACTCACGCTTATCTTGACAATTTTATGAGTAGCCATTGAAGTTATCTATGAACAACATATGTCTCCAAGTAATCCATATCCGCGGACGCGGCTATTCGAATAGATCATAACCCTGCAGGGGTGTACTTTGTCACACACGCTCTCGCCACTTATCGCCATGTGCACGTCATGCACCTCGGCAACCTTCAAGCGGAAGCCCAGCGAGGGAGTCGACCACGACCGTTAACCATAGTAATACCTAGTCCAGGTTTATCGCCTATCTGAGAGTAACCCGTACGGAAGTCCGGCCGAGGTTTCCGCCACGGCCTCAAACGATGTGCATAGGGTTCCCAAGCCCACCATCCGGGTGCCACTTGGTACACCGTGCCACTGCCTACCGCATCATAGCCCACCTCTCAGGTCAGCACTATGCACGGCCTCCAGCATGACTATAAACACCAGAAACTACTTGCAACTCCTGGACCGAGTACTAAGCGATTAATAAGTCGAGAGGGTCAATTAAGTATCCCAACGTGCGGTAGTATCTAGTCTTGGATTACATACACAGAACTCAGTTCCTAAGGACGGTTCCAATGAAACAACCCGCCATGTACTCCTACACAGCCTTTCACCGGTACCTTTACCAAATCAGGTTCAACCCACAACCTTTGCTTACCGAACACATTCTCAAAATTCTGTTCATCTCCCAGATGACAGACCATACACAACTCTAAGCATAGCATGCATAGCAGGATAAGGCACATCATGGCTCAAGCAACTACCAGGTATGCTAGGTTGCAAGGTTCGTCTATTTACTGTGACAAGGATAGGTCATGCAAAGGAAGTGGGTTCAACTAACGTGGCAAAAGCAGTTGAAGCATTTGATCCTAATGCAATAAGTAAGTGCAGGAGAAAGAACATGGGATTTATCGGGATGATCAAAATGGTTGCTTGCCTTGTTGCTCTGAGGAGTGACAATATCCGTCAGACGGATATTCGGTGGAATCCGGGGGAGCGGAGCCTACTGAAAGGAATGACAACAATCAATATCAAGCATATGCAATCAAGATGATGCATGAGTATGGCATGAGAATGCAAGGTGATATAACTAACATGTATTAGGTTTGAAGTTGATTTGAATCACATTCAAATATCACTTCAAACGAGGTATTCTCGGATACCATTTTAATTGATTCGACCTAATGCTCAAATCAGCTTGATGTTAACATGCATGGGATGACATGTTAGGTTGCTGGTTTGTAATTAGGACAGTATTTGATCATGTCAATCATAGTGAAATTCAAATATTTTCCATATTCCATTTATAAAGTATTTATAAGAATTAACTTATTCAATAATCTACATGTTTGGGTTCTGTAACATTTTCAAACATGTTTGAAAATGTCATATTCAGATTCCTTGAATTTTTCTGATACTTTTTCATATATAAATTATTTTCATTGGAGTTACAGATTAATTTCTATGAATTTTTGAAGTTTTAAACATTTCTGGAATTATTATTATACTGGAAAATCCCTTTATTGCGTGAGCCTGACATCAGCAGGTCAGTTGACCTGTTCAGGTCAAACCTGACAGGGGGGACCCACTGGTGAGCCTCTCAGGGGTTAATCCCGCGCTGACCAGCCCCTAAGTGGGTTTGACTTGGCCTTGGGCCCACTGTCAGTGAGTGCTTAGGCTTTAAACTTCTGGATTAGGCTGGCCACGTCGGCCCTCGCCGGAGCCTGGCCGGCGGCGACCAGATCCGCGGCAGAACCTCGCCGGAGACACGCTAAAACGTGATGTGGTGCTTGGAAAAGGAGGCTGAGAGCACTGGAGTGATCTCCAGGCTCGACCACATCCATTGCTGGCCTCAGGGAGGGCTATAGGTGGCCGGAGTAAGTCGGCGACGAGCCGGGGCGGCTGCTGGAGTACGGGTTCAATGGTCCAGTGGCTAGGGGGCTCGGATCTGAGGGGAAAGAGAGGGGAAATGACCGCAGGCTCACGGGGAGTGCAGAGCAGGGCTTAGACGGCTCGGGGAAGGGTTGTTGCCTGCGTTCCACCGTCGATTTGCCGGTGACCGAAGGTTGAAGATGATGGCGTTGGGGGCGTTGCAGAGCTCGGGGAGACTTCGGTCGTTGCAGAGAGAACTAGCTCAACGAGGCGAAGCTATTGGACTACTCGGAAGGGGGTTCCTGTGGCTAGAGGCGCGGCGGCTCGAGCTCGAGCTCGTGGCAATGGCGGCAGAAGGAGGGAGGAGAGATCCCGAGAGGGGGGGGGGACTGGAGCTGGGGAACGGATAGGGACGGCCTCGGGGAGGTTATCCCTGTGCTTGCCAGCGCGAGGCGGCGGCCAGGCAGGCGCACAGGTGCGTGGAGGCGCGAGGCGACGCGGCGGCCACCTCCTGCTCCTACTGGCGAGGAGGAAGACGACAGGAGGAGCTGGGCCGGGCCAGGTGGGCGACAGGTAAGAGTTTTCTCATTTTCTTTCTGTTTTATTTCTGTTTTAATTACTGACATTGATTTTCTATTTATTTCAGCTCCCAAATAGTTTGTAAAAACTATGTTGAACACCCTAGAATATTTGTTGGAATATTTCCAACCATTTCCAAAGTTTTCATTATTTTTGAAAGTTTAAAGTTTCTGATTTCAAATTTAAAACTTGAAACCAGTAGCTTTTTGCATTCATTTAAAATGCTTAAAGTGTCAAGAAAATGGTTTTCTTCATTGCTCATTTACTTTCATGATTTATCAGAAAGATTGAACTTTTCTTGAGGCCATTTTGGGTTCATTGATTTTAACTAGTTTGGAATTTCCTTTAATTTGAGAAGTGGCTAGGGTTTGTTGAATATTCCTTCACCACTTACTTTGTTCTTGTTGATAGTTTCTTAGATGCAATGCAAAGAAAACATGAGCACAAGCTAACTTGCTTAAGGTGTCAGGGATGTGACATTAATTTCACGGTCATTTAACTCAAAAAATTCATTAAATGCATGAAAATTGGAAAATGAAGTTTAAAAGGGTTGAAATTTGAAGATATGGCTTAGAATGGTGCATAGTGAATGCACAAAAAGTCTAGAGTTGAAATAAGTTAAAAAATGAAATGCCTTTGTAACAGATGAGTTTTCGTCTAAAACCCTCATACTTCAAAGGAGATGGTCTAGTTTATACACGAAGTGCATCCAGTTTTTGCTGTAACCCTCTCAACTTTTTATCACATGGTCGAAATGATGATACCATGCCAAGTTTCAACCTTTTCAGAGTTCATTTGTAGTGACAACAATTAAATGACTAAAACAACTATATAAGCAAAACACTACTGTTTTTATTAAAATCCTAATTTCGATTATTCCAAAAATAACCAAATAAATCTTAGTGTGACAACAATCTAACATGTGACTAGGAGCAAAAACAATTAAATTGAAAACTATTTTTAAACTCAAGTTATTTACAATCTAGGGTTTGAAGCAAATTTGAACAAATTCAAATTTAAACCATTCAAATTTGAAAACTAACGCACAAACAGAAACTAGACAACATTTTGAATCTAATGCAAAAAGAATCACTCAAAAACATCAAATATCCTAAAAGATATAAGGAATTTAAAATAGAAACTAAAAACACACAAAAAATAGAAAAACAGAAAAGAAACTTTCAAAACACTTTAGTGTGGGTTCGTATCTCCAACCGGTACTAAAGGTTAGACCCCCTTTAGTCCCGGTTTGTATCACCAACCGGGACTAAATTTATATCTCTAGTCCGGGTTGGTGATACCAACCGGGACTAAAGGGGCTCATAGGGGGCCCAACCTGATGCGAGCTTGCCACCACCCAACCGGGACTAGAGGTCACAAATAAACAGGTACTAAAGCCTAGCCATTGGAACCGGGACTAGAGGTCACATTAGTCCCGGTCCAAAATCCAACCGGGACTAATGCTCTGAACGAAAGGTCCTTTTTCTACTAGTGCGCGGGGACCTTTAGTCCTGGTTGGTAACACCAACCGGGACTAAAAGGCAGCCATGCATCAGCAATTGCCAGAAGCTGTTTTTTTAAAGGAGGGGTTTAGGGGTTTCATATATCGATCACTTGCATCCATACACTTTAATAAAATATTATGTCATATAACTCATCATCATCTTACTCATCTAGCAACTCTTCATCATCTTTATCATAACAAGTTAAAATCTCATAAAACAGAAAAACATCATAATAATCATCATCCTAATCGATCATGCCAAGTTAATATAAACGAGAAAAACTTCTCTCTCATAGGACCTAGTCCTCTCTCCTAGGAAAAATGTCATCAAACAGTAACATATATGTCTCCGTGATGAAGCAGAGAGATCCAATGGTCTCCAACTTGTTGCTTGTGATCCTTCTTTATTTCTCTTCATGCCTCAATTTGGAGTCGTCCTTGTGATTTGCGCTCAGTCGAGTATGGAAAATCGAACTGAACCCTCATAGGGCTTTGAATTGTCATATGACCTTTTCCATGCATCAACGGAGGCACAACATCATTTGATAGTTTCAGTTGAAGAACATAATAGTAGCCTAGTTAACAATGTAATCAACACCATTTATGCAATAGTAGTATACTTAATTAACAACCCTTACCAAGATATTTGCGCGAATGTGATCAGCCCTCAACCTATGCACTAGTCCCATGTACGAAGTATAATTTACGCCATGTCCCATATTATAGGGGAAGTTGTCCCTACCAAAAAGGACACTAATAAAAAGGTGATAAGAACATCCTTCTCCTCCCAAGTTATATGTGATCCATACGTGTAGTGTGTCGTGTCAACTATGTTCCGGGTTTCACTCGAAGAAAGGAAATAAGTTGTAAATTATAAATTAACAAATTTAGTATGGATGAACACCAACTATTTTAAATATGGAATGCAAATTACTTGACAAATATGGTTGACAAACTCACATGGAGATAAAAATGGAAGCATATCCACATCCACCCAAATGTCGATATGACCTTCAATATGATCATCAGGACGAAGATCGAAGGTTATTTCCATATCCTCCTGAAATCCATATGCCTTGGCTAGAGATTGCCAATTTGAGCACCCTAATTCTGTGTTATTAACTAGATTCATTACTTTGACCAGAAATGTGTGACCATGTTCAGTCCTCAGGTTAGCTCTCCTCATCTCCATTATCGTGTGTTCTTGGAAACCGAGCCTCTCCAAGACATAACTTCTTGCATGGCGGGCAGGAACTAGTCGAATTGTATAAAAAATAAATTACACGTTGAAGCGAATAAACATAAGTTATTCTTAATTATAAAAACACTTTTCATCATTGCGTACCGTACAAACATCGAAGGTCTCGTCAAGCTTGATGGCGAAGAACGTGTTGTCTCGCAAGTGAGGCGTGTCGCACACCCCGATAGTCGCCGCAGAGTTTACACTCCCAATAATCATTGTCAGACATTTCCTGTGTTTATGGATTAATTGCAATGAATTCAACTACAATGAATTAAACTTTAATAAACTGCATTTCATGTGTTGTAACTGGCACCGTTCTCAATATGAGGCAATGCAACAGTATGATCGTCGGTGACTCCTTCGACGATCGTCGGGGACTCCTCATCATCGATCATCGGTGACTCCTCCGACGATCATCGAGGACTCCTCACCGGAGTTGGTCAAGGCCTCCTCCGGTGATCGTCGGGGACTCCTTCGGCGATCGTCGGGGACTCCTCACCGGCGATCGTCACGGACTCCTCCAGCGATCGTCGAGGACTCGTCACCGACGATTGTCGGGGTCTCCTCACCAGTGATCATCGGGGACTTTTCCGGCGATCGTAGAGGACTCATGAATTGACCTACGTCTACCTATATTTTTGATAACATCCATATCTTAACTAATCGAGAAGAAAGATAAAATAATTTAGTATTCACGTTATCTAGCAAGATCATCATATATATAATATCACTAAATTCAAATCCACATAATGCATCATCAAATATTATCAAATATAATCTCGAATACATCTCGAGTATTATCACTAATACATCTCGAAAATTTTAATATAACATCACTAGCTAATACAAATCGAATATTATCGAATAATCTAGTTCACTCGCGGTTCCTCATCAAACTGATCACCCAAAGAGATGCCACTGTAGTGAGGCACGGGCGGTGGACACCCAAAGAGAAGGAACCATTACAGGATCATAGCTTGGGTGAGATCCCTGAAGAGACTGCCAGGTATTGGAGAACCTGATGTCCAAAGTAACCATGTAGCGACGGACGTACTCATCCTCCTCCCTAACACGGTGACGTACCTCCTCCTCGGGGGGTCGGCTGCCTCCGCACTATAAGTGGCCCACGCGACCGCCACCAAAGAAGCTACGGGTCGACAACGGGAGCCCGGTTCCTCACCAAGATGCGAGCCCTAGAAAGTAACACCTCCCACTGCCATGTGAATATCACATAACTATCTGCTTTTCTGTCAATTGTGCAACAGTAATTTGTTTACCCACCGGACGCTATTTTTCATGAGAGATGTCATTAGGGAAAACTATGGCCCCCGGGTCTATTCATAGCATATATATATAACCTTCAAAACCTTGCTGCCATTTACTTGTTTTTATTTTATTTTGCAATTTACAACTATATACAATTATCTACAAACCTCACTTGCTTGCAAATAACGATACCAAGGGGATTGACAACCCTCTTGACTGCGTTGGGTGCAAGTTGTTTGTTCTTTGTGTGCAGCTGCTCAAGAGGGTTGTGGTTGATATTCCTATTTGGCTCGATAACCCTTGGTTTCCTAACTGAGGGAAATACTTACTCACATTGTGTTGTGATAACCCGTTCCTCTTCACAGAAAACCCAACGCATATCACAAGTATCATGAGCCCTAGGGCCAGCCTCCTCCACTCCTCCCCCTATATATATGAGAGGAGAGGGAGGGAAGCCGCATCACAAGACACGGAAAAACACTCCTCTCTCTCTCATAGTTCTTCTCCTCCGAAGCATCGCGGTAGCGCTTGGTGAAGCCCTGCCGAGATCGCACCACCACCAGTGTCACCACGCTGTCATGCTGCCAGAGAACTCATCTACTGCCCTCCCTTGCTCGCTGGATCGAGGAGACGGAGACGTAATCAATCTGTACTTGTGCTAAATGCGTAGGTGTCGGTCGTTCGGCGCTAGACCGGGATGGATCGTGATTGGACTGCGAAGATGTACGACTACATCAACCACGTTTCTTAATGTTTCCACTTAGCGATCTACAAGGGTATCTAGATGCACTCTCCCTCTCGTGGCTATTCATCTCCATAGATAGATCTTGGGTGTTCGTAGGAAATTTTATCCATCCCATGTAAAGTTACCCAACATGGGGGAGCCATCCCCGTGGTGATCGTCTTCATCAACATCACTGTCTTCATCACCTTTCTTATCTCTTTTTAGCGGTCCACTCTCCCGCGCGCTGGTGTAATCCCCTACTTGAACATGGTGTCTCACGCCACAATTTATTAATCAATGATGTGTTGCCATCCTATGATGTTTGAGTAGATTTATGTTCTCCTTTGGGTTGATTAATGATCTTGATTGATTTGAGTGTATGTTTTATTTTGGTTTTGTCCAATGGTGCCTTCCTGCCACGCACACGTGAGGGATTCTCGTTGTAGGGTGTTGCAATACGTTCATGATTCACTTACAGTGGGTGGCTAGAGTGACATAAGCTTATGATCGAGTAAGGGGATTGTTGCATATGTGAGTAAAGGGGACTTGATGTTTAATGGTATGGTTGGGTTTACCTTAATGATATCTAGTAGTTCAGGTTTCTTGGTAGAGGTCCAATCAAAAGTTCATATGATACAAGTACGGAAAGTATGTTAGCCCATGCCTCTCCCTCATATAAAATTGCAAGAATGATTACCGATCTTGTTATCGATTGCCTAGGATGGTTCCGCACACCATACCATCATTATTCTACACTCTCTATTTGTAATATATTTTAATATATTCTAACATTATTTAGGCAGCGACTATTTTGATATTTTGTTCTCCAATTTCATACTAAATTATACTCTTTATACCCATGATGCAGTTTCATTTCTCATTTCTAGATAGAAGTAAACGCTCGATGTATGTAGAGTCGTATCGGTGGCAGATAGGACTTGAGAGAATGTTGATCTTACCTTTAGCTCCTTGCAGGTTCGACACTACATACTTATCACTTCCATCTATGGAAAGTGCTACGATGATTCCTTGCACTTGGGGATTATGAAGCTATTTTCTCGCACCGTTGTCGGGGAGCAATAGCGTGGGGTTAATATTTTCATTTATGCTTGTTTGCTTTTATCACTGAGTAGATTTTGTTTTTTTCGTTTTTGTTTTCTTCTTTTATTTCTTTAGTCGTGGGTGAACCAAACAAAAAAATTGAAATATTGAAAACACAAAAAAATTACTTGCCACTTAAAAGAGAAGTGACTGGAAAGTTATGCATTAAAGAAGTGAGGGTCCACCTTGAACACTTGTGTTCATGCTCATGGAAACAATGTAGAATTTTTCATGCAGATTTCTCATAAAATTAATTATTCACTTATTTTTACAATTTTACCATAAAAATAATGTGGTTTTCATGATATTCATGATGCCCTTTTGCATGTTTCTTCTACTATTCTTATCTGAGCATCATTGATATTATCATGCCTAGCTAAAAGGCTTTAAAGAAAAGCGCTTGTTGGGAGACAACCCAATTGTTATCCTTTCTATTTCAGTGTGTACACATGATTAAGCTATTGTATTAATCATGTTTTGTTTCTTTTCTTTCAATAAAGTGCCAAGTAAATCCTTTGCGATGGTGTGGATACTTGCTTGTTTGGTTCTGTGAAAAAACACAAACTTTTACGTCCAATGCAGAATTTCTATGATTTCACTGGTGAGTCAAAAAAATTAAAAACATTACACAGTTTTTCTATGCAAATTATCTGCGGTTTCCTAATTTTTAAGAATATTTAGAGTCAGGGAAGTATGGTGTTAATTCAGATCTTCACAGACTGTTCTCTTTTTGACACATTCTGTTTTTGCATGCATAGTTTGCTTAGTTTGGTGTTACCATAACTTATATTTAGTGATACAAATTATGGGAATGATAGAATAATGTAGGTATTATTTGATAAAAATTATTAATCTTTTCTTGATAGTACCTAAGTGAATGAACTAGCTTTATTACACTAGCCCATCTAACGAAGTTTCGTTAAGTTTTGTGTGACTGAAGTTTTGAAATTTTGGGTGAGATATCGATATGAGGAGAATAAGGAGCATCAAGAACCCAAGCTTGGGAATTCCCAAGGCACTCCCAAGGTAATATCCAAGGATGACTCAAGTCTCTAAGCTTGGGGATGCCCCGGAAGGCATCCCCTCTTTCGTCTTCAACACTATCGGTATATCTTACTTGGAGCTATATTTTTATTCATTACATAATATGTGTTTTTCTTGGATATTAATTTTATTTTGTTATTCTCTACAGATGTTATTCGTAATCTTGTTTCTCACTAAAAGGTTTCGATAATTGCCTTTAGAATTCTTCAACTGCATGTGTGAGGAGTGCGGGGTAAAAACAGAAACTTTTGCTATAGTGTTTGAATTATCATATTTTACTGGAACATGGAAAATTTATGAAATTGTTACACAACATTTTCAGACAAATTATTTCTCATGTGCTAAATTTTAAGAATTGTTTGAGTTATGTAGGTACACTTTTTGAATTTATTTCTACAACCTATCGTGTTTATACATATTGTTGTCATAGTTTTGTTATCTACTTATCGTACTGTTTTCATAGCTTATATTGGTAGATATATATTGTGGAAATGATAGTATACATTACCTAATGTTTGGAAATTACTATGCAACTTGTGTGGGCAGTACATGAAGCGTTGATTTATTCTTATGTCTGCTAACCTATCTCACGTGTTCTTTTCAAGTTTTGTGTGGATGAAGTTTTTGAGACTTAGGTGAAAACTAGATATGAGAGGATTGAAAGGGATAAAAAAGCTCAAGCTTGGGTATGCCCAAGGCACCCCATGTAAATATTATAAGAAGTATCAATCATCTAAGCTTGGGTATACTACGCATCCCACCTCTCTTCGTCAACAATTACTAGTTAGCTAATGTTGATCCTAAGTTTTTATTCGTTCACATGTGCTATTATTGGAACATATTTTGTGTTTATTATTCCATTTTATTTTATGCACCATGCTGGTATGAGATAATCCTTGGTTAATTTATAGAATGCTTCGGGTGCCTCACTTACATCTTTTGAGTATGGCTTTATAGAATGCTTCGTGTGCTTCACTTATATATTCTGAGCTTGGATATTGGCCTCGCTATATTCATTAAAGAATTCTCTATGAACTTCACTTATATATTGTTGAGAGTAGTTTGATAATCACTCTTGTGCTTCACTTATATTCTAAGAGAAAATGTTGAATGAATTGAATGTCATAAAACATGAAATTATATATGCTTCATATGCTTGTACCATGGGGAGTAGTGACTTCACATACTAAGAGTATAAGCAATACAATTTATTGCAGGTTAGCAAACATAGCACTGGTCACTTGAACATTTAATGAAATAATATGGAAGGAAGAGATATTTCACATATAAATATACTATCTTGGACATCTTCTATGATTGTTATCCCACGTTAATTATTTTCAAACTTGATCAAGTAGTTGACGTTGGACAAGGAAGACAACATAACGTTTATGTTTGCTTATATTCACATAGTAGTTATATTGTCATGGATCCTTTAACATCTGGTGCTTGCTTTAGATCCTTTGCTAGCCCAAAAATTCGTACTAAGTAGAGATACTACTTGTACATCCATAACCCTGAAACCCAATTTCTTGCCATGAGAGTCCACCATACCTACCTATGCATTGAATAAGATCCTTAAAGAAAGTTGTCATCGGTGTACAAAGCAATAGAAATTGCTCCTAAACATGTATGATCTTTTATTGTAAGGGAAAATTAGCTTTGTACGATCTTGTGATGGCAAAGAAATAAAAACGACGGATTGCATAATAAAGTTTGCTATCATAAGGGCTAATATAAAGTGACGTTCCTTTACATTAAGGGTTTGCACATCCAAAAATAAAAAACGCATGACAACCTCTGCTTCCCTCTGCAAAGGCCTATCTTTTACTTTTCTATATTTACTTTTATGCAAGAGTCAATAATGTCCGTCCCTATTCCAATCTCTTAATTCTTTAGTTGGCAAGCATCATGTGGTGGGGAAAGATCCAGGCAGATATATCCGGTTGGATATAGGTAATCATGATACATTATTGTTCACATTAACCCTGAGATAAATAAGTTGGGAGGCGGAATATTAAGCCCATATCTTCCTATGTGTTTGCTTGAAACTACCTGTTTTAAAAATATGCTTTGAGTGTTAACAAGCATGGAATACTACATGATAGTTGGTTATGTGGAATTTGCTAAATCAAAGCTCTTATATAGACCCTTCATGAAAATAAGATGAATTGAAATTGTTCGATGACTGAAAACATAGTTTGCTAGTTTGCAAGAAAGTTTATAGTCTATACGTTAACATGTGAATAGCTTGTTACTTGATCACGAGAACTTGTATGAGAAAAGAATTGTTTTTATATTATGTTAGAAAAAGTGATTGGAAGTGACATTGATCAAACTTATATACTATGCTCGCATTCACACTTCATAAATTATTTCATTTATCATTTACCTACTCGAGGACGAGGAGGAACTAATCTTGGGGACGCTGATACGTCTCCAACGTATCGATAATTTATGAAGTATTCATGCCATATTCATCTATCTTTACAATAATTTTATATGGTTTTGATGCACTTAATATGATTTATTTAGTACTAGCGTGTACTTGTGTTGTTTTCAGCAGAATTACCGTGGTGTTGTTTTTTGTGCAGAAAATGGAAGCTCTCAGAATTGCCCGAAACTTTTTGATGATTTTTTCTAGAACATATGAGAAATATTGGAGCAAAGATCCACCACAGGAGAGCGACTTGTGGTCCACGAGGCAACAGGATGAGCCCACCCCCTAGGCGCGCCCTATTATGTGGTGGTCCCCATGCGGCTCCGTTTGGCGTGTTTCCAATGCTGAAAAAAATCCTATATATATACCAAAACCCTCAAAAATTAGGAGAGAAATTTCCCTCCGTCGCCGCAACTATGTGTATCGACAAAAAAACAAACTAGAGAGAAAATATTAGCGAAAACAGAAGAGAAACGGAGAGAGAGAGAGAGAGAGAGATCCAATCTCGGAGGGGATCTCGCCCCTCCGGGAGCCATTAAGGAAAAGGACGAGAGGGGAGAACCTCTCCCCATCTAGGGAGAGTCCATGGAGGAGGAAGCCTAAGGGGGAGACTCTCTCCCCTTCTCTCCTGATGACGCCGGAGCGCCGCCAGGGGAGCCATCGTCGCGGTAATCGTCTTCATCAACATCATCGTCTTCATCACCTTCCTTATCTATTTTTAAGAAATCCACTCTCCCTTACCCCACTATAATCCCCTACTTGAACATCGTGTCTCATGCCACATAATATTAATCAAAGATGTGTTTCCATCCTATGATGTTTGAGTAGATTTATGTTGTCCTTTGGGCTGACTGATGATCTTGATTGATTTGAGTGTATTTTTTATTTTGATGTTGTCCTATGGTGTCCTCCGTGCCGCACACACATGAGGTACTCTCGCTGTAGGATGTGGCAATGCGTTCATGATTCAATTACAATGGGGGGCTAGAGTGACAGAAGCTTACAACCGAGTAATGGGATTGCTGCGTATGGGAGTAAAGGGGACTTGATGTTTACTGCTATGGTTGGGTTTACCTTAATGATTTCTAGTAGTTGTGGATGCTTGATAGAGGTCTAATCATAAGTTCATATGATCCAAGTACGGAAAGTATGTTAGCTCATGCCTCTTCCCTTATAAAATTGCAAGAATGATTATTGATCTTGTTATCAATTGCCTAGGATGATTCCGCACACCATACTATCATTACTCCACACTCGCTATTTGTAATATATTGTAATATGTTTTAAATTTATTTAGGCAAAGACTATATTCATATTTTTGTTCTCCAATTTCATGCAAAGCTATCCTCTTCATACCCACAACCTAGTTTTATTTGTCATTTCTATATAGAAGCAAACGTTCGGTGTAAGTAGAGTTGTATCGGTGGCAGATAGGACTTGAGAGATTATTGATCTTACCTTTAGCTACTTGTGGGTTTGACACTACGTACTTATCACTTTCATATTTGGAAAGTGCTATGATGATTCCTTGCAATTGAGGATTATCATGTGCGTCGTGGGTAAGCAGTAAAACCATCATTACAACCGAAAAAGGTCCGGCCACTTGTTTGTGCACTGCTTTGGGCCTAGCCCAACAGCGTCATGGACTTCAGTGTGGCCGAGGCCCAAGGGCTCCTGTCGGTGTACTAAAGAACGGGTCCTTTAGTACACTCACTTGTGCACTGACGACAACAGCCTTTGGTCCGGCAAGCCTTGTCAGGAGAGACTACGTCCAAGACAACGACGAACGACAAGGCTAAGCCACTGGCAAGCCTCCTTGCTGGTGAAGAAGACACGGCAAGCTTCGCGCCCAGCAAGGGTCCCACTACCTCACCACCGATCCACCTCATAGGGCTGATTGTCGCCATCAATGAGGTGTCGAGCGGGCAGGCATTACGTAGGCCTTGTCGGTACACATGGGAGCTCAGTAGAATTACAACAGCTTTAATGACACTCATCCTAATGGCGTGGCAGGATAATAAGTGATAGTTGTGATATGACGGTTGCCCGATCTTTCGATGAGAGTGGGGATAACTATCGATTTGGTGGATTTTGACTTTAACGATCGGGCTATACCGTACCCAACGATACGCCTCGACAATCACTAAACCAATCTCCGATGGTTATTGACCCTGGCGTAGCCACGATCAACCTGAACAACGAGGTTCGAGTTCCTGCAAGCAACCGAAGAACCAGCAAGAACAATGATGAATTGCAATCTGAATTGCTGATATGAATTACGCACGAGATAATGGTGGGGTTCCACTGTGGATGTGATAAGACGGTAATTCTACACGTCTCGTAGATGTAAATTGTAGGGATGGCTAGACAATACAATAAAACCCAAGTCTAAAACCTAATCTAATATAACTATTTATTAGAGGCACGCGTCGCGGCCGAGTCAGTTCGTCATATTCCATGTGAACTGTTGTACGTTCACGTGCCGTTGCATGGAGGCCGAAGCGATGCAGGGCCAGATTGCCATATTCTAGAGCCCACGTTCGTGGCAGGTTCCCAATCCAGGTGCGTTCGTGCCCTTTGTCCTCTCCAACGTGGCATGTGAGGGCTTGGCCCATCTCTTGCCGTACATGCATGCCAATGCATGCCAATGCATCAACGAGCACACACACAACTTGGATGTTATAGCTTGGGGCACATGCATGTCTTGGTCTTGTTTGATTCCATTGAATAATTAGTTCTTCCTCAATTAGTCCTCGCATCTTCACACGAGGTTTCTGCTTGTCTTCAGTAATCCTGTTTATAATAAAATAATGTGTTGTATTTTTATTTCAAATAACAAAATAACAATTCATATAAATTTTATTAGAATTCACCTGATAATTCTTTTCACGCGTAACAATTATGGTTATATCTGTAGAGTCCATGTCCATATCAAGCTGGGCAAACGACACAAGAGGAGAGGTCATCCTTGCCAGGAAGTGACGCCAGCGCGACATCTCACGATGCATTTAATGTGCTTGTTCTAATCCGTCAGGGTAAGGTAGCTTCCACTGTAGCATGTGACTAGTTTGACCACTGCTACATCCACTATTTGTCCTTGTGTATTTACCTTTTTAGTCACTCTGATAACCCCTTTTATCTATAAAAGGAGGTCCCTGACTACCTTATCAAATGTTGAAACCCTGCTCAATTGCATGTGTAGTAGCACTCTTGAGCTTATTGTTGGGACATTGCGCTCCCTCTAACTTGAGCAATCAAATACACCACAAAACACATGATGTAGGGTTTGACGCCTCCAAGCAGCCCAAACATGTCTAAACCCTAGTTGTGCATTGGCTGGTGTTCCTCTTTACGCATGTCAATCCCGCAGCCGAACTACAAAGGGGCCTTCCCTGTCCCATAGATCGTCGTACCGCGACAGACTATTTGAAAACTTATGTTGTTCATAGATAACTTTAAATGAATACTCATAAAAGTCTCAAGACAAATGGGAGTATCGTGGATGGCACTCTCGTAGGAAGACGGGAGAGGATCCATGGTAGTGTATTGTTGTGGTGATTAGTGGACTCGTGTGCACTATCTCAACTTACTCAAACTACTGGTAGTCGTAGTACATGATAGCCAAGAGTCAAAGGTGACTTGCTGGATGAAATCCCACAACTCTCCTTATTGATACATATGCATGAGTACTTAGATCTGATGTAAGACTTGTTGAGTACTTCTGTACTCACGTTTTCTTAATAAACTATTGGAGAGGGTACCTACGATCCATCTAGTGGGTTCTTTCTCGACGTTGACGATGACGAGTAGTTAGTATTCCAGCTATGACCTGGCCCTCTCGAAGAGGGATTGTAGATAGTCAGGACATGTGCCTTTTTATGCTTTCAACTGACTGTACTCATAAAGCTTTACGCTTCCACACATGGCTTGTATGACATCGAGTGTATGCCTTCAGTGCCGTGTCATGTGACCCCTACCTGTATGAACCTATAATGTAAGGCTCTTCAGAGCCATTTAAATAAATGTTGTGTTGTAAAGTTTTGTTGTGTTGCCATGTTGTATCTACGCATATCATGCATGTTGTGTGTGCGTGTCACGTGCATTGGTATGTGTGTGATTTGACACTGATACGTCTCCAACGTATCGATTATTTATGAAGTATTCATGTCATATTTGCCTATGTTTATAATAACTTTATATGGTATTGATGCACTTTATGATTTATTTAGAATTACCCCGGACTGACAATGTTTTCAACAGAATTACCGTGGTGTTGTTTTTTGTGCAGAAAATGAAAGTTCTGGGAATCGCCCGAAACTTTTTTATGTGTTTTCTACAATATACGAGCAACGTTTGAGCGAAGAACCACCACAGGAGGGCAGCCACGGAGGCACAAGCCAACAGGGTGCGGCCTGGGCCTTGGTCGCACCCTGATGGCTTGTGGGGCCCACGTGGCTCCATTGCGCGTGATTCCAAAGCTGAAAAATCTTATAAATCCCAGAAACCCTAGAAATAAAGAGAGAACTACCGCTCTTGCGCCGCAACTCTCTGTATCACCGAAAAACCAATCTGGGGCGATTCCAGTACCCTGTCGGAGAGAGAAAACGATCACTGGTGGACATCTACATCATCCCGACAGAGGCCAAGACGAGGAGGGAGTTGTTCACCCTCGAGGCTGAGGGTATATAGCAGTAGCTATGTGTTCAGTATCTCTCTCTCTCTCTCTCATGTTCTTGAGATGACACGATCTCAAGAACACGGGATTTGTTAATATAGTTGGATCATATGATGTATTTCCCTTACCATCTAGTTGTGATGAATTGAGTCTTTTCCCTTAAGACCTCGTCATGTTAGATTGAGCATATTGGTATGACAACACTTGATGTAAGTCCTGCATGGTATACCCATAGTGACATTGGGGTATTAAATTGATTCACTTGAGATATGTTGAGGCATCAACTTGTGGGTTCCGGTGACCTTGGGGATCTATGCATAGGGGTTGATTGCACGTTTTCATACCATGTTCTCCGATAGAAATCTTGGGGTGCTCCTTGCACGTTCTTTGCGTTGGATTGAATATGATAGGTCTGAAATTGTTTGATGCATGTCGCATAATTTACGCATGGATACTTGAGGTGACATTGGAGTATCTAGGTGGCATTAAGGTATATTGATATGTATCATTGGTGTTATTCTAGTACAAAATCTTAGATAGATTGAACGGAAAGGATAGCTTGATGTTATCTTAGTATGAACTCTTGAATAGATTGACCGGAAAGAATAACTTTTAGGTGGTTCTACTACCTACACCAATTTCATCTTATTATTCTCCACTAGATAGGAACTTTGGAGTGATTCTTTGTTGCACGTTGAGGGATCCAACTATGTTAGCATTGTTGAGAGATTGCACTAGTGAAAGTATGTACCCTAGGCCTTATTTCCTAGCATTAATAAAAAGTTTTGCTCGTTGTTTGCCACTTCACTAGTAGAAAACATGGCTCTGGTCCACTTGAAGAAATCCCATTAGTTCCGGTTCACCCACGAATCGGGACCTATGGTGTCATTGGTCCCGGTTCGTGAGGCCAGAGCGCCAGGCAGGCATCTGTAATGCCCCAAGTGTGGAACTTTCCCTTTTGGGTCTTGTTGTATGTGGGTCCACCCTGTCAAAGATATGTGATGACTCTTATGTCTATGTTTCCCTGTGCCACCTTGAGTTCATTGCATGCCTTCCTCGCATGCATGCTTAGAACAACATATTATGTCATCTCATCTCCTTTTCTTGTGATTTCATGTGTCTCTTACTCTCTGTTCATTAGCATGCATGCATCCATGCCATGTCATTCATTGCCTACCTTTTGTATGCATGTGTTATTGATAGGTGAGGGTATGGTTTAGTAATAATTTTGTTTGATGCCCATGTGAATTTCGGTGTGTGCAATGGAGGGGTGAGTGCTAGCCATATAAGCTCTTGCTATTTGAACTCCTTTTTCCTTCTATAATTCCAGGTTAAAATTCCTTCTTCCAAAGTGATTTGAAAATGTCTGGTGGTTAGTGTAAATTGTGTTTATGAGGAGGTGAAGTTTTGCTGTGTTGTTCTTTGTCTTTACAGGAGATATAAACCCATACCGTAAATAAATTACTGTTTTGCGTTTAAACCAAGTGGCTCCAAATATTTATTTCGAATTTATTTGAACAGGCCATAATTCCTTATGGCTAGGGGCTTTTTGCTTTTTTTTTTTTTTACACCAACAGGTCTGCTTTAGTTTTTTTTTTAAATCCTATCTGTGTAGTTTTTCTTTAAAAGATATAGAAACCCAAAAGCCGGCGCGGTCTCGGCCTATCTCTCGCCTTAAGCAATCCGACGCCGCGGCCCAGCCCACTCCGCCTGGCGTCACGCGCGCGGGCGTCTTCTTCCTCACCTTTCCGGCGAGGCAGGGGTCCCACCGGTCAGTCTCACGCCACCTCCCTCCCCGAGCCGAGGCTCCCCGCACATGGCACAGCGGTGCGCGCCTCGTCCCCTCTCGGCCTATAAAAACCCCTTGGCGTCTGTGCCTCGGCTAGGGTTTCCCTGCCGCCGCCGCCGCTCCACCAGACCTCTCCTTCCTCCTTCCTCTCTCGACACGGTGAAGGTGGCGCTGGTTCCGCCATGGCCGACGGGTAAGGAGGTCGCCGTCGACGCCGTGGTGCCTTCTCCTGCGCTTCAAGGGCTCCAGAAGCACGCGGGCATCACCACGGGCTCATTCCCGCCGCCGGATCGACGTCCCCGGCGCTGCTTCCTCTTCCTCCAGGAGCTCTTCTTCTCCGACGAACTCCGCCGCGACGCGCTCTCCTTCGCGCTACTTCCCCTTCGGTTGCTCCCTCCTCGACTCGAACACGAGGTAGCGCACCCCCCTCCTTCCTCCCGGCCTCAGACCGGGCGCCGTAGCCGTAGGAATCGCCGGCGTGACGTCTCTGTCGCCGGAGCCGCAGATCACCGTGGTCCCGTCTCGGTAGAGCTTTTCGTGCATGGCTAGGGGCGGGAATGGATTAGTGTGGACGAGGGCTTCCTCCCCCCCACGAATCGGTGGCGGATTCGAACCGCACCGCCGGCGAGGCACCTCCTCTGCTCCGGCCAGTCGATGGTAGCAGTAGTAGCTAGGAAGTGTTCTTCCGTTATGCAGCGCGTTTATGTTCAGACAACGGATCGTAGCGCAGTGGTAGGGAGTGTTTGTGCCTGTTGGAGGGGCGCGGGTTCGATTCCCCCCTCGGCCTCCTTTTGCTCTTATTGGGGGTTTGCTACACAGTGCACAGAGAGCTGAGTATAGGTTACCTTGCTCCTTTCCTCCATCCTGTCACTTAGTCGACAGAGGTGTGGTGGTGTGGTGCTGCTACCAGCCACTAGGTGTGCTGGGTTCGATTCCCAGGGGGGCCTATTTCTTTTGCCACTCCTTGTTATTTTTTCCTTTAATTTTCCTGCTTATGATTCTACTGTATCCTAACTCCTACACCTGTGTCTTGTCGATTTTGTTACCTGTTGTTTGTTTTAAACTCCTTCACAACGGTGTTTGTTCTTGTACCTGCTAGCATAGTGGGGTAGGTGTAGTTGTGAGTGTGATTGCACACTAGGAGGAGTTAAATAGTTTTGCTAAGCTTGTGAGGTTATGGTGGTTGTACCTTAGTAAGAGGAGTCGCCTTGATAAGGGCATGGTGCTATATGCTTGGCCATGGTGTGTGTAGTGCTTGGAGGTGACAATTTGCACTAGTTAATCTTGCATAGCCTTAATGTGGAGCTTTGATATGGGCTAAGTAGAACTTGTAGTTGTATTTGTTTTTCTTGGGTATACTTTGATGTGGGTGCCTCCCCCTCATCACATGTTTTGATGTGTGGTGATGTTCTAGGTGGCTCTATGTTGTCATGTGGAGGTGTGGTTTCTAGTTGAGCTTGGGTAGCTTGTTGTGGGGATTGCTCCTTGATTAGGACATGAATCCTAGAAAGATCCTAGGAGTGCTTGTGAGAGTGTGCACCATCACATGGCCATATGTGGGGGTGTGCATCCCCTCTTGTTAGCTTGGAGTCTCTTTTCTGTCGAGCTTGATGCTAGTGCTTGTGAGGAATTGTGTGTGTTGGAGTTGTCGATGTGCATGTCACAAACATGGGGATCAAACCCCCATGTCACTTTGTCATTGTGCACATGAAACTCTCCTAGGTAATTGTCATCTTAAAAGCATACCTTGTGGATTTGCATTTTCGTTATTGTTGAAAGTTTGGGCTTGTTTCCATGACATAGATGGAGCCCAAAGGCATGGGTCTTGGTGTGCTAGTTGTAGGGGTTTGTGCTCAATACAATAGTGGTGTCAAACACCTCTTGGGAACTTGTGTGTGCAAACTATGCCTAGACAAAGTGGGCATGTGGCAGAAAAAATTCCAGATTTGAAACTCTGAAAATTTCACCAAGTCTGGAATGCTGAAAACATTTTCTTCCCCTGGAGATAAGGTTGTGCTGGTCATTATGGTGGGAACTGGACTTAGTTCAGTGCTAGTGTTTTGAACCTGGTATGTTTGTGAAGCTTCCTGTCAATTTTCAAGTCATTTGGAGTCCAGTAGTTTGTGTTTTGATTGCTGTCAAAAAGCTTCAGAACAGAAACAGAAACTCAGGTGCAGGAATTTTCACTAAGTCCCTGAGAACTGATGGTTTTGGGAAAGTTTGTGGCCTTGTATCTTCTAGAGTTTAATTCCTTTTGCTGTGATTCTTGCTGGAGATGGTAGTATTCTTGGCTGGCAACATCCACATATATTATTTTTTCATGTTTGAAGACCTGTAGCTATGTTGCATGTGGCTCACAAACAGCTAAGATGCAGAAACTGGCAGATTGCGTAGTTTTGACATTTTGTTCAAAGTTTGTGTTTATTTGTTGTTGGGGTGTTCTACCTTACTCCATTTCTTTCATGTTGGGTTAACATATGACTTGGCAACCTGGGAACACCAGATTTGTGCCAATTGTGCGTGTGGTGATGTATCTTTCACATAGGGCTTCATATCGTGTTTCGTTGTTTCCCGTTGATCCGTAGCTCCGTTTGCAAAGTTCTTTATATGGTTTTGTACCTTTTTTACGAGATGCATCTATCCATATCATTTCCATGCATGTCCAAATAGTTTAGTGCAAAGTTCTGTCCAGGAACTCGTTGTAGTTTAACTTGCTTGTGCTAGTGTTAGAAATACTGGTGCATGCTCAACTATCATCTCATGCATCATGTGATTGTTGCATTTTGTGGTGCTGCTGTTCATTGGCTGTCATTCTTGTGTTGGGTAGCACCGGGAGCGGAGACCGATTACGTGGAGTCAGGAGAGTACGCGCAGGACGATCCAGAACCATTCCAAGCTGAGGATATCACAGGCAAGATGACATGACCTTGATCCCATATCTAGACTTGTTATGTTAGTTTCGATTCCACGTCATATTGCTCGCTGCCTACCACTGAAAATATATTGCCTCTTCATATGCCATGAGCCTAAACACCTTACCCTTTCCTAGCAAATTTGCATGGCTAGGTAGGCTTGCTCAGCTACTAACGTTAGCATTGTTAGTTGCAGGTGCCTATAATTCATGAGTTGTCATGAGCTTGATATCATTATCTTAATTTCTGTTATTAAATTAATGTATCTATATACTTGGTAAATGACGGGAGGCCTAGCCTTTTGCCAGGTGTTTTGTCCCGTTATTGCCGCCTTAGTTACCGGTTACCGGTGTTTGATTCCATAATGATCGCTCCTAACACGTTCGGGGTTGTTATGGGGACCCCCTTGATAAATCGCGTAGCGTTAAGGCTTGTCCGGCAGGACCCAACTTTGGTATTAATCTGCTAATCACTTAATAATAAACTGCATAGGGAATAGCTACCCCGAGGAATCTAATCAACACCCCGGGCCAGTGCTCCTCATGAGCGTTGGTCCAAACTTGAGTCGTGTGCGGGGCCAACCCGGGGCAACTCGGGAGATGTCTATCAGGCCACCGTACGCTGTGCTCATCCGGCGTGTCCTGAGACTGAGATACACGGCTCTTATCAGGGTCGTCGACACGTCGGGAGGTCCTGCTAGCCTTGTCTTACCTTAGCGGTATATCTTGCGTATAGGAATCCCGGTGAAGCTTTGGTTTTCCCCATAGTTGAGGTTTTCCTCTAAGGAATCCGACGAGATCACGAGATTCGTGATAGAGGATGCCTTTGCGGCCTGTGTTCGTTTGTGATGGACTAGTTGGAGCACCCCTGCAGGGTTTAATCTTTCGGAAAGCCGTGCCCGCGGTTATGTGGCAACTTGGAATATTTTGTTAACATCCGGTATTAGAAAACTTAAATATCAACTAATAAAATATGCCAACTGTGTGCGTAACCGTGACTGTCCCTTCGAAGATCTCTCTTCGATCGGGAACACGGTGGGGTTATGTATGCCGTAGGTAGGTGTTCAGGATCACTTTCTGATCAAGCATTCACGATCGTTAGTATGGATCTCTGTCACTTCTCCTTTGCGTGAGCTAGCCATTTATTCAACCTTAGGATGCAGCAGCCTGATACACTTCACCCCTTCCTTACCCAATAACATGCTTAGTTCTGGCACCAAGGTCATAGATTGCTGAGTCCCCGTGACTCATGGATCCCTCCGAAACTCCCAGCAGGTACAGGTACCCCAGAGGCAGATGATCCTGACGGCACCCAGCTGGCATGGCAGTACGACGAGGAGACAGATCGCCTCTATGTGAAATATCCAGAGGACTGAGCCGTGGTCGTGATCGTGGGCCTGCAGCGGGTAGCATAGCATTTTCCTTGTTTTGTAGTCCGTACCGGAACTACATTGATTGTATCTGCGTTGTACTCTGTATCATTAATAAGAAGACAGTTGAACCCAGATTGTCTACTTTATTTACTGTTATGTGCTATGTTTACTTGCTTGCAAAAACACTTAGATGCGCTTCTTTCCTATTCGGGGGCCTCGACCCCCAGATCGGAAAGGACCGCATCTTGGTCGTTACAAGTTGGTAATCAGAGCCTTACGACCATAGGAGCCGTTGTGTGATCGTATTTGGCCGAGTCGAGTCTAGTAGATGTTTTGAGTCTTAGTTATATCGGAGAGTAGGTTTCATTTTTCTCCTCTTCTTTGCTCTGGTGAGGCTTCCGTCTTAGGAAATCTTTAACTCTACTCCTTTTCCCGCTCAAATTTTTTTAGGATCACGCGGGTGTTTGCGAAATCTATATGATTTCGATGTGACGGAATCGTGGCCTGGTGCCTCCTATCTGCTCTAAGTATCAGGGGAGTTGAGCTCCAGGGATTATCGCGCACATCGCCATCATTCAGATTTCTGAGTACCTAAGAACGGAGGGTGTTCGTTATTGCTTCAATACGGGTAGTGGTGAGATAACCCCGACGTCCCCAGTACTGGTGTAGATTGTTCGGGGGTACTACCACACTTTGTATCGTTGTGATCACGAGGATCTGTTGTAGACGAAGGTCCGAGATGCTGGTTGTTTGTTGAAGGATGTGATACAGGTGACGATTTAGATTAGGAGTTGTGTGAAATACTCCTTGTATCCGTGTGCCTGATTGCAGGACCAGTTATTTCGGGAATTCATAGGTGGAATATCTGGTAGTATCTTATAGGACTATCTTCCTACAGACGCTTGATTGAGGTTTGGGAAATCTCGATCATATGTTTGTTCCGAGCAGTTCTAGCTCACATTTGTTTGCTATGGCCCCTTATCGGAATTTTGTCGTCTGTTACTTTGAGAATGCACTCTGGCTATGTTGTTCGAGTGCAATGCTAAGTTCTATTCAGATATTCTGTCTTTTGATTCAGCTTATCTTCAAATATTCTGTGGACTAATATGCTGTCCGTCTTCAGGATGGCTCCACCAACTCGTCAGACCCCAGCGCGTGAGGATATGCCGCCTCCACCTCCTCCTCCGCCATCGCCGCCGCCTCCTCCTGCAGAGGCCTGGCAGGCGATGATGGCAGCTACCAATGCAAATACTCAGATGCTGTTGCAGTTGATCCAGGAGAGAGCCAATCATCAGCAAGGCAATTTCCAGCAGGGTGGCAATCACTTCGCCAGTCTGAGTTAGTTCCTGTCAAACCAGCCTAGGACGTTCACTTCTTGCGACCAGCCGTTTGACGCGGAAGATTGGATCCGTGATATGAACAAGCATTTCGAGTGTAGCAATGTGCGTCCAGAGGATTATGTCAAGTTTGCAACATTCCAGTTGAAGGGGCAGGCTTCTATTTGGTGGCAGCAGCTTAAGGACTCCAGAGGTGGCAGGGTGATGTCTTGGGACGAGTTCTGTCGTGACTTCAGGTCCCACTACATTCCTTCCAGTTTTGTTGAGGAGATGCGTGAGAAGTTCAGGCGCTTGAAGCAGGGCAGCAATTCTGTGTACAAGTACAATGTTGAGTTCCACGAGCTGGCCCGTTACGCATTGCAGGATGTTCCGGATCAGAAGAGCAAGATATACCAGTTCAGGGGTGGCTTGAAGGAGGATTTGCAGTTAGCACTCGCTTTGCACGATCCTGAGGAGTTTGACAAATTCTATAACTTAGCTCTCAGAGCAGAGGCAGCCTTGCTCAGGGTGGAGAACTCCAAGAAACGTTTCAGAGATTCCAGCTCTTCCTCGACGCAGGTGGTTCAGAAGCAACAGAGGTTTTGGGTTTCTCCTCCTCCTCCTCCTCGGCACTCTCAGCAGCCGAAGCACTCAGGTGGACGTGGTTCTTCCCGCCCACCCAACCCCGGATTCCAGCAGAGATATCAGCAGTAGAAGCAAGGGCCTCCTCAGATTCAGTTCCGGCAGCCAGCAGATGTCACTTGTCACAAATGTGGGCAGAAGGGTCACTATGCCAACAAATGCACTTCTCAGCTCCGTCTGCCACCTCCTCCTCCAGGCAAACCTCCTAGCAACGCTCTTGTGAAGTTCAACCGCAGATCAGCTCGAGTCAACATGGTGAATGCGGCTGAGGCAGAAAATTCATCGGATGTGATCATGGGTAATCTCTTAGTCAATGATTTTCCTGCTAAAGTCTTGTTTGATTCTGGTGCATCACACTGCTTTAGGTCCCGTCCTTTCTTTGCTAAGCATGAGTTTGTTTGTCAAGATTTGGTTAAGCCTATGTCCATAGTGTCTCCGGGTAGATTGATGAATTCCAATTGTCGGGTTCCGGAGGTTTCTATCAAGATGGACAATTATGCTTTTCTGGCGTCTCCTATTGTCTTGGGCAAGTCCGACATTGATTTGATCCTTGGTATGGACTGGTTGGCCATGAATAAGGCATCAATTGATTGCGCAGCTAAAGAAGTGAAGCTGACCCACTCTTCGGAGGATGTGATCATATTCGCGGCGCGCGATGACACAGTCCGCTTGTTCTCCTTGAATGAAAAGGGTGAGATCAATCCCATTGAGCAAGTTCCAGTAGTCTGCGAATATCAGGACGTGTTTCCTGAAGAGCTGCCAGGGATGCCTCCGCACCGTGAAGTGGAGTTCGTCATTGAGCTTGAGCCAGGCACAGAGCCAGTGTGCAAGCGGCCGTACAAGCTGGGTCCAGAGGAGTTGAAGGAACTCAAGAGACAACTTGATGAGCAGGAGCGTTTGGGTTTGATCAGACCAAGCTCGTCTCCGTGGGGATGTGGTGTTCTGTTTGTCAAGAAGAAGGATGGCACGGAATGGCTGTGTGTCGATTACCGCCCATTGAACAAGAAGACAATCAAGAACAAATACCCGCTTCCGAACATAAATGAGTTGTTCGAGCAGCTGAAAGGTGCTAAAGTATTCTCCAAGCTTGATCTCAGGATGGGCTATCATCAGATTCGCATTCGTGAGGAAGACATTCCAAAGACGGCATTCAGGACCAGTTTTGGCTCATATGAGTATACGGTCATGTCTTTTGGTCTGGCTAATGCTCCTCCGACTTTTTGCCGATTGATGAACTATATCTTCTCGCCATTCAAGAATGAGTTTGTCTTGCTTTATCTCGATGACATTCTGGTCTTTTCTGAGGATGAGGAAGAACATGAGAAACATCTCAGGTTGGTGCTTGATAAACTGAGGGAATACAAGCTTTATGCCAAGTTTTCCAAGTGCGAGTTCTGGCTGAAAGAAGTGGTGTATCTTGGGCATATTATCTCTGCCGAGGGCATTAAGGTTGACCCGTCCAAGGTTCAGGCCATTGTTGAATGGGAACCTCCGCAGAATGTGAAACAGCTTCGAAGCTTTCTCGGCCTTGCCGGATATTGTAGAAGATTCGTTGAGAACTTCTCCAAAATCGCCAAGCCGCTCTCTAGTCTTCTTCAGAAGGGTGTCAAGTATGTTTGGTCTCCAGAGTGTCAACTGGCTTTCGATACACTCAAAGAGAAGCTTACCTCCACTCCGGTATTGGCTCCTCCGGATGATTCCAAGCCGTACCAGGTCTTTTGCGATGCTTCTCTCCAGGGTTTTGGTGCAGTCTTGATGCAAGATAGGAAGGTGGTTGCTTATACCTCCAGGCAGCTGAAGCCTGTGGAGAAGAACTATCCTGTGCACGATCTCGAGCTAGCAGCTGTGGTGCACGCCTTGATGACTTGGAGACATCTCTTGTTGGAACGTAAGGTTGAAGTGTTCACCGATCACAAGAGCCTCAAGTATATCTTCACTCAGCCTAACTTGAATCTTCGGCAAACACGTTGGGTGGAAATGCTCCAGGATTTTAATCCGAGTGTTGAGTACACGCCAGGCAAGGCAAATGTTGTGGCAGATGCATTGAGCAGGAAAGCATATTGCAACAGTCTGATTCTGCAACCTCTCCAGCCGGGTCTTTCTGAGTCTTTCAGGAAGCTCAATCTTCAGCTGGTTCCTCAGGGTTTTCTTGTGAACCTTCAGATCTCTCCTACCTTGGAGGATCAGGTCAGAGCAGCTCAGCTACTTGATACTATGGTGAAGAAGGTCAAGATTGGTGTGGGAAAGAGCCTTCCCAAGTATAAGTGTTTCACTGTGGATGCCAGGGACACTTTGTTTTTCGAGGACCGCCTTGTCGTCCCGAAAGGTGATCTCAGGAAGGTGATCATGGAAGAAGCTCATAATTCTCTGCTTTCTATTCATCCGGGAAGTTCCAAGATGTACCATGACTTGAAGCAGTCGTTCTGGTGGACCCGTATGAAACGTGAAATTGCACAATTCGTCAATGAGTGTGATGTATGTCGAAGGGTGAAAGCAGAACATCAAAGACCAGCGGGCCTCTTGCAGCCTTTACCGATTCCCGAGTGGAAGTTCGATCACATTGAGATGGACTTCGTCACAGGGTTTCCGAAGTCCAAGAAGGGCAATGACGCTATCTTCGTCGTCATCGACAAATTGAGCAAAGTGGCGCATTTCCTTCCAGTCAAGGAGTCCATTTCAGCAGCTCAGCTGGCAGAGTTGTACACCTCGAGGGTTGTCTCGTTGCACGGTGTACCCATGATGATCTCATCAGATCGCGGGAGTATCTTCACTTCCAAGTTCTGGGACTCTTTTCAATCTGCTATGGGCACGAAGATCCGCTTCAGCACAGCGTTCCATCCTCAGACTAGTGGTCAAGTGGAGAGAGTGAATCAAGTTCTTGAGGACATGCTGAGAGCCTGCGTTATCTCGTTTGGCATGAAGTGGGAGGATTGTCTGCCTTTCGCGGAGTTCTCGTATAACAACAGTTATCAAGCTAGCTCTGGCAAGGCTCCGTTCGAAATTCTCTATGGCAGGAAGTGCCGTTCTCCGCTCAACTGGTCCCAGACAGGCGAGCGTCAGATCCTTGGCAATGATATGATAGAAGAGGCTGAGGAGATGTGTCGGATCATTTGCGACAACCTCAGGGCAGCGCAGTCCCGGCAGAAGAGCTATTACGATAGCAAGCACCGTGACATGTCGTATGAGCTTGATGATTTTGTCTACCTCAAGGTGTCGCCTATGAAGGGTATGCAGCGTTTTGGCATCAAAGGCAAGCTTGCGCCTCGTTTTGTTGGTCCGTTCAGAGTGGTTGGCAAGAGGGGTGACCTCGCGTACCAGCTCGAGCTTCCGTCAACCTTTGCAAATGTCCATGATGTGTTCCATGTTTCTCAGCTCCGGAGGTGTTTCAAGAACCCCGAGCGCACCGTGCATCTTCAAGATATCGATCTTCAGCCTGACCTCTCTTATCGCGAGCATCCAGTTGCGGTTCTCGAGGCGACTGAGCGCAAGACCCGTAACAAGTCTGTCAAGTTTCTCAAAGTGCAGTGGTCACACCATTCCGATAAAGAGGCTACGTGGGAACGCGAGGATCACCTCCGTTCCGAATTTCCCGATTTCTTTCAGTCTTAGATCTCGGGGTCGAGATCTTCTTTGTAGTGTGGGAGAGTTTGTAATGCCCCAAGTGTGGAACTTTCCCTTTTGGGTCTTGTTGTATGTGGGTCCACCCTGTCAAAGATATGTGATGACTCTTATGTCTATGTTTCCCTGTGCCACCTTGAGTTCATTGCATGCCTTCCTCGCATGCATGCTTAGAACAACATATTATGTCATCTCATCTCCTTTTCTTGTGATTTCATGTGTCTCTTACTCTCTGTTCATTAGCATGCATGCATCCATGCCATGTCATTCATTGCCTACCTTTTGTATGCATGTGTTATTGATAGGTGAGGGTATGGTTTAGTAATAATTTTGTTTGATGCCCATGTGAATTTCGGTGTGTGCAATGGAGGGGTGAGTGCTAGCCATATAAGCTCTTGCTATTTGAACTCCTTTTTCCTTCTATAATTCCAGGTTAAAATTCCTTCTTCCAAAGTGATTTGAAAATGTCTGGTGGTTAGTGTAAATTGTGTTTATGAGGAGGTGAAGTTTTGTTGTGTTGTTCTTTGTCTTTACAGGAGATATAAACCCATACCGTAAATAAATTACTGTTTTGCGTTTAAACCAAGTGGCTCCAAATATTTATTTCGAATTTATTTGAACAGGCCATAATTCCTTATGGCTAGGGGCTTTTTGCTTTTTATTTTTTTTACACCAACAGGTCTACTTTAGTTTTTTTTTAAATCCTATCTGTGTAGTTTTTCTTTAAAAGATATAGAAACCCAAAAGCCGGCGCGGTCTCGGCCTATCTCTCGCCTTAAGCAATCCGACGCCGCGGCCCAGCCCACTCCGCCTGGCGTCACGCGCGCGGGCGTCTTCTTCCTCACCTTTCCGGCGAGGCAGGGGTCCCACCGGTCAGTCTCACGCCACCTCCCTCCCCGAGCCGAGGCTCCCCGCACATGGCACAGCGGTGCGCGCCTCGTCCCCTCTCGGCCTATAAAAACCCCTTGGCGTCTGTGCCTCGGCTAGGGTTTCCCTGCCGCCGCCGCCGCTCCACCAGACCTCTCCTTCCTCCTTCCTCTCTCGACACGGTGAAGGTGGCGCTGGTTCCGCCATGGCCGACGGGTAAGGAGGTCGCCGTCGACGCCGTGGTGCCTTCTCCTGCGCTTCAAGGGCTCCAGAAGCACGCGGGCATCACCACGGGCTCATTCCCGCCGCCGGATCGACGTCCCCGGCGCTGCTTCCTCTTCCTCCAGGAGCTCTTCTTCTCCGACGAACTCCGCCGCGACGCGCTCTCCTTCGCGCTACTTCCCCTTCGGTTGCTCCCTCCTCGACTCGAACACGAGGTAGCGCACCCCCCTCCTTCCTCCCGGCTTCAGACCGGGCGCCGTAGCCGTAGGAATCGCCGGCGTGACGTCTCTGTCGCCGGAGCCGCAGATCACCGTGGTCCCGTCTCAGTAGAGCTTTTCATGCATGGCTAGGGGCGGGAATGGATTAGTGTGGACGAGGGCTTCCTCCCCCCCACTAATCGGTGGCGGATTCGAACCGCACCGCCGGCGAGGCACCTCCTCTGCTCCGGCCAGTCGATGGTAGCAGTAGTAGCTAGGAAGTGTTCTTCCGTTATGCAGCGCGTTTATGTTCAGACAACGGATCGTAGCGCAGTGGTAGGGAGTGTTTGTGCCTGTTGGAGGGGCGCGGGTTCGATTCCCCCCTCGGCCTCCTTTTGCTCTTATTGGGGGTTTGCTACACAGTGCACAGAGAGCTGAGTATAGGTTACCTTGCTCCTTTCCTCCATCCTGTCACTTAGTCGACAGAGGTGTGGTGGTGTGGTGCTGCTACCAGCCACTAGGTGTGCTGGGTTCGATTCCCAGGGGGGCCTATTTCTTTTGCCACTCCTTGTTATTTTTTCCTTTAATTTTCCTGCTTATGATTCTACTGTATCCTAACTCCTACACCTGTGTCTTGTCGATTTTGTTACCTGTTGTTTGTTTTAAACTCCTTCACAACGGTGTTTGTTCTTGTACCTGCTAGCATAGTGGGGTAGGTGTAGTTGTGAGTGTGATTGCACACTAGGAGGAGTTAAATAGTTTTGCTAAGCTTGTGAGGTTATGGTGGTTGTACCTTAGTAAGAGGAGTCGCCTTGATAAGGGCATGGTGCTATATGCTTGGCCATGGTGTGTGTAGTGCTTGGAGGTGACAATTTGCACTAGTTAATCTTGCATAGCCTTAATGTGGAGCTTTGATATGGGCTAAGTAGAACTTGTAGTTGTATTTGTTTTTCTTGGGTATACTTTGATGTGGGTGCCTCCCCCTCATCACATGTTTTGATGTGTGGTGATGTTCTAGGTGGCTCTATGTTGTCATGTGGAGGTGTGGTTTCTAGTTGAGCTTGGGTAGCTTGTTGTGGGGATTGCTCCTTGATTAGGACATGAATCCTAGAAAGATCCTAGGAGTGCTTGTGAGAGTGTGCACCATCACATGGCCATATGTGGGGGTGTGCATCCCCTCTTGTTAGCTTGGAGTCTCTTTTCTGTCGAGCTTGATGCTAGTGCTTGTGAGGAATTGTGTGTGTTGGAGTTGTCGATGTGCATGTCACAAACATGGGGATCAAACCCCCATGTCACTTTGTCATTGTGCACATGAAACTCTCCTAGGTAATTGTCATCTTAAAAGCATACCTTGTGGATTTGCATTTTCGTTATTGTTGAAAGTTTGGGCTTGTTTCCATGACATAGATGGAGCCCAAAGGCATGGGTCTTGGTGTGCTAGTTGTAGGGGTTTGTGCTCAATACAATAGTGGTGTCAAACACCTCTTGGGAACTTGTGTGTGCAAACTATGCCTAGACAAAGTGGGCATGTGGCAGAAAAAATTCCAGATTTGAAACTCTGAAAATTTCACCAAGTCTGGAATGCTGAAAACATTTTCTTCCCCTGGAGATAAGGTTGTGCTGGTCATTATGGTGGGAACTGGACTTAGTTCAGTGCTAGTGTTTTGAACCTGGTATGTTTGTGAAGCTTCCTGTCAATTTTCAAGTCATTTGGAGTCCAGTAGTTTGTGTTTTGATTGCTGTCAAAAAGCTTCAGAACAGAAACAGAAACTCAGGTGCAGGAATTTTCACTAAGTCCCTGAGAACTGATGGTTTTGGGAAAGTTTGTGGCCTTGTATCTTCTAGAGTTTAATTCCTTTTGCTGTGATTCTTGCTGGAGATGGTAGTATTCTTGGCTGGCAACATCCACATATATTATTTTTTCATGTTTGAAGACCTGTAGCTATGTTGCATGTGGCTCACAAACAGCTGAGATGGAGAAACTGGCAGATTGCGTAGTTTTGACATTTTGTTCAAAGTTTGTGTTTATTTGTTTTTGGGGTGTTCTACCTTACTCCATTTCTTTCATGTTGGGTTAACATATGACTTGGCAACCTGGGAACACCAGATTTGTGCCAATTGTGCGTGTGGTGATGAATCTTTCACGTAGGGCTTCATATCGTGTTTCGTTGTTTCCCGTTGATCCGTAGCTCCGTTTGCAAAGTTCTTTATATGGTTTTGTACCGTTTTTACGAGATGCATCTGTCCATATCATTTCCATGCATGTCCAAATAGTTTAGTGCAAAGTTCTGTCCAGGAACTCGTTGTAGTTTAACTTGCTTGTGCTAGTGTTAGAAATACTGGTGCATGCTCAACTATCATCTCATGCATCATGTGATTGTTGCATTTTGTGGTGCTGCTGTTCATTGGCTGTCATTCTTGTGTTGGGTAGCACCGGGAGCGGAGACCGATTACGTGGAGTCAGGAGAGTACGCGCAGGACGATCCAGAACCATTCCAAGCTGAGGATATCACAGGCAAGATGACATGACCTTGATCCCATATCTAGACTTGTTATGTTAGTTTCGATTCCACGTCATATTGCTCGCTGCCTACCACTGAAAATATATTGCCTCTTCATATGCCATGAGCCTAAACACCTTACCCTTTCCTAGCAAATTTGCATGGCTAGGTAGGCTTGCTCAGCTACTAACGTTAGCATTGTTAGTTGCAGGTGCCTATAATTCATGAGTTGTCATGAGCTTGATATCATTATCTTAATTTCTGTTATTAAATTAATGTATCTATATACTTGGTAAATGACGGGAGGCCTAGCCTTTTGCCAGGTGTTTTGTCCCGTTATTGCCGCCTTAGTTACCGGTTACCGGTGTTTGATTCCATAATGATCGCTCCTAACACGTTCGGGGTTGTTATGGGGACCCCCTTGATAAATCGCGTAGCGTTAAGGCTTGTCCGGCAGGACCCAACTTTGGTATTAATCTGCTAATCACTTAATAATAAACTGCATAGGGAATAGCTACCCCGAGGAATCTAATCAACACCCCGGGCCAGTGCTCCTCATGAGCGTTGGTCCAAACTTGAGTCGTGTGCGGGGCCAACCTGGGGCAACTCGGGAGATGTCTATCAGGCCACCGTACGCTGTGCTCATCCGGCGTGTCCTGAGACTGAGATACGCGGCTCTTATCAGGGTCGTCGACACGTCGGGAGGTCCTCCTGGCCTTGTCTTACCTTAGCGGTATATCTTGCGTATAGGAATCCCGGTGAAGCTTTGGTTTTCCCCATAGTTGAGGTTTTCCTCTAAGGAATCCGACGAGATCACGAGATTCGTGATAGAGGATGCCTTTGCGGCCTGTGTTCGTTTGTGATGGACTAGTTGGAGCACCCCTGCAGGGTTTAATCTTTCGGAAAGCCGTGCCCGCGGTTATGTGGCAACTTGGAATATTTTGTTAACATCCGGTATTAGAAAACTTAAATATCAACTAATAAAATATGCCAACTGTGTGCGTAACCGTGACTGTCCCTTCGAAGATCTCTCTTCGATCGGGAACACGGTGGGGTTATGTATGCCGTAGGTAGGTGTTCAGGATCACTTTCTGATCAAGCATTCACGATCGTTAGTATGGATCTCTGTCACTTCTCCTTTGCGTGAGCTAGCCATTTATTCAACCTTAGGATGCAGCAGCCTGATACACTTCACCCCTTCCTTACCCAATAACATGCTTAGTTCTGGCACCAAGGTCTTAGATTGCTGAGTCCCCGTGACTCACGGATCCCTCTGAAACTCCCAGCAGGTACAGGTACCCCAGAGGCAGATGATCCCGACGGCACCCAGCTGGCATGGCAGTACGACGAGGAGACAGATCGCCTCTATGTGAACTATCCAGAGGACTGAGCCATGGTCGTGATCGTGGGCCTGCAGCGGGTAGCATAGCATTTTCCTTGTTTTGTAGTCCGTACCGGAACTACATTGATTGTATCTGCGTTGTACTCTGTATCATTAATAAGAAGACAGTTGAACCCAGATTGTCTACTTTATTTACTGTTATGTGCTATGTTTACTTGCTTGCAAAAACACTTAGATGCGCTTCTTTCCTATTCGGGGGCCTCGACCCCCAGATCGGAAAGGACCGCATCTTGGTCGTTACAGCATCATGGGCCATTGGTCCCAGTTCATGTCAACCCTCCGGTCCCGGTTCCACACACGAACCGGGACCAATAGGCAGGGACCATTCATATCCCCCTTAGTCCCGGTTGGTGGGTCAAACCGGGACCTGGTGGACCGTTCGTATCCCCCTTTAGTCCTGGTTAGTAGATCAACCCGGGACGAGGTGGTGGTGGCAACTGTTCGTATCACCCTTTAGTCCCGGTTGGTGGCTCAACCCGGGACTAAAGACCCAAACGGTTTGCATCCCGCTTTGCAAAAGCACAACCGAAGCAGAGTGTGTCGCCATTTCTTTGTTCTTCTCCTCTCTTGCTCTCTTCTTCCCCTCTCTTCTTCCCTTCTCTTCTTCCACCATGCCAACTCGCTTCGGAGAGGTGTTTGCACATGGCAAGACCAAGCTCGATGTCATGTACAAGAACAAGAGCAGGGAGGTGCCGCATTTTCTTAGACAGTTGAAGGAACGGTGGCTTGACGCTGTGGTGGATCATGAGAAGTTCTTGGGGCTTGATCTAGAGTACACGGGCGATCAACGAGGTGTTGCCGTCATCCAACTATGTTTCAAACACCATGTCTTGATCTTCCAATGGGCGAGGTATGTTTTGAGGCTTTCTTTGATCCAAGGTTAGGAAAATTTCATATATATAGTGATTTATTTAGGTTCCATTGGATAGCAATATGCACTTTCTATATATGTTCCATTGGATAGTTAATTTAGGGTTTCTTGATCAATTGATAGGATATGAAAACTGCATAGGATCGTTAGCTATATGTTACATTTTGGAATCCTATAAAGATCAATTTCTCTTTAGTTGTAGTGAAACAATTTTATGAGGCGTTCTTTGATCCAAGGTTACGAAAATTGCATATAGCTAGTGATCTCTCTAGGTTCCATTGGATAGCAATATGATATGTCATAGTTACAAAAATTGCATATAGCTAGTGATCTCTCTAGGTTCCATTGGATAGCTATAGTAATCTCTCTAGGTTCCATTGGATAGAAATATGCAATATGTCTAGCTTGTTGCCCATATTTGCAAAACCATGGGAGAATATATATATATGTCATAGTTAATTTACGGTTTCTTGATCAATTCATAGGATATGAAAATTGCATAGGATAGCATTATGTTCCATTTGAATCCTAAAGATAATTTTCTCTTTAGTTTGTAGTGAAACATTTTTCCTTGTTGCAGCAGTATGTAACATTTGTTCCATTTTAACTTGTTGTTGTTACAGTAGTGACAAGCATTGTCCAGAACTCATGGACTTCCTTTGCAGTGGCATCACTTTTGCTACCGTTGACATAACGAACGACAAGCTCAAGATGAGGCAAAACTTCGGTATTGAGATAACAGTTGATTGCCTCATTGATCTCCAAGAGGAATTCAGGCTTCGACATGCCAAGACTTCGATGGCTCATATGGCAGTCGCCTTGATCAATGAGGAGTATGGTGATATGAAGACCAAATTCCCAAAGTCTCAGCACACACTTTGGGAGAGAACCCCACTTCACCGTATCAACATTGAGTATGCAGCAAAAGATGCATACATTTCATACGAGTTGTACCGCAAGATTCTAGTCATCAACTATGGCCCGCGTCACCTCAAACAAGGTGGACATTCTGATTCAGACGAGTAGTGTTCACAACGGTGAACACTTGTGTATATATATCAATGCTAGCTATTATTATGTACTGTTTGGACTAGTATCATTATGTACTGCTTGGACCAATTTATATATGTCTAGTTACTGTTTGTGCCATTATAGTTTCCAAATTTGAATGGTTTAGCCCTATCTAACTTCATTTGCAACTTTTGAATGGTTTAGCCCTGTCTAACTTCATTTGCTACTTTTGAATGGTTTAGCCCTTTCTAACTTCATGGTATCCTGCATTTCGACCACATATATATACAAAAAGTCTTCAGTTCAAATAAGTTCAAAAAATGAAATCCCTTTTGTAACAGATTTTTTTTGATTAAAACATACATTTAAAATAACCTAAAACCTACCAAATTGAATATAACGATAAAAACACAGTAATATTAAATAGCAGGAAAAAGAATCACTCAAAAAACTATTTTTTAGTAAATTTATTCACAAAATTAAATAAATAAAGTGAAAAACGAAATATCCAGTTCAAAAAAATGAAATCCATTTTGTAACAGATGTGTTTTGGTAATAAAACCCTTATAATTCGAAAGAGATTGTCTGATTTGTACACGAAGTGCATCCAGTTTTTGCCGCAACCCTCTCAACTTTTTAGCACATGCTATGTGGGCGAAATGATGATATCATGCCAACTTTCAACATATTCAGAGTTCATTCGTAGTGCTTTTCAATTTCTGGGCCATTTAGCTCAAAAAATCAGTAAATGCACGAAAAATACCAAATGAACTCGGAAAGTGTTGAAAATTGATGATGTGGCCATGAATGGTGCATTTTGAACACACAAAAAGTCTTGTGTTCAAATAAGTTAAAAAATAAAATCCCTTTTGTAACAGATGAGTTTTTGTAAGAAACCCTCATACTTCGAAAGGGATTGCCCGGTTTATACACGAAGTGCACCCAGATTTTGTCGCAACCCTCTCCACTTTTTAGCAAATGTTATGTGGGTGAAATTATGATACCATTCCAAATTTCAACCTATTCAGAGTTCATTTGTAGTGCTTTTCAATTTTTGGACCATTTAGCTCAAAAAAAATCAATAAATGCATGAAAAATACCAAATGAATTCAAAAAGTGTTGAAAATTGATGATGTGGCCATGAATGGTGCATTTTGAACACAAAAAAGTCCTGAGGTCAAATAAGTTCAAAAAATGAAATCCCTTTTGTAACAGATGAGTTTTCATAAGAAACCCTGATACTTCAAAAGAGATTGTCCGATTTGTACACGAAGTGCATCCAGTTTTTTCCGCAACCCTCTCAACTTTTTAGCACATGCTATGTGGGTAAAATAATGATACCATGCCAACTTTCAACCTATTCACAGTTCATTTGTAGTGCTTTTCAATTTCTGGGCCATTTAGCTCAAAACAATCAGTTAATGCATGAAAAATACCAAATGAACCCGGAAAGTGTTGAAAATTGATGATGTGGCCTTCAATGGAGAATGTTGAACACACAAAAAGTCTTGAGTTCAAATAAGTTCAAAAAAATGAAATCCCTTTTGTAATAGATGAGTTTTCGAAAGAGATTGTCCAATTTGTACGCGAAGTGCATCCAGTTTTTGCCGCAACCCTCTCAACTTTTTAACACATGCTATGTGGGTGAAATTATGATACCATGACAACTTTCAGCCTATTCAGAGTTCATTTGTAGTACTTTTCAATTTCTAGGCCATTTAGCTCAAAAAATCAGTGAATCCATGAAAAATACCAAATGAACTCTCAAAGTGTTGAAAATTGATGATGTGGCCTTGAATGGTGCATTTTGAACACACAAAAAGTCTTGAGTTCAAATAAGTTCACAAAAATGTAATTCCTTTTGTAAAAAATGAGTTTTCGTAAGAAAGAGTTATATTTCGAAAGAGATTGTACGATTTGTATACGACGTGCATCCAGTTTTTGCCGCAACCCTCTCAACTTTTTAGCACATGCTATGTGGGTGAAATGATGTTACCATGCCAACTTTCTACCTATTCAGAGTTCATTTGTGGTGCTTTTCAATTTCGGGGCCATTTAGCTCAAAAAATCATTAAGTGCATGAAAAATACCAAATGAACTCAGAAAGTGTTGAAAATTGATGATGTGGCTTTGAATGGTGCATTTTGAACACACAAAAAGTCTTGAGTTCCAGTAAGTTCGATAAAATGAAACCCCTTTTGTAACAGATCTATTTTTGAATAAAACTGTCATTTAAAATAACCTAAAACCTACCAAGTTGAATATAATGATAAAAACACAGTAATATTAAATAGCAGGAAAAAGAATCACTCAAAAATCTATTTTTTAGTAAAGTTAGTCACAAAATAAAATAAATAAAGTAAAAAAAACGAAACAAAAAACTAGATTTTTAAAAAAAAATGCCACCTACTAAGCCACCACGGCCTGAATACGACTAGAAACCAAACCACAGAGTTGGGCCAGGATTTAGGCCCGCGGAAGGCCCATTAGGCCCACACGCAGTGACAAATTAGGCCCGGAAGCCTGCAGTTGAGAGGAGCTCGTGAGGGTCTGCGCACCAGCGCTTATAAACCACTCCCGGGCCCTCTCGGCTAGCGAGGTGGGACTAAACATCCAACCGCACCAAGGTTGTGGCAGGCACAGGCCTTTAGTCCCGGTTTGTGTCACCAGCCGACACGAAAGACGCCCTTTCGTGTCGGTTATTGGCACCAACCAGGACTAAAGGTTTCTTCTTCCTGCCCTTTGGGCTGCTGGATATTGGCCTTCAGTCCCGGTTTGAGGAATCAACCAGGACGAAAGGGGTGCATTGGTACCGTTTTGTGCCTCGAACCGGGACCACTTGTTTTCGCATATAGGCGGGAGTTGTCGAAATTTCCCCCAAAACTCTCCCATTGCTCAAATATCCCCCCAAGCCAGTACTCGTCGTCGCCAACCCTAATCCAATCCTCCTCCTCGTCGCTGCCGTCCCCGAACCCGTCGCCGTCGCCCCGAGCACCTCGCCATCACCGCCGCCCCCGATCTAGTCCTCCTCACCATCGCCGCCACCCCCGATCCAGTCCTCCTCACCATCGCCCCGAGCACGTCGTCGTCGTCGCCCCTGAGCCCGTCGCCGTCACCCCGAGCCCGTCGTCGTCGCCGCCTCGAGCCCGTCGGCCCCGGTGAGCTCCTCCTCTGCGTGCTCTGCTTGTTGCCGCCGCTGCCCCTGCATATTGTTGTTCATACAGTTTTTGTTCATAGAAATTTATGTTCATATAACATACGTGTAGATATAACGCCTTAGCAGTAGAAAGAAAATCATGTAGATAAAAGGTATATTAGTGAGATAGATAAGGGCAAGCGGTATAAAAACTATCATTCATATGTGATGAATCGTGCTTTTGAATCTCTTTAATTTTATTTTGAAAAATGAATGCATATTTGTTTCTCTATTCCTGCCCATTGCTACCTAATTAAATTGGAATTTGCAAATAGATCATCAATGACATATATTAATTACAGATGTATTCTCTAAATAGAGGGCTTTAAATAGTTGTACAAATTGTTCTCGACGTCGAAGATACCCATCCCGCATCCCCGTCGTCGAGTCGGTGGCGACCACCTGCTTGATAGGCGTCAGCATGTGCGGGACTGGGCTCCGCCGGGCTGGCACTGGGAGGTGCTACCTTCTGAGGCACGCATCTTGTCGAGGATTCAGGTTCCCGTCATAGATCCGGAGCTTCTTTGGTGGCGGTCGCCTGGGCCACTTTCGGTGCGGAGGAAGCCCCCCCCAAGGAGGAGGTACTTTGCCATGTGAGGGAGGAGGATGAGAACGTCTGTCGCTACTTGGTTGTGTTGGATGCCAGGTTCTCCAAAACTTGGCAGGTTCTTCAAGGATCTCACCCGAGCTATAATCCTGTTATGGTTCCTTCTCTGTGGGTTTCCACCGCCTGTGCCTCAGTACAACGATAGCTCTTTGAGTGACCAGTTTGATGATGAACCGCGAGTGGAAGAAATTATACTATAGATGTATTCGAGATTAAATTCAAGATGTATTAAGTTGATTATTGGTTCTAACTGAAAGAAAACTTGTTTGCCTCTTGAGATCTATTGCATTATATATCATAATGTACGTCTATGAACTGTTCAAAATTTGGAAATGAAATATAAAAAAGTTTGTGCATGTGTAAAACATAGAAGTTCATGTAATTCGGTTATTCATACAAGGAGCTGAAATATTTGCAGAAACTATATGGACCAAAGAGAACAGTTGTTGGGGGAGATAATTCTCGGTGATTATTTTTCGTATCTCAACAACACCGATGGTCTGGAAGGAGAGGATGATGGCTCGAATGATCGAACAATGGAGGAGGAAGGGCATGATCATGATGGCTCCGGTGACCGAAGGCCGAGGAAGAAGGCGACCATGATGACGGCTCCGATGACCGAACGAAGGAGGGAGATGTTGCAAAGTCCGGCGAGGTATATATATTAATTAAGCCTGAAGGTATGTAGATATATTAACTCTTCTTTCTTCTTTTATAGCCCTCCGGATCGAGCCAAACGTCGGTAAAGAGACGAGGCCCCAAGAGAAGGTTGCGCCTGGATGAAAAGTTCATGATCACAACACTTGCGGACGATGGCCTACCGATTTTACCCCTCCGGACCAAGGAAGCATTTTCTACTCAGTGTGGAGCTATTGTTAGGGATAACATCCCGATCAGCATCCAGCAATGGAATAAGCCTAAGGGCGACGACGTCCCTGAAGGTGATTATGTCACCGGTAGGCAGAAAGATGATCTTTGAACCGCGCTGAAGGCAAATTTCACCCTACCGCCAGAGGAGGATCCAAATAAGCCAGTTATAGAGCCACTTGTCAAGGCGTGTGCTCTTAAGAAGATGGCACATCTATTCGGGAAGTGGAAGAATGATTTGAAATCAATGTTTGTCGACAAAGGTAAGACTCCAAAATTCGTCGCCCGATTTGAGAAGATAAGAGATCACTATACCGCATTTGTGGCCTACAAGTCATCGGACAAGAGTAAGAAAAATGTCCGAGACAAACAAGAACAATGCCAAAAAGAAGGAGTATCACCATCACACGGGGTCAGGTGGCTACCTCAAAGCAAGGTCGTTGTGGGACAAAGCTGAGAATGACATGATTGCTAAAGGGGCCCAACCACAGACATTGAACTGGCCAGACCGTTCGAGGACTTGGTTCTTCAGGGTTGGCAGATCTTTGGACCCTGAAACAGGGAAGTGCCATTGGACGGACGAGCAACTTGCAATACCCATGATCAATCTTCAGAAGTGTATTGTCACAGCGCAGGAAGGGACGTTCATTCCATACACAGAGAAGGACGAGCTGACTGAGGCCCTAGGGAATGTTGAGCACCCTGGAGAACACGAGGTACACCAGGCTCCGTTCCGTGTAAGTTTGTGTCTCCTAACGCAAGCGGTTACAGAAGCCGGGAGAGAAATAGAAAGCGGAGCTGAGCGACATGCCACAGATCAAGGCAAGACTATAAAAGCTTGAGGAACTTTAGAGCCAGCGAGCTACCGGCCAACCATCTCAGCGGCAGGAAGCTACCCTAGAAGGTACCCCGCCATCTCAGCGGGGAAGCAGCGTGGCCTCCACGGAGCCCGTTCACCATGACTTCACGGCTCCTAGCTACCCTGTGGATACTATCACGGAGGCTCAATGTTGCGAGCTTATGATGAAATGTCAAAACTCACTTTCAAGGTGGTTGTCGGCTCTGTTGAACCTCCTCAACCCAACGGAACTTTTCACTGCCTTCCGATTCCACATGGCTATGCTATTGTGATGGTGGATCAAGTAATGGAGGAATTTGAGAAGCTCGAGCTTGAACACCCTATAGGTGAAGGGGAGATTCAGCTAGTTTGTGCTCTCAGGAGTACATGTCTATGGCAGAAGGAGTTCATCAAGCTTCCAAACTGGACGCCTCCGCCTCCTCTGACAACGACGACGATTCAGGGCACTCCGCCTCCTCCTCCTCCTCCTCCTCCTCCTCCGGCGAGTGATCAGGGCACTCCGTCTCCTTCTCCAGCTCCTCTGACGCGTGAGTGCACTTCGCCTCCTCCTTCGCCTACTCTGGCGCGTTAGAGCAGTCCGCCGCCTCCTTCGCCTCATCGGCAATGTCGGAAGACAAACGCCGCCGCTCCGGCTCCTCCGGTGCATCAGAGCAGTCCGCCTCCTTCTCTCAAGCGGAAGAGATACGCCTCCTTCTCTCCAGCGGCTAGCAATACAAGCAGAGGCGGGAAATATGGTCCATCTCTCAAGCCTCCGGAAAAGTTACCATGTGAGAGGACCAAGGAGGAAAACGAGGAAATATGTCGTGCCAAATTGAGGGCCCATTTGCAAAGAAAACTCCACCTCTGAAGGAGAAGCTCGATCCATTGAACGTGGAGCGCACTATCAATCAACTGCAGCGATCACCAGCGCCTCCGTCGGATTCCAACTATGACCGCATTCTTAAAAAGACATATGCACAAGCGGTGCGGTCGGGAACTACTTCTAGTGATGCAAGGTTAGCAGAACGAAGAAGTGGGAAAACAATTCTCGGGCTCGATATCGTCGTCGCTAATCATCCGAAGATGGTCCCTGGTACCAATCCTGATGATTACTTGGGGGATGATGTAACAAAAGAACAATATAAATACGTGCACGAGAAGCCTCTCGTCAAACCTGGTCATCCTCCTCTAACAACGATGATGCACAGATTGCATGAGTGCTACATGAAAACCTGTAGGGAGTATGGCAAAAATGCTATTTATGTGGCAGCGAAACCAGAGCACGAATTCATTGGACTTCCCGTGATTACTATTCAATTTGAGGAGTTATTTCAGTTATACAATCAACTGGCCTTCGACAAACAACTCATGACTTCCTACTGTCTGCAAGTATTACTTCTATAGTTAAGTCTCTAGCTCAGCTCGTTCATTGCATGTATATATAATTATCCTCACTACATATATTATGCAGATTGAAGATCATCGAATTAAAAAAACCAGGAATCGTCGATGTTGGGTTCATTAGACCAGATGTCGTAAATGAATTGACGATATGAAACTCAATCAAAGAGACCGGGGAGAACTTGCTAATCTCGTTCCTTATACATCAAAAAAAGGGGGAAATAATCTTTCCTTACAACTTCAAGTGACTGTTGTTGTCTTCTTTGTAAACTCGGTTTCTCTTACTCGAGGTTAATTAAGTAATGTAATTGATGAGTTATATATGCGTGCGCAGATACCACTTTATTCTGCTATCCACTTACGTTGCCAGGGCATTAGTAAATGTCTTAGACTCAAGACGTAAAGCTGAAGAGGATTATGAGGACATTACTCAATGCTCAAGATGTAAGGTCAGTGAATATACCGAGACCATATCGGCATGCAAATTTCGTTAATTTCCTGATACCAAATAATCATTTTCTTTGCCTGGCAAGGTTTGGACGAAGTTCGCCAATAAGGTTCCCGGTCTAACCAAAGAGTTTGATTGAATGATTCAAATTTTCATCAATATATCATTACCATGGTTGCTTATCAGTTTGATTGAACTCTATTCTCGTAAAGTGTATGTACCAGAAAGAAGGCATTGTTTTATGTGCATACTACATATGCGAGTTCATCCGCCACTCGACCTCTTAGCTGGTCTTCTCTGAGAAACAATTGCAAGTACGTAAATAATATTCACAATTGTGTTGAGTTTTATTCATATATATGCATGTAATCACCCCCTTTTTTAAATTATATCTCGCATATGCGAGATGAACTCCTACCATATGATCGCATACCAGCAATTCAAGAGGAATTGGCGGGATTCTTTCTTGACCACGTCATACCTAAAGACAGAGACCGCCATGTCGATTTGTCATTGGATCTTAATTAGATGATGTTTTGGATTAATTGTAAAATATGATATGTTGTATATATGTAATAGAATCGGATAGATATACGAAAACTTGTTGTTCGAGCAAGCACGGAGAAAGAGAGGACACTTCTCTCTATTAGCTAGCTAACACAATATGAAACCACTAAATTAACCCTCCAAAACCCCCAACCCCCCCCCCCCATTCAAAAAAACAAAAATCCTAGCTCCGACCAGATGCTGACGCGTGGATGCCATTTGGTCCCGATTGGTGTGACCAACCGGGACTAAAGTTCCTCCTATCTGGGCTCCCTGCAACGGCCACATGGAGCTCCTTTAGGCCCGGTTCATAAGCCAACCGGGACTAAAGGTTTGGGCCTTTAGTCCCGTCCCTTTAGTCCCGGTTCAAGAACCGGGGCTAATGTGCCTCTGGAACCGGAACAAATGGGCCTTTTTCTACTAGTGCTTGTTACCTTGCTGTAATTATATTTTCAGATTACAAGAACCTATATATACTATCCATATTGCACTTGTATCACCATCCCTTCGCCGAACTAGTGCACCTATACAATTTACCATTGTATTGGGTGTGTTGGGGACACAAGAGATTTCTTGTATTTGATTGTAGGGTTACTTGAGAGAGACCATCTTCATCCTACACCTCCCACTCATTGATAAACCTTAGGTCATCCACTTGAGGGAAAATTTCTATTGTCCTACAAAACTCTGCGCTTGGAGGCCCAACACGATTCTACAAGAATAAAGTTGTGTAGTAGACATCAAGCTATAATCTGACGTCGTCGCCGGGGAGGTGATTGCTTGAAGGTATATCTTTAGATCTTGCAATTAAGTCTTTTAGTTTCTTGTTTTTCACTAGTTTGGTTTTATAAAATAAAACTACAAAAAATGGAGTTTACATTGTCTCAATGGTTTAGTCTTTTTAATGTCTTTCGTGAAAATTATGGTTTGGGAAATTGTGCTCAATTGTTAGACGAAGAAATTGTGAGAATATTTAATGAGAACTCTTCGGATGATGAGAATTATTGCAATGTTGTTAGTATCAATTCTCTGAATTTCCATGATTTTAATGATATGCAAAGCCACAAGCTTGGGGATGCTACGTTTGATGAAGATGATATTTTTAGTCCCCCAAGTTTTGATGAGCAAAACTATTATGATGATGGCATGCCTCCTATTTATGATGATTATAATGATGACATGTATGCTATAAAGAGTAATGATAATCATGAAACTTGTCATCATGATTTTAATATTCAATTTGGTTATGTCAATCAGTTGTCTCATGATAGTTATTTTGTTGAGTTTGCTCCCACTACTATGAGTGGGGAGAACATTACTTATGTGGAGAGTAAAGAAAATGATATGCTTGTGCATCATGAAGATAATGCTTTATATGATAGTTATATTGTTGAATTCCTTCATGATGCTACCAAAAATTATTATGAGGGAGGAAGATATCCTTGTAGGAATGCAATAATATCAAGTTTCCTCCCTATGTGTTGAAAATCTTGAAGTTTTTGCTTGTTTTGCCTTCCTATGCTAGTTGATTCTAGTTCCCAAAAATTGTTTGCTCACAAAATACCTACTCATAGGAATAGGGTTAGACTTAAATGTGCTTGTCATATGCTTCATGATGCTCCCATTGTGTTCCAATTCAATATATTTACGTGAGCATCATTGAAATCATCATGCCTAGCTAAAAAAGGCTTTAAACAAAAAGTGCTTGTTGGTAGACAACCCAACACTTTTACATTATGTTCTTCTGTGTTCACATGATTAATCTACTTTATTAATCATGTTTTGTGTATTTTATTTCAATAAAGTGCCAAGTAAAGCCAATGGGATAGTGTGGAAACTTGTTAGTTTGAATCTGTGCAAAAACAGAAACTTTTGCCTCCAGTATAAGAATTATGTGATTTTACTGGAAAGTCAAAAATTATGAAATTTTTACACAGTTTTTATATGAAAATTATCTGCGTTTTTGTAATTTTTCAGAATTGTTAGAGCCACGGAAGTATGGTGTCCATTCAGATCTTCACAAACTGTTCTGTTTTTGACAGATTCGATTTTGCATGCATAGTTTGCTTGTTTTAGTGTTCCCATAGCTTATATTGAGTGATATAAATTATGATAATAATATAATATAGTAGGTATCATGTGGTAACAATTATGAATCTTTTCTTCACAGTACCTAAGTGAATGATCTATCTTTATTATACTAATTCATCTCACGAAGTTCCGTTAAGTTTTGTGTGATTGAAGTTTTCAAGTTTTGGGTGAGATACCGATATGAGAAGAATAAGGATTGGAAATAACCTAAGATTGGGGATTTCCAAGGCACACCCAAGGTAATATTAAAGGAGTACTCAAGCGTCTATGCTTGGGGATGCCCCGGAAGGCATCCCCTCTTTCGTCTTGAACACTATCGGTATATCTTACTTGGAGCTATATTTTATTCGTAACATAATATGAGTATTTCTTTGAGCATAATTTTATTTTGTTATTATTTGCTTGATGTTATTTATAATATTTCTTTTCAATAAAAAGTTCCAAGAATTGCCTTTAGAATGCTTGAATTGCATGTGTGATTTGTGCTGTATAAAAACAGAAACTTTTGTTGTAGTATTTGAATTATGTAATATTACTGAAACATGGAAAGCTTATGAAATTTATACACAGCAGGTTCATACAAATTCTTTATCATGTACTAAATTTTCATAATTTTTGGAGATAAAGAAGTACACTGGTTTAATAAATTTCTACAGACTGTCCTTTTCATACATATTGTTGTCAAGGTTTTGTTATCTACTTCTTCTATAGTCTTCGTGACTTATATTGGTAGATGTAAATTGTGGAAATGATAGTATACAATACCTAATTTTTGAAAACTATTATGAAACTTGTCTTGGCAGTACATGAAGTGTTGATTTATTCTTATGTGTACTAACGTATCTCACGAGTTATTTTCAAGTTTTGTGCGGATGAAGTTTTTTGAGACATAGGTGAAACCGGGACATGAGAGTATTGAGCGAGATACAAAAGCTCAAGCTTGGGGATTCCTAAGGCACCCCAAGACAATATTACAAGAATTCTCAAGCATCTCATCTTGGGTATGCTATGCATCCCACCCCTCTTCGTCAAATATCGACTTGCCTATGTTGAACCTAAATTTTTATTCGTTCAAATGATATATGCTATTCTTGGAGTGCTATTTTCGTTTTGTTTGCCATTTGAATAAAATATAAAGATCTAAAAATCTTTACTGAGAGAGAGTCCTCATATAGCTACTTAATTATTTGACTACTCATTGATCTTCACTTATATCTTTTGAGAGTAGTTTGATGTTTACTCTTGTGCTTCACTTATATCCTAAGAGTAAAATGTTGAATGAATTGAATATCATAAATGTGAAATTATATATATGCTTCATATGCTTATCCCATGAGGCGTAGTGACTTCACATACTAGGAGCATAAGCGGTAAAATTTATTGGAAGTTAGCAAACATAACATTAGTCATTTAAACGATTTATGAAAGAACATTGAAGGAAGAGAGGTTTCACATATAGATATACTATCTTGGAGATCTTCTATGATTGTGAGCCCCATCAATTATTTTAAAACTTGATCAAGTAGTTGACGTTGGACAACGAATACAACTTAATGCTTTTGTTTGTTTATATTTGATACGTTCATTTTGCATCATGCTTTCATGTTGATATTTATCGCTTTATGGACTGTTATTATACTTTGTGGTACCATACTTATGCCTTTTCTCTCTTATTTTGCAAGGTTTATTTGAAGAGGGAGAATACCGGCAGCTGGAATTCTGGACTGGAAAAGGAGAAAGTCTGAGTCCTCTATTCTGCGCAACTACAAATGCCCTCAAAATCAACGTGGAATTTTTTGGGAATATATAAAAATATTGGGCGAAAGAAGTGCCAGAGGGGAGCTGCCAAGGCCCACAAGCCTGGTGGCCGCGGCTACAGGGCTTGTGGGCACCCTAGTGGCCCACTGGCCCCCCTCTTCTGCTATATGAAGGGTTTCGTCTGGAAAAAAATTAGTGCGGAACTTTTTCGTGGATTCTCCGCCGCCACGAGGCAGAACTTGAGCAGAACCAATCTAGAGCTCCGGCAGGACGATCCTACCGGGGAAACTTCCCTCCCGGAGGGGGAAATAGTCGCCATCGTCATCGCCAACACTCCTCTCATCGGAGGGGACTCGTCACCATCAACATCTTCATCAGCACCATCTCCTCTCCAAACCCTAGTTCATCTCTTGTAACCAATCTCCGTCTCGCGACTCCGATTGGTACTTGTAAGGTTGCTAGTAGTGTTGATTACTCTTTGTAGTTGAAGCTAGTTGGATTACTTGGCGGAAGAGTTTATGTTTAGATCCTTGATGCTACTCATTACACCTGTGATGATGATTATGATTATGCTTTGTGATTAGTTACTTTTGTTCCTGAGGACATGGGATAAGCATGCTAATAGTAGACATCTGAATTTGGTATTCGTTCGGTATTTTGATATGTGGTATGTTGTCTTTTCCTCTAGTTGTGTTATGTGAACGTCGACTACATAACACTTCACCATATTTGGGCCTAGAGGAAGGCATTGCGGAGTAGTAAGTAGATGATGGGTTGCTAGAGTGACAGAAGCTTAAATCCTAGTCTACGCGTTCCTTCGTAAGGGGCTGATTTGGATCCACTAGTTTAATGCTATGGTTAGACGTTGTCTTAATTCTTCTTTCGTAGTTGCGGATGCTTGCGAGAGGGGTTAATCATAGGTGGGATGCTTGTCCAAGTAAGGGCAGTACCCAAGCGCCGGTCCACCCACATATCAAACTATCAAAGTAACGAACGTTAATCATATGAACATGATGAAACTAGGATGAAAGAAATTCTCGTGTGTCCTCAGGAGCGTTTTTCCTCCTATAAGACTTTGTTCAGGCTTGTCCCTTGCTACAAAAGGAATTGGGCCACTTTGCTGCACCGTTGCTACACTTGTTACTTGTTACTTTTCACCTGCTACGTTTCACCTCACTACACCATCACTTGTTACCGCTACTTTCAGTGCTTGCAGTTATTACCTTGCTGAAAACCATTTATCAGAGCCTTCTGCTCCTCGTTGGGTTCGACACTCTTACTTATCAAAAGGACTACGATTGATCCCCTATACCTGTGTGTCATCAAGACTCTTTTCTGGCGCTGTTGCCGGGGAGTGAAGTGCCTTTGGTAAGTGGAATTTCATCAAAAGTTTTATCCTATGCATTTAGTACATCGTGATCGGAATTATATTTATAATTTTTGGCCTCGTGACAGGGAAAGCATAGCTCAAGCTTGGGGGAGGCTTAAATCAATGCTATATTCATGCCCCAATCATGAGCTCTCGAGAGAAATTATCACTCAAAACTTTTATGCTCGACTTTCTCATGAAGATCGTACCATGCTTGACACTTCTTGTACCGGTTCTTTTAAGAAGAAGGATATTGACCACAAGTGGAATTTATTGGAAAGAATCAAACGTAACTCTGAAGATTGGGAGCTTGAAGAAGGTAAGGAGTCAGGTATGAATTTCCAGTTTGATTGCGTTAAATCTTTTGTTCAAACAAACAATTCTAGAGATTTTAGCCCTAAGTATGGACTTGACTCTGAGATAGTAGCTTCTCTATGTGAATCTTTTGCTGCTCATATTGATCTTCCCAAAGAGAAGTGGTTTAAGTATCATCCTCCTGTATAAGTCAACATAGTTAAACCCAATCTAGTTGAAGAGAAAGTCATTGCCTATAATGATCCTATTGTTCCTTGTGCCTACTCTGAGAAACCACCTTACCCTGCTAGGAAAAAGGATCATTCTAAAGCTCCAACTATGATACGTAGGGGTTACATTATACCACTTGCACCCCCTGAAGAAATTAGAGTTGAACCTAGTGTTGCTATTATCAAAGATCTCTTGGCCGAAGACATAGACGGGCATGTTATCAAATTTTGTGAGGACTCCGCTAGAATTTCTAAACCTCACGCGAAAGACAAATACGGACCTGTAGTTGGCCTGCCCGTTGTTTCTGTCAAGATAGGAGATCACTGTTATCATTGTTTATGTGATATGGGTGCTAGTGTTAGTGAAATACGCTGGTCCCTATATGATGAAATCAAAGATGAGATTGCACCTGCTGAGTTAGAACCCATTGATGTCACTATTACGCTAGCTAATAGAGACACTATCTGCCCTGTGGGAATTGTGAGAGACGTAGAAGTCATGTGTGGTAAGACGAAGTATCCTACTGATTTCCTCATCCTTGCTACTACACAAGATAGCTTTTGTCCCATTATATTTGGTAGACCCTTTCTCAACACTGTCAATGCTCATATTGATTGCATTAAACAGACTGTCACTGTTAGTTTCAAGGGTGTGTCTCATGAGTTTAACTTCTCCAAGTTTGGAAGACAACCCCATGAAAAAGAGTCGTCTGGTAGGGATGAAATCACTGCTCTTGCCTCTATTGTCGTGCCTCCTACGGATCCTTTAGAGCAATATCTCCTTGAGCATGAAAATGATATGCATATGGATGAAAGAGATGAGATAGATAAAACTATTTTAGAACAATATCCTATTCTTAAGAATAATCTGCATGTTGAACTGCTTGGGGATCCTCCCCCACCAAAGGGTGATCCTGTGTTCGAGCTGAAACAGTTACCATATACTCTTAAGTATGCCTATCTTGATGAGAAGGAGATATATCCTGTTATTATTAGTGCTCACCTCTCGAATCATGAAGAGAATAAGTTATTAAAAACAGTGAGGAAGCACCGTGCTGCTATTGGATATACTCTTGATGATCTTAAGGGTATTAGTCCAACTCTATGTCAGCACAAGATTAAAACCGATCCTAATTCTAAGCCAGTTGCTGATCATCAATGGAGATTAAATCCTAGGATGAAAGAGGTCGTGAGAAAAGAAATATTAAAGCTTCTAGAAGTAGGAATCATTTATCATGTTGCTCATAGCAATTGGGTAAGTCCAGTGCATTGCGTACCCAAGAAGGGAGGTATCGCCGTCGTTCCTAATGATAAGAATGAACTAATCCCATAGAGGATTATTACTGGCTATAGGATGGTGATAGACTTCCGGAAACTGAACAAGGCAACCAGGAAAGACCATTATCCTTTGCCGTTTATCGACCAAATGCTAGAAAGGTTATCTAAACACACACACTTCTGCTTTCTAGACGGTTATTCAGGTTTCTCGCAAATACCTGTTGCACAATCTGATGAGGAGAAAACCACTTTCACCTGCCCCTTCGGTACCTTTGCTTATAGACGTATGCCTTTTGGCTTATGCAATGCACCTGCCACCTTTCAAAGGTGTATGATGGCAATATTCTCTGACTTTTGTGAAAAGATTGTTGAGGTTTTCATGGATGATTTCTCCGTTTAAGGTTCTTCCTTTGACGATTGCCACAGCAACCTTGATTGAGTCTTACGGAGATGCAAAGATACCAACCTCGTCTTGAACTGGGAGAAGTGCCACTTCATGGTTAATGAAGGCATCGTGTTAGGACACAAAATCTCTGAGAAAGGCATTGAAGTTGATAAGGCTAAGGTTGATGCAATTGATAAAATGCCTTGCCCCACAGATATCACAGGTATACGAAGTTTCCTAGGTTATGTTGGTTTCTATAGAAGGTTCATTAAGGACTTCTCTAAGATTTCTAGGCCTCTTACCAACCTCTTGCAGAAGGATGTTCCTTTTGTTTTTCATGAGGATTGTGAGGAAGCTTTCGAAATACTTAAGAAGGCCTTGATAACCGCACCTATTGTTCAACCACCTGATTGGAACTTGCCCTTTGAAATCATGTGCGATGCTAGTAATTATGTTGTTGGTGTTGTTCTAGGACAAAGAGTTGACAAGAAGTTGAATGTTATTCACTACGCTAGTAAAACTCTAGACAGTGCCCAAAGAAACTATGCCACTATGGAGAGGGAATTTTTAGCAGTCGTGTTTGCATGTGAAAAGTTCAGATCTTATATAGTTGACTCGAAAGTCATTATTCACTCTGATCATGCTGCTATTAAGTACCTTATGGAGAAGAAGGACGCTAAGCCAAGGCTAATCAGATGGGTTCTCCTGTTAGAGGAATTTGATCTGCACGTTGTTGACCGAAAGGGTGTTGATAACCTTGTAGCAGATAACTTGTCCAGGCTAGAGAATGTCCTTGGTGACCCACGACCTATTGATGACAGCTTTCCTGATGAGCAATTGAATGTCATCCGTACTTCACATAGTGCACAGTGGTATGCTGATTACGTAAACTATATCGTAGCCAAATACATACCACCCAGTTTCACCTACCAGCAAAAGAAGAAATTCTTCTTTGATTTGAGACACTACTTTGGGGATGATTGTCACCTTTATAAGGAAGGAGTAGATGGTGTTATTAGACGTTGTGTGCCTGAACATGAACAGGGATAGATCCTGCAGAAGTGTCATTCCGAAGCCTACGGAGGACACCATGCTGGAGATAGAACTGCTCATAAGGTATTGCAATCAGGTTTCTATTGGCCCACTCTCTTCAAGGATGCCCGTAAGTTTGTCTTGTCTTGTGAAGAATGCCAAAGAATAGGGAACATCAGTAAACGTCAGGAAATGCCTATGAACTATTCACTTGTCATTGAACCATTTGATGTCTGGGGCTTTCATTATATGGGACCCTTCCCGAGTTCCAATGGGTATACTCACATCTTAGTTGCTGTTGGTTACGTCACTAAGTGGGTAGAAGCTATCCCCACTAGAAATGTTGATCACCACACCTCTATTAAGATGCTTAAAGAAGTCATTTTCCCAAGATTTTGAGTCCCTAGATATCTGATGACTGATGGCGGTTCACACTTCATTCATGGTGTTTTCCGCAAGATGCTCGCTAAGTATGATGTCAACCATAGAGTTGCATCTCCTTATCATCCTTAGTCTAGTGGTCAAGTTGAGTTGAGTAATAGGGAGATCAAATTGATCTTACAAAAGACTGTCAATAGATCTCGTAATAATTGGTCTAGCAAACTTGACGATGCACTATGGGCTTATAGGACTGCTTATGTGAATCCCATGGGCATGTCGCCGTATAAAATGGTTTATGGTAAGGCCTATCATTTACCTCTTGAGCTAGAACAAAAAGCTTATTGGGCAATCAAAGAGCTCAACTTCGATTTCAAACTTGCCGGTGAGAAGCGATTGTTTGATATCAGCTCATTAGATGAATGGAGGGCCCAGGCATATGAGAATGCCAAGTTGTTCAAGGAAAATGTTAAGAGATGGCACGATAAAAGAATACAAAAACGTGAGTTCAATGTAGGTGATTATGTCCTGCTATACAATTCTCGCTTAAGATTCTTCGCAGGCAAGCTTCTCTCTAAATGGGAAGGTCCCTACGTTGTCGAGGAAGTATATCGTTCCGGTGCCATCAAAATCAATAACACGGAAGGTAATTTTCCTAGAGTGGTAAATGGGCAAAGAATCAAGCATTATATCTCTGGTACTCCCATAAATGTTGAGACCAATATCATCAATATCATAACTCCAGAGGAGTTCATAAGGGATGTTTATCAGTCTGTTTCAGACTCTGAAAGTGAAGAGGTGTGTGTTTTGGTAAGTAATTGGACTCCAAAACTTTTCTAGTAGGAAATTTTCTCTATTTCGGAATTTATGGAAAAATAGAAAAATAAAAAGCAGTCCGGAGAGCGCACGAGGCGGCCACAAGCTTGGTAGCCGCAGCCCCCCTGGCCGCGGCTACATGGCTTGTGGGCACCTCGTGTGCCTCCCGGACTCTGTTTTTTTGCGGAGCACTCCTTCTGGTCCAGACAAAAATCATTATATATACGCCCGAGGGTTTTGATCTCCGTATCGCGCAGTTTTCCTCTACTTTTCGTTTCGAGCCTGTTTTCTGCCATAGATCTAGGTCGAGATGTCTTCTCAGGATTCAGAGGGGGAGAGCTATGTGGCTGATTACCTTGCTAACCCCAAGGTCTATGGGGACTTGGAACCATATGGCTGGACCACCGATGAGGAAGAGGACCATGAACCAAAGGGGAAGGAGCAAACAAGCTCTGACAAGGAGGATGCTCCTCTACCTCAACCTGCAAACACCCATGTGGAGTTCAAGAAGTCAAGCCTCCCCAACTCCAGGAAGAAGCATAAGACTTTGTTTATCCCTTCTCGTTTCCTGCAGGAGAGTAAGCAGGAATTATGCAATAGGGTGTTGAAGCTTGAAGAAGAAAACGACGATCTGAGGGAGCAGAATTTCATGCTCCGTTGGAAATTAAACAAGCTCAAGACCTCTTCAAAGACTCCACCACCATCACCACCAAAGGAAGACAACTAAGCATTGGTATGGGCAACTCCCTTGGCTTGTGCCAAGCTTGGGGGAGTTGCCCTAGTATCGTTTCACCTTTATATCTTTTGCTTTTACCTTTGTTTTAGTTCTTTCTTTTTCAGTTTTTACTTTCTTCTCTTAGTGGGTTAAGTCTTTAGTGTTTAGTTTGAGTCTTTTGCCTTGTGTATCCCCCGATGTATTCGAGCTTGCGAGCTATATAATAAAGAGTATCTTAGTCAAGGGCTTTGTTTTGTGCTGTGATCAAAAGTATGAAAAGAACGATAGCATGAAAGATCGTGAGATGATCTTATGGAAAGTGATAGCTTCACATATAACAAGTATGATGATTGAAACTTGTTCAGAATAGACCAACATAGACCCCAGTCATTGTTGCAATTAATAAGTAATAAGGAAAGAGAGGTTCACATATAAATATATCATCTTAGACACTTTTTACAATTGTGAGCACTCACCAAACTATTACATGCTTAGAAGTAGATGTTGGACAAGGAAGACAACATAATGAATTGTGTTTGCTTGGTTCCAAACAATGTTATATGATTAGAGATCCCTTAGCATGTGACGATTGCTTCCACCTCATATTAGCCAAAACTCCCGCACCAAGTAGAGATACTACTTGTGCATCCATAAACCTTCAACCCAATTTTGCCATGAGTGTCCACCATACCTACCTATGGATTGAATAAGATCCCTCAAGTAAGTTGTCATTGGTGCAAGCAATAAAAATTGCTCTTTAAAATGTATGATCTATTAGTGTGTGGAAAATAAGCTTTATACGAACCTGTGATGAGGAAGACATAAAAGCGACAGACTGCATAATAAAGTTCTTTATCACAGGAGGCAATATAAAGTGACGTTCCTCCGCACTAAGAGGACAGGCATCCAAACCTCAAAAGCGCATGACAACCTCTGCTTCCCTCTGCGAAGGGCCTATCTTGTACCTTTACCTTTAGACCTTGTGAAAGTCATGGTGATCAACGCCAACTCCCTATTCCGGCTTCATCTTGGTGAACGTCATATGCTAGGGAAAGATCTATATTCATATATCAACTTGGAGATGAGTACTTATGCTTTATTATTGTTGACTTTACCCTTGAGGTAAATTGTTGGGAGGCAAAATTATAAGCCCCTATCTTTCTCTGTGTCCAACTGAAACTTTGATACCATGAGTACCACGTGAGTTGTAACAATTGTGGAAAACAAAAGAGATGATTGAGTGTGTGGATTTGCTTTACAAGCTCTTATTTGACTCTTCCTGATGTTATGATAAATTGCACTTGCTTCAATGACTATGGACTGTTGTTGGCTACTTCTCGGTAAGGTTTTAGTTTCATACTTTGCTTTGTGAAGGAATTTTTACTTTCCCATAAGAATCTTTATGATGTATTGTTGTTCTATGTGCGATCATGATGCCCTTATGTCCGTATTATGTTTTATCGACACCTTCATCCCTAAACATGTGGACATCTTTATGGATCTTGGTTTTCGCTTGAGGACAAGCGAGGTCTAAGCTTGGGGGAGTTGATACGTCCATTATGCATCATGCTTTCATGTTGATATTTATTGCTCTATGGACTGTTATTATACTTTGTGGTACCATACTTATGCCTTTTCTCTCTTATTTTGCAAGATTTATTTGAAGAGAGAGAATACCGGCAGCTGGAATTCTGGACTGGAAAAGGAGCAAGTCTGAGTCCTCTATTCTGCGCAACTCCAAATACCCTGAAAATCAACGTGGAATTTTTTGGGATTATATAAAAAAAATACTGGGCGAAAGAAGTGCGAGAGGGGAGCTGCCAGGGGCCCACAAGCCTGGTGGCCGCGGCCTGCCCCCCTGGCCGCGGCAACAGGGCTTGCGGGCACCCTGGTGGCCCACTGCCCCGTCTCTTCTGCTATATGACGGGTTTCTTCCGGAAAAAATCAGCGTGGAGCTTTTTCGTGGATTCTCCGCCGCCACGAGGCGGAACTTGAGCAGAACCAATCTAGAGCTCCGGCGGGACGATCCTGCCGGGGAAACTTCCCTCTCGGAGGGGGAAATCATCGCCATCGTCATCACCAACACTCCTCTCATCGGAGGGGACTCGTCTCCATCAACATCTTCATCAACACCATCTCATCTCCAAACCCCAGTTCATCACTTGTAACCAATCTCCATCTCGCGACTCCGATTGGTACTTGTAAGGTTGCTAGTAGTCTTGATTACTCTTTGTAGTTGATGCTAGTTGGATTACTTGGTGGAAGAGTTTATCTTCAGATCCTTGATGCTACTCATTACACCTCTGATCATGATTATGATTATGCTTTGTGAGTAGTTACTTTTGTTCCTGAGAACATGGGATAAGTCATGTTAATAATAGTCATGTGAATTTGGTATTCGTTTGGTATTTTGATATGTTGTATGTTCTTTTTCCTCTAGTGGTGTTATGTGAACGTTGACTACATAACACTTCACTCATTCAGCCGGCTTATTGTTTTTCTCTGATAAACAGGGAAAGAGGTTTTTCTTGTCAAACATGGCAAAGCATTGGGCAAGGCGATTCACTTTAATAAAGGGTGAAACTTTAAACGCCATCACAAGATACAGTTATAGTATTGTTTTAAAAATCCTAGACTATTACATGGCTCAGAAGGCCATACCAGGAGACATAACCAGGCCATAAGAGGATCAAAGTGTTCTCCACGGGTGGTCTTCATGTCAGTTTGACTCAAGCCGCCTCCGGGTTATCCTGCCTCGAGCTTTTGCCATCTTCGATCTGGAAGTCGCCCAATTTCCAATTGCAATTGGTCAAGGCGTGGAACTCGTGTTCGTCAGTCAAGATGGTGGACAGATCGACATCAGAGTCAAAAGGATTCTTACGGTGCTGCGAAGTCAAGACAGTGATTTCATACGAAGGAGGAGTAACCCGTTTGATGTGCTCATCATAAGCCTCCTGATATTTTCCTAAATCTAGGCTAGTCGCTAGTTGAGTCGCTGCAAGGCGAGATTCTTTTACACAGCGGTGGTAATCCTCTTTGGTGAAATTTGACCCATCGTCTTTTAGCTCCGGAAATCCCCCAGTTACTTCTTCCGGCTTAAGTTCTGGAGCATAGGCCAAGCACCGGCTTAGGGCAGTTAGCGCTCCTTTGCGGGCAGTTGAACCCTTCAGCTCCTCTATCTGGGGTGGCAGTCTTGACAAACAGCCCAGGATATGCTTGATGGATTTTACGGGCTCCTTTTGCCCTTGAGAGCCTTCATGGTCATCACACCACCAGTGTACAGCTGCTCTGTCAAAGTGTAGATCGCCTTCAGCTTGCTGAGCATGGGCCTTGTCTTCAAATTTTTTGTGCTCTACCTTCATTTTTTCCATGTCGGCTAGAGCAAGGTGATGTTTCTCTTCAAACTTAGCTCGAGCATCCTGCTGCTCTGGTAGGCTTTGTTTCAAGCCGGCCACAGTTGAGTCGGCCCGAGTCAATTATTCCTACAACAAACATCGGGAAAGCAAGTTTCAGGACCATTGCAAGCAACATCCCTGACACTTGGGAGCTAATGTATGGTTCATATTTTCTAAGGTAATACCTTCAAGGAAGACCCGACTCATCTTTAAAAATATGACCCGGCCCTTGGGGGCTACATGTTGAAGCTTTTCCTCAAGTACAAAGTTGAAGTCCCGGCTCATCTTTAAAAAGATGACCCAGCCCCTGGAGGATACATGTTGAAGCTCTTGTTCAAATACAAATTGCACACCCGTCTCATCTTCAAAAAGATGACCCGGTCCTTGGGGGCTACAGGTTGAAGCTTTTCTTCAGGTTATAAACTAAAAGACCCAACTCATCTTTAACAAGATGACCCGGCCCTTGGGGGCTACAGGCTGAAGCTTTTTATTCCAAGTTATAAATTAAAGACCCGGATCATCTTTACAAAGATGACCCGGTCCTTGGGGGCTACACGTTGAAAGACGGCACAAATGCACGATTCGTCATGGATGACTCGGCCTTTGGAGGGCTAATGGGAGGACATGTCAAGAAGGTTAAATGATATCATACCTCATGTTTTATCTGCATCATGTTGGCCAAGATCTTTTCCATCTCATGGCTCGTCTCCACGTGGCTCACAAAACCAGAGTATAGTTCATCAAACTCCATTTTTTCATAATTGGGGAGCTTCATCTTGGTGATATCTTTTTCTGCAAATACTTGGGCATCTTTTGGTGCGTGTTTGATTAAAATCATGGTTGCAGGCGTAGAATAGCCGGTACCAGTGACGACAACTGAATCTGGGTCTTCAGGCGCCTTATGAGGACTAGGGGGTTGATGTTTTCAGTTACTTCCTTTTTAGGGCTTGAAGGGTTGACCCGGATGTCAGGGAAATCATCAAAGATATCATCATAAGTCTCAACTGGTTCTTCTTGAGTCTTTGGGATGGAGGTACTCATGCCAAACACTTCAACTGTTTTAGGAACAGAAAACAGCTCACCGGTTTTTCTCTTCTTTGCTTGAGCCCTAAGGAATGATGGTACCAATGTTAAAACAGAAACATCGACACCCGAAGAAATATGTTAATGAAGGAACTTACCCCTAAAGACGGATCAATGGGGGAAGAGTTGAGGCGGCTGAGTCGCTAGATGAAGGAGGTGAAACCTGTTGGGTGAAGGATTCCAAAATTAGGTAAATCACAAGAACAATTTACACAGGAAGAAATATGTTTATAGAAACATACCTCGCTTTGATGTTTGTGACCGGTTTTTTTCTCGGGCAAGCCGTACAAGAGGTACCCAAAGTTTCTTCGAGTATGACGCTTGGACGTAAAACTCGCCTTCTTCAAAAGGAAATTGGGAACTTTACTACACATTCGCCTGGCCGGCTTGGGAGGAGAAGAGTTTGAGTCAGAAGAAATGGAAATTACCTCGACATCTTCATCTTGGCTCTCGAAGTCATCATCCTATAAACATAGGTAGTAAAGCATGAGTACAATTCAAATTACAGCAATAAAAACAAAAGAGCGTTACCTCTTATTGTTCGTCGATGGCCCAAGACTCGTCCACAATAGATGACTCCTTTACAATCGCCTTGCCTTTGTTTTTCTTCTTCTTCGGGGTGGGTTTGGTCATTTTCTTGATGACTGTCTTGGGTCTTCGAGTCCAAAAGGCCGAATTCCTCTCATTGACGTGATTAAAAACTCAGAACAGAAACAGCCATGAATATATCAAAAAGCCAGAAGGGGGACTTGGGATTCTTTACCTCTGGAGCTGGGTTAAAAATGCAGAAAGGTTTGAACCCGATTTTCGAGCAGTTCTCAGCAGGCTCGCCACTCAGCTTTTTTATGATTTCAACAATGTCTTCTTATTCAAGCCTCACGTTATAAAAGCATTAGGGGTGGTGTAAGTGGCCATTATATTCACACATCAAACCGTCCCGGCGGCTCAAAGGCATGATTCTCCACTCCACCCAGCAACGGATCACATCAATCCCAGTGAGACAATTGACAATAAGATCCCTGAGCTTTGCGAAGATAGGGACAAATGTGGCTTCTTCTTCTTGAGTTAACTTTTCAGACAGTTTGAAATCCATGGGCAGGCGTTCCTCCCTAAAGCCTGGTAAAGGGTTCTCATTGGGTGGAGAAGTGTCACGGCAATAGAACCAAGTCTTTGCCCAACCCTTGGGATTACTAGGCAAAGTAACAGCTGGGAACCCACATTCTTGCCGTCGCTGGATGTTAACTCCCCCAAGCTCTACGCAGGGCCCGTTGGCAAATTTAGTATGGCGGTTCAGGTAAAAGAATTTCCTAAACAAATGCACGGTAGGCTCTATTTGCAGGTAAGCCTCGCAGAACACTTGGAATTGACACAGGTTGCTGATGGAGTTTGGCCCTAAGTCTTGAGGATGGAGGTTGAAAAAATGCAAGGCGACCCAAAAGAACTTTGAGTCGGGCGGTGTGAAGCCTCGCTCGAGGTGATCAGCAAAAACGACTACTTCTCCTTCAGCGGGTTGAGGAATTTCCTCCCCAAAGGCGGTTCGCCAGCCGATTGCTTCTTTGGGCGCAAGGTTGCCCACTTTCACGAATTTTGCAAGATAAGCATCATTGACTTCTGTTGGCATCCAATTGCATTTGGAGATGGAACCCATAATTGCAAAGTTAAAAAAGAAGGGACGGAGATCTGGATAAGAAGGTTTGGCGGGTTGTTAGGACCTACGGAATGGTAACTCGTCGGCCAACAACTAAGAGCATGACTGAAAGGGAGTTGTGACTCAGCACAGCATTGAGGGCGGGTTGTGACTCTAAAAATTTCCATAGGATATTCCTAATCAAGGACGAACATGTTTACAAAACCAAGAGATAATTTATGGATCTACGGGTGATTCTATTGAATAAAATAATACTTGCAAAAATTCAGGCGCTGAGAACATGAAAACACTGTGAAAACAGTGTGTGGATTTGTAAAACAATGGAGGAAGAATAAAACTTGCTGGAGATTGTGATGGAACTACTGCAGTTTATTCCTAAAAGGAAGGATCTAAAAACCATGCTTAGACTGGCTAATGGCGCGAGGAGCTGGCATTCATGGAGTTTCGGTGCTACCCTAAGAACTATGGAGGTTCGAGATCTAGGTCTAATGAAGAAAGGGAAGTTACCTGAAGAAGGAAGACAACGAATGAAGAAGGCCGCGGAGGTTCTGTGCCGGAGACCGCGCCACCGATAAGCCTAAGAAGTGGTTGGTCCGCGAGAGAAGTTCGGCGATGGCGTGGTGGTCGTGACGCGAGCTCGAGGAAGAGATGCAGCCGAGGAAATGGAATAGAGGTAGGTGGGGATTCCCCTCCTCCCCCTGCAGCTATTTAAAGACCTAGGGCAGAATCGAAATGGCAGGCGCGGGAATCGAGGAGCTACATTGAAGACCGGAAATGATGGCGCCTAGATTTTCGGGATGACAGGATAAGACAAAAGATCCATTGGGGAGTGACCTCATCAAGATCCCGGGAATTGTGGAGAAGATGACATCACAAATAAAGGACCTGGCGAATAAGACAATTCATAAGAGTTGGCAGCTCGTCACTTAATTGAAGAAGGGTCAGAGATCGTGTATGATTCGCCGAAGAGAAGCAGAAGGTTTATTGGAGTGAAAAATTCAAGTCAATCTGGGGCCTAATGTTGGGGATATTACCTACAGTATGACCCGCCTTATTGGGACGGGTCAGGTAAAACAACGACTCTATATTAACGATCAAGATAAGCCTTGGCCCAGGGTCTGAGATGCGCCCGGAGACCTTGACAAAGGGCTGCCAGGGCCCATGAGCTGAATGGTGGTTCAAGATTAAGAAAAGATAAGTCGCCAAGGAGGTTTCCTGACTTGGAAGACACGGCGACTTAGAGATATGTAAAGCCATGGTTTGTAACGTGGCTAGGACTTTGTAAGCCCTAGGGCCTCGACCTATATATAAAAGTGAGTCTCTAGGGCAGAGAGGTTAAGTTAGAATCCATCGAGAGCTAGGTCAGGTGAGTTACGCCCTCCTTGTAATCGAATCCACCATCAATATACACAAAGTAGGACGTAGGCTTTTACCTCCACCGGAGGGGCCGAACCTGGGTAAACCTGAGTCTCACTTCCGCTCACCCTCTTTGAGTCGCCACCAAGCTGCGATGGCTCCATCACTAAGTCCTTTCACGAAGACATCTTCCGTGACAAAACCACGACGGTGTTGGAGACCGGAAACTCTTTCGTCCCGATCTTATCTGAGATTCTGAAGAGAAGGTCAAGTTGATCCGTGACCGACTCAAGATAGCTCAGTCCAGACAAAAGAGCTATGCTAATAGTAAACGCAAGGAAGTAACATACGAAGTGGGAGATCGAGCATACCTTCGTGTGTCCCCACTTCATGGAATCAAGAGGTTTTGTGTAAAAGGAAAGTTAGCATCCCGATTCATTGGCCCCTACAAAATTCTTGAACATAGGGGGGAAGTTGCATAGAAGCTAGAATTGCCAGAAGGATTATCCGGAGTTCATGATGTTTTCCATGTTTCCCAGTTGAAGAAGTGCCATGCTGAAATGGTTGATATTCCGTTGAGAGACACAGTGCCCCAAGAGGCCATACCGCTTGACACTGATCTGACTTATGAGGAGAAGCCCGTCAGGATTCCCGAGACTACCAACAGTGTTACTCGCAGCAAGATCATCAAGTTTTGCAAGGTTTTGTGGAGTCATCACACCAAGGAAGAAGCCACGTGGGAGAGAGAAAAGGATCTTCGTCGAGACCACCCGCACCTATTTTCTAGCCAACCCGAATCTCGAGGGCCAGATTCATCTTAAGGTGGGTAGGTTTGTAACATCCCAAAATTTCAATTTGGAATGTTTTACAATTGTAGCTAAGCATCTATGCATTTTATTTGAATGATGGTGGCATTTGAAGTTCCTTTCGGTATTCGATTTGCATTTATTTTTGGCACAAGATTTTTCACTCACAAAATGTCTGACAATTATCTTGCAAAGCAAGAAAGAGAATAGCTAACATGACACCCCAAAAAGTCAGAAGAAAAAATGTGCCAAAAAGTTTAGAAGAAATTTTTTGGTTTTTATTGGTTTTTTAAAAATAATTTTTTTTAAGTTTTTCTTTAGTGGAAAAGAAAATGTCCATGTTGTGGGAAATTGTTATGTGATCATTTTCATATATTATAACAATATTTTCAGAGTAGGATTTATTTCCTTTCGAAGGGTTTCTTTCCTATCTTTAAATAAAAGGAAACTAAACGTTGTTAATAGGAAAACTAGCATGGGCCCGAATCCAAATTTGTCCCGTATCCTCTTTCTTCTTCCTCATGACCTCCACCTTCCTTCTACAGCGCCACAAACCTTTCTCGCCGGAGCTGCCGAATCCGAGCCCCGATCTCCTCACTCCTTCCCTTCTGCCACCCTCCGAGCCCCTATATAAACTGCCCTCGACCCCCTCTCTCCGTTCCGCACCCAACCCCCACCTCCCCACGCCTCGGAACTCCGCAACGAGCTCGCCGGAATTCCTACCGGCCAAAGCTTCCCAGACCCCTGATGCCGCTCCTCCCGTCGCCCCCGCACCCCTCCGCCGGGAAGCCCCCGAAACTCCGCCACCGACTGAGCCCCTCCGCAGACTCGGCCAACCACCGAAGTCGCCCCAGCCGCCTCAACCACCTTCGGCCGCCGCCTCGGACCTCGCGGAGAGCCCTGCTAGCCGCGGTGAGCTCCCTTTTACCCTCCTCTGTTAGATCTCCCGACGACGGTTTAGATTAGAAGTATAGCACCTGTTCGGTTTAGTTAAGAAAACCAGGCGGTTTTCTGTTAAGTTATTTTAGCCGAAGGGTTTTCTATTATTTTGCAGCCGTTCGTGAGTTATCTTTCTCAGCACACGTTAGCTAGCCAATAGGAATCTGCCACGTAGCCTAATCTTTTTATTTTTTTCTGTTTTTATTTCTGAAAACAGATTAGATCCTAAATTAGAGTCTTTATAACTTTTATTCTGTAACTCCAAATTAGGTGATTCTTTTTGCGTTGGATCACAAATTTTATGTAGTTTCTGTAGATATAAACTTTGGCTATGTTTGTGAAATGCATTATATGTGTGGGATTCGACACCTAGTTGTGTGCCTTTAGTAGTCCTCTTTACAGGGAAATGCCTCTTTGTGCTTCTATCGAGCCTTGGTAGCTTGCTACTGCTCTAGACACATTAATTGACCAGCGTGTATCCTTCTTTGCTGTTGTGTCTGTCCCCTCGGGGAAATGTCACGCGGTGTAATGGAGTCCTTGTGGCTTGCTACGACTCGTCTACACACGTTGTTGATCGACACCTGCCTTGCTGGGTTATGTATGCATGTCCCTGTACGGATGTACCGCTTGGGTTTATAACTAGTCATGTCGCCCCGGGTTCTATGTTGTTTGAATGCTAGCAACATATTCATATACGTGAGCCAAAAGACGCAAACGGTCCCGGCCAAGGTAAGGTGGCAACCGTGGAGTTTACCGTGCGTGAGGCCGCAAAGTGATGTGATGTGTAACAGGCTAGGTTCTTATGACTCAGGATCGGGGTCCCGACAGCTTTGGTATCAGAGCCTGACTGCATGTAGGATAACCAAGCCAAACTGGTCGATGTTGAGTCTAGCAACTCTTTAGTTATATAAGGGCATTGTTTGTGGAAGGGAACGTAAGGCTCTTTTTACTCCTTTCCTTGTGTCATACTCATTCTGAGTCACCCTCTTCTTTATTCTACGGAGTTTAAGAATTAGGCTTTCTCATCTATTCATTAGGATGACGAGTTACTATGCTGGTGACTTATAGAAAAGTTGTTGTCTTCCAGGATCAGTGTCTCCATAAGAATTCAATTGTTATGTTGTCAGTTTCTTGCAGGTTGCCTCATATTTCATGCCCATACAGCCGTTATGATGTTCGAGTTTTCCAAAGTTCTTAAATAATCTGATGCAATTGCAAATTCCCTCCTCCCGAGTTAATGTGTTTTGGCCAGACAAAGCACACTAAGCATTGTGTTGAGGTATTCTATTACCTCGACATTTTGTCGAAGTGCTAGGAAAACATGTCACCTCGAAAGCTACCCAATAGTCTAGATGTGTTTTGGTTTTCAGTGTGATAACTCTGGCCATCATTTTCGAAAACATCCCGTGATGTTATTTAGCTAGTAGGTATTCTATTTCTGTGTTCCTGAGTCCAATGATCATTCTGCTCACTTCTGTTGATAGTGTTGCTAGTTCCTTTAGAATGATTAGTAACCTTGTTGTAGTCCTCAAGGTGTGTGGTATATCATTGTTCCAATACCATGGACCATCTCTGTCAAAAGTTCTTCATGAACTAAAGATCATAATAAGAGTGCTCGTGATGAGTTCTCCACTCCATATTGTGACTCTGTCAACTCCGCCATTCTGCATGGGCTATCTGGAAGAATTATGTTGAACTCGTTCGACATGCTCATCTATGCATCTACAACTAAGAAAATCATGTGCTTTTGAGTTGCCCCTCTTTAGTTGGATTCTGACCTTCATCTATGAGAGGATAGTTAAGAGTAGTTGTGCATCCGTGTCATCGATGCCTATTATTCTTTTAGTCTGTCAAGCCATTCTATCTCAGAATGACTAGGAGAAGCAAACTCCAGTACTTTATCCAGTACTTTATCAAAAGTGTTAAGAGGTTGTTTCCTAGCCGTTATGTTGAACTTGTGATTAAGTTGGTTTTCTATAAACCACCCCTTCTCCAAGAATCTGTGTTGGATACCCCCCCCCCCCGAGCTAGTTGGTTAATCTAAACAACAATTTGGAGAGCTGGAAGATACAAGCTTTCCTTAACTTAGCTCATTTTAAAGGGATATCTTGTGTGTGATTTGGTGTTGAAGAAAGATGATATTCTCATCGGTTGATTCGTGTGATCAATTGTTGTGTATATTATCTTGTCCAAATTTGATTTGAGTATGGGCTATTGTCAAATCAAACTCAAAATCAAAGATCTTCTTAGTGGTGTCTCACTCGTGGGTTTTTCCTTGAGTATATGCCATTATATTCTTTGATCTAACCAATGGTATTATATTGCTCACATAGTTGTGGAATTCCATCTATATGGATATTTTCATGAACTGTTCTTGAGCCCATTAGCAACACCTTTGTCTTATCAATAACTTATCTTGGACATTACGTTAACATTGGAAACTTTTAAGACATTGTCTTCATGTCTATTCATGAAGTATATGTTAGGTGTAAGGAGTGACTTCCTCTAGTTCACGTGCATTTTGTGTAAGTTGTCGCCGTGAATTCGAGATAAGTTGTTTTGTCTTCTCCAGAAACATCCCAAATCAGTCATGCATGTGCGAGGTATGCCATGGTTTGATAGCCTTGCAATCTCTCTCTCCATGTGTATCTCCTAGCACACCAAGCCATTGATTGATTTGTTTAAGAAAAAGGAGTTCCTTCCTAAGAGCTAATCATATGACTTGTGTAAGGACTTTGGTATTCTTAATCATGGTTTCATTCAGAACTCGGTAGTGTTTTGTTGTAAGACTTTTCATGTGGTCATCATTGTCTTGGGCAGTGTGTTCACATGTGTCTTGCAATCCAGCTCATGTTTTGGAGTTGGCTTCCGTAGTTCATCTTCTGAGAATCTCGCAATGATATCTCGTCGATTTGTGTTGCAAATATTCTTTTCAGATATGCTAAGTTTGAAACATCCTGTCACCGACCATATCTAAACCTCAGACCGATATGATGGTCGGAACATCTCCCAAGAGTTATAATATTGGTCTCTCTATAACCCGGTAAGATGATGTTGTGATATTATAATATCTTGTATCAGCAACCTTAGCCATCTCCCCGAGAGGACTATCTATGACTTATTTCAGAAGTTGTTCCTCATGGAGTCTTTAAGCCCCGAAGTCCGACCTTTACTTGATGTTCTATATACAAAGAAGTTGAGTTATCTTATTACATCAAGGAGAACATTAGAAGCGGAGTGCTAAATGTCTCTCGGTCGATCGTCCAGATTTCGTTCCTTGGCATAGCTAAGGTGATAGCTAAGAAAGTGTTGTTTTCCTTTGCATATGCATCCTCCACCCTTATTCATCATGCTAGTATGATGTGTCGCCATGATCCTTAGCACGGATGTTGGTAAACCTTGATGAATATGGAAATGCTCAAGTTCTTGAGAGCATGCTCAGACACTAGGTTATATCCTCGGTAATAATTGGATTGTGCCTTCCGTTTGCCGAGTTATTCAATAACTCTAATTTATTTCCAACCTGAGTATGGCATTCTTTCAACTTCCTTCAAACAATCATTTGTGAATTGTCTTCCCTGGTAGGAAGAGTTTCAATGATATTAGGATCAAAAGTAATTCTTTTTGCCACTTAAGGGGAATAACTCTAAGAGTCACCTTCCTAAGGTTCCCCGTTGTGGTACGAAGGGTAACTTAATTCTCGCTACTTTGAAACCTCGCCACCATCTGTTTTAGGACTGGATTTGTTGCCTACCAATTGAACCTTTGTCTTATGCCTCACTTCCTTCTTTCCATCATGAGTGTTGTGTCTCAGCTCAAGGGACGTTCCTACGTCTCATTCTATGAGTTGATCTTGAGTTGCTCGATCTTCGAGGAGATCGAATCTTGTGTAGTCTCCCTGTTCTTTTGTCGTCAAGCTAGATGAAGACCTCAAGGACAAAGATGTCAAGATCAACATGGTGCGATGAATCAACGTCCTCGAGAGGAGCAAATGGATCGTCAAGATTGTGATAGTTTAGTGTTCCCCCTTCCTCTTCCCGACTACGCTTCAATCTCGGGACGAGATTCTTGTTTAGTGGGGGTGAGTTATCATAACCCTAGATTGTGTTGTTGTTTTTATTTTTGGTTGCATCAGAAAGCATCCATGGATCATGTTAAAATCCTTTTGAACCCTAAATGGGGATGACCAAACCCTAGAACCAAATAAAATCCAAATAGGATCAACAAGGATTATTTTCGATAACCCAATTGGTCTCCAAAAATGTTTCCCCTTTTTGATAAATGTTGGAAACAACATACTAGGGGTGAAACCAATTTTAAGAATACTTTTGGCATTTTATTTTAAACTCAAAAACCACTGAAATCAATTAATTAATTGATTTCAAACACTTCCTAGTTTTATAAAATGTTGAAAACTTCACATGGGGTTGGAAATATTCCAAATAAAACCCCAGAGTTGTTTAGCTATTTTCTTTGAATTTGTTGGAGCCAAAAAAAAATAAAAGAAATGTGAGAAATATCAAACAGAAAGAATAAAGAAATAAAAAAGGAAATAGAAACGCAGAGGAGAGAGAGACTACGTGTCGCTTACCTCCAGGCCCAGCCCACCAGGGGGGTCCCCTATCGTCTCCCTCCTCCTGTCAGAAGGCAGGGGAGAAGATGAGCACGGCGCCGAGGCCAGGGGCGCCACCTCCACCCTGCCTGCGTGTCCCTCCTAGCCAGCGGGATGCCTCACCCCGTGCCTTGCTTTTCCTCCTCCCTCGAACCCCTCTGCCTCATCCATTCCTCCTTCTCCCCCTCTGCTCTTTTTCCCTCGCCATGGTCGAGCTCGGCTCGAGCAGGCCGCCGCTGTCCACGCAGCCCCGACCTCTCCTCGCCTCTCTGAGATGCTCAGGAGATTAGCCGCGACACCCCGGTCCTCCCCGCCTCAGGAATCGAAGCCGGAGCCCCCCTGCGTTGCCACCGTCGTCATCTTCACCTCCGACCATCGAAGGCCGCCGGCCCCGATTCGCGCCGCTCAAAGCGCCCCGAGCCCACCGAACCGCCATTCGAGCCCCCGTGAGCTTCTCCGTTGATTCCCCATGTTTCCCTCTCCTCTTGCACGCCATAGCCGCTGCTCCACCACGGCCGAGCTTCGGCCACCGCTTACCACATCGTCGGCGCTGTTCTAGTGCTTCCTTGCTCTAGCCACCGCCCCAAATGGATACGACCAACTCCCAGGACCGCGTAGATGCCCTCCGCCGGCCATTAGGTCGCCGGAGGAGGAAATCTGTCAGCGCCTCCGTGCTCTGTGGCCACCGGGGATGAGCTCCGCCGGTCTGGGTCGCTGACAAGCGGGCCCAGCCGGTGAGGTGTTTAATTAGCGCCTAATATCATTTTAGTTGATCTATGACCCACTGCAGTGGGCCCTACGGCTCTAAAATAAGAATTAAGATTAACCTAACCTTGTTAACTAAGCTCTGTCACTGACGTGTGGACCCCACACGTCAGGTTTGACTCTGACCGGGTCAGTTGACCTGCTGACGCAATGATGACTAGTGCTGATGCAATAATAGTATTTTCTGATTATAAAATAATTTATATATGAAAAAGGATCAGGAAAATCCAAAGAATATGATTATGGCATTTTCATGCTGGTTTGAGAAAGTTAACATCACCAAATAGGCAAAATGATTATTAGGGTAAATTTAATAAATAGTTTGGAGTTGGAATTTGATTCCTATTTGAATTCCACTTCAATTACTATGACCAAACAATGATCTAGGAAACTCAGCACCCCAATATGCCATTTTCATGCATGTTAAAACAAGTTTACCTGAGCATCAGGTCGAATCAATTAAAAGGGTATCTGGGGAAAATACCTTGCTTGAAGTGATATCTGAATTCTAATTCAAATCCAGCTACAACCTAAGAATTGGTAGCTATTTGGGCCCTGCCACATTTCATCTCCATTTCTTGATCATGCATCATAGTGTTGCATTTTCGTCAAGTAAATTTTGTTCTTTCTTGTTTGTCGGTGTTGTTCCCTCTCGGTAGACGATGTTTCCAACGATGTGATCGTTGACATTGATGAAGACTCAATGCTATCTTCAGACGTGTCAGGCAAGCAAAACCCCCTTGAACATCCCGATACAATCCCATTCTCTCGCTCCTGCTCTCTTTTACTGCATTAGGACAACATCGATTCAACTGTTACTTATTCTCGGTAGTTGAACCATTCCTCTGCATGACCTGATTTTTCCACAGTAAATAGTTGAAACCACTTAGCATGAGTAGCAACTGTTTGAGCCTTTGTTGTGCCTACTCATCCATGCTTGATTACAATGCCTGCTATGCCTAGAGTTGTGTCGGGTCTGATCCATCTGGATGATGTATCAGAATGGTTGTGTTCATGTCCTATAGTGTGAGAGCAAAGGTGTGAATCTGATTTGGTAAAGGTAGCGATGAGAGGCCATGTAGGAGTACATGGCGGATTGTCTCATTGGGACCGTCCTTAAGAACTGAGTTCTATGTGTGTTATCCAAGACAAGATACTACCACACATTGGGATACTTAATTGACCCTCTCGTCTTATTAATCGCCTAGATCTCTGTCCAGGAGTTGCAATTAGTTTCTGGTGTTTGTAGGAAAAGTGTTGGCAGCCGTGTTTAGCTCTGCCCGACGGGGTAGGCTTCACTACCGTACATACACAGTGGCACGGTGTACCAAGTGGCACCCGGATGGTGGGCTTGGGAACCCTGCGCACATCGTTTGGGGCCGTAGAGGAAACCCTGACCGGACTTCCTTGCGGGTTCAGTCTCAAATAGGCGATAAACCTGGACTAGGGTCTTGTGTAGTTAACGGTCATGGCCGACACCCACGCCAGTGCTTCCGCTTTAAGGTTGCCGAGATGCATGACGTGCACATGGTGATAAGTGGTGGGAGCGTGTGTGAAGAAGTATACCCCTGCAGGGTGATTTGATCTGTTCGAATAGCCGCGTCCTCGGATATGGACTACTTGGAAACATTACTCGGTACATAGACAATTTAAATGGATACTCTAAAACATGCAAGATAAGTGTGAGTGCTATGGAAGGTCTTCTCGTTGAATCGATAGTGGTGTATTGATTGGTGAATATGTGGACTCGTGTGCGCTATCCCACCTCAAGGAAAGAAGTTGTAGTCGTAGTACAGGTTAGCCAAGAGTCAAAGCTGGCTTGCTGCAATCAAACCCCACAATCCTTTCATTGAAACATGATGCATATGTAGATAGTTCTGATGTAAGACTTACTGAGTACCTTTGTACTCACGGTTTCTTTACTTATGTTTTTGCAGAGAAGACTTAGACTCATTAAAAGGTTCTACGCGATTTGTTCGATGTTGTCCGGAATAGCTTGGGAATCCCAGACAGAGGTCTGGCTCCTTTGGTAGGGTCGTAGTAGCTTTTGAGGCTCTTCCAGCCACTTATAGTAGATGTTTGTACCCAGACATAATTTGCTTCTGCTTGTTGTTTGTATGACTTGAGTGTCGGGTCACGGGACCCCTGTTTGTAATAACACACTATGTTGATTCTTATGAGTCCTTAATAAAAGCTTGAGTCATAGAGTTATGTTGTGATGCCATGTTGTATCTACACATATCGTGCATATTGTGTGTATGTTATGAAATGCATTATATGTGTGGGATTCGACACCTAGTTGTGTGCCTTTAGTAGTACTCTTTACAGGGAAATGCCTCTTTGTGCTTCTATCGAGCCTTGGTAGCTTGCTACTGCTCTAGACACATTGATTGACCAGCATGTATCCTTCTTTGCTGTTGTGTCTGTCCCCTCGGGGAAATGTCCCGCGGTGTAATGGAGTCCTTGTAGCTTGCTACGACTCGTCTGCACACGCTGTTGATCGACACCTACCTTGTTGGGTTATGTATGCCTATCCCTGTACGGATGTACCGCTTGGGTTTATAACTAGTCATGTCGCCCCGGGTTCTTTGTCGTTTGAACGCTAGCAACATATTCATATACGTGAGCCAAAAGACGCAAACGGTCCCGGCCAAGGTAAGGTGGCAGCTGTGGAATTTACCGTGCGTGAGGCCGCAAAGTGATGTGATGTGTTACAGGCTAGGTTCTTATGACTCAGGATCGGGGTCTCGACAGTTTGAATATGCTAAATTTGAATTTAAACAGATTTGATTCAAATCTTTTTTTGTGAATACCGGGAGTTTAAAATAGATTTTGAGTTGATTCTTTTTCCTACTTATCACTAGTGATATTATTTTTCAGTAGGTTTAGTTTCAGAATTTTTAGGATATTTTATCTTGGGGTTTTTAACAAAACAGATTCTGTTTTATTTCTTCTAGGATGATTTTGTTTCTCTTTTCTTCTAGCCACTTTTTGTTTGTTGCTTTATTTTGTTTACTTGCTGTTGTGATGCTTATTGTGTGAACTTATTGTTTCGTTAGATCATCGAGAGTGCGAAGCTTGTTATCTAGAAGCGCTCGAGTTCAACAGTCGTCAACAAGGCAAGTCACGTTGATCATGTTTTACCTATGGTTTTATATGCATTGTAGTTCAATCTTCTCCACCCATTGCATGCAAAGTAGGTACTTGAAAATTTGGATCTTGATGTAGTATCATGTGGTAGGCACCCATCACCCTTGTTACTTGGCCCGAGAAGATAATTTTATTTTGCTATGCTTTTAGTAGACGGGGTTTTGGATGAGTGTTTATCACGAGTGTTGTGAGAATTTAATAATCAAGACCGGAAGATTTCAAGGCATTTCAAGGCCTCGTCATGCAACACACCTCTGGGTGAAGGATGGTTTAGATGGGCTCCCTGGGGAAACCAGTGGATGACCCGGGATGCATGGGGAAGTGCCATGACATCTTGCGGAAAGCATCACCCACGCACGAAGAGATGGATGGATGCTTCAAGACCCAAGGCTTACATGCACAGCCACAAGTCATTATGGGCTCTAGCTTGGTTTGACAACGTGATGATTCTGGACGGGCAGTGCTACGAGATGTAGAAGAACAGTAGAATTGGATAGGCACCGACAGTGGCTCAGAGGAACCCGTTGGAAGATAATGTTTTGATCATCCGATTCTCAAACATCCTGAAGTGAGAGGACTCCAACGGAGGTGATCAAATCTTGTGGGGAACGTGTGCAAAACTCTGTAGAGTACTCAAACCTAATCAATTAGCCGTGTCCACGGTCATGGACAACTTGAGCCGAAGGCACTGAAACTATCTGGAATTCTCAACACAAACAATATCAATGATGTGGGTATTATTGATAACCTGGGTATGAGATATGGTTGGTGGAACCATCTCATTAAACAACCAACAATGTAGTAAATTTTTACTTTTAGCCCCTCTCTTGTTGTAGGAGAAAATTTAATTTCCGCTAAAAACTTACAGCCTGACCTGCCATATCTGCATATAGCATAGTTGATACTTTTTCACCCCACTCTTTTGTGACTTGCCAGCATATTCAATATGCTGACCTACACGGCTGCAACGTGTCATGTTTCATAGTAATTTTCCGACCAGGAGTGAGGACACGATCTACGCTCGGTGATATGCCCTGGAGTCAGATGACTCAACTACCTTTGAAGCTTCCGCTAGTCTTCGTTTAGTTTATCTCATGAGTTGGCCTTCAGCCTCTTTATTGTAATATTCATTATAATAAAGTACTCGACATGAGATCCGATTAATAAAGATGTGTGATTGAACTCTTGATATATACATTGATGTACTGTGTGTGTACCAGCATGATCTTGGGATGGTACTGAAACACCAGAGACTTGGTCGTTTCAGGTCGGGTCGCTACAGTCCAGTTTGTACACGAAGTGCATCCATTTTTTGCGGTAACCCTCTCAACTTTTTAGCATATGCTATGTGGTCGAAATGACGATACCATGCCAAGTTTCAACCTTTTCAGTCTCCATTTGTTTTGCCTTTTAATTTCAGGGTCATTTAGCTCAAAAAATCATTAAATGCATGAAAAGTAGCAAATGAAGTTAGAAAAGGTTGAAATTTGACGATGTGGATTAATATGGTGCATATGAATGCACAAAAAGTCTGGAGTTTGAATAAGTTTAAAAAAAGAAATGTCTTTGTAACAGATGAGTTTTCATCCGAAACCCTCATACTTCGAAGGAGATGGTCCAGTTTGTACACGAAATGCATCGAGTTTTTGCTTTAACCATCTCAACTTTTTATCACATGCTATGTGGTCGAAATGATGATACCATGGAAAGTTTCAACATTTTTAGTGTTCATTATTATTGCTTTTTAATTTTAGGGTCATTTAGCTCAAAAAAATCATTAAATGCATGAAAAGTACCAAATGAAGTTAGAAAGGGTTGAAATTTGAAGATGTGGCTTAGAATGGTGCATAGTGAATGCACAAAAAGTCTGGAGTTGAAATAAGTTTTAAAAATGAAATGTATTCGTAACAGATGAGTTTTCGTCCGAAACCCTCATACTTCGAAGGAGATGGTCCAATTTGTACACGAAGGGCATCCAGTTTTTGTTGTAACCCTCTCATCTTTTTATCACATGCTATGTGGTCGAAATGATGATACCATGCAAAGTTTCAACATTTTTAGGGTCATTTATCTAAAAAAATCATTGAATGCATGAAAAGTAGAAAATGAAGTTAGAAAGGGTTGAAATTTGAAGATGTGGCTTAGAATGGTGCATAGTGAATGCACAAAAAGTCTAGAGTTGAAATAAGTTTTAAAAAGGAAATTTCTTTGTAACAAATGAGTTTTCGTTCGAAACCCTCATACTTCGAAGGAGTTGGTCCAGTTTGTACACGAAGTGCATCCAGTTTTTGCTATAACACTCTCAACTTTTTATCACATGCTATGTGGTCGAAATAATGATACCGTGCCAAGTTTCAACATTTTTAGTGTTCATTTGTATTGCTTTTTAATTTCACTGTCATTTAACTCAAAAAATTCATTAAATGCATGAAAAGTGGAAAATGAAGTTAAAAAGGGTTGAAATTTGAAGATATGGCTTAGAATGGTGCATAGTGAATGCAGGAAAAGTCTGGAGTTGAAATAAGTTAAAAAATGAAATGCCTTTGTAACAGATGAGTTTTCGTCTAAAACCCTCATACTTCGAAGGAGATGGTCTAGTTTGTACACGAAGTGCATCCAGTTTTTGCTGTAACCCTCTCTAATTTTTATCACATGCTATGTGGTCGAAATGATGATACCATGCAAAGTTTCAACCTTTTCAGAGTTCATTTGCAGTGACAAGAATTAAATGACTAAAACAACTATATAAGCAAAACACTACTGTTTTAATTAAAATCCTAATTTCAAGTATTCCAAAAATAACCAAATAAATCTTACTGTGACAACAATCTAACATGTGACTAGGAGCAAAAACAATTAAATTGAAAACTATTTTTAAACTCAAGTTATTTACAATCTAGGGTTTGAAGCAAATTCGAACAAATTCAAATTTAAACTATTCAAATTTGAAAACTAACGGACAAACAGAAACTAGACAACATTTTGAATCTAATGCAAAAAGAATCACTCAAAAACATCAAATATGCTAAAAGATATAAGGAATTTAAAATAGAAACTAAAAACAGACAACAAATAGAAAAACAGAAACGAAAGTTTCAAAACACTTTAGTGTGGGTTCGTATCTCCAACCGGGACTAACGGTTAAACCCCCTTTTGTCCCGGTTTGTATCACCAACCGGGACTAAATTTCTATCTCTAGTCCGGGTTGGTGATACCAACCGGGAGTAAAGGGGCTCGTAGGGGGCCCAACCTGATGCGAGCTTGCCACCACCCCCTTAATCCCGGTTGGTAACACCAACCGGGACTAGATGTCACAAATGAACAGGTACTAAAGCCTAGCCATTGGAACCGGGACTAGAGGTCACATTAGTCCCGGTTCAAAATCCAACCGGGACTAATGCTCTGAACGAAAGGTCCTTTTTCTACTAGTGGGCGGGGACCTTTAGTCCCGGTTGGTAACACCAACCGGGACTAAAAGGCAGCCATGCATCAGCAATTGCCAGAAGCTGGGTTTTTTTTGAAAGGAGGGGTTTAGGGGTTTCATATATCGATCACTTGCATCCATACACTTCAATAAAATATTATGTCATATAACTCATCATCGTCTTACTCATCTAGTAACTCTTCATCATCTTTATCATACCAAGTTAAAATCTCATAAAACAGAAAAACTTCATAATAATCATCATCCTAATCGATCATGCCAAGTTAATATAAACGAGAAAAACTTCTCTCTCATAGGACCTAGTCCTCTCTCCTAGGAAAAATGTCATCAAACAGTAACATCTATGTCTCCGTGATGAAGCAGAGAGATCCAATGGTCTCCAACTTGTTGCTTGTGATCCTTCTTTATTTCTCTTCGTGCCTCAATTTGGAGCCGTCCTTGTGATTTGCGCTCAGTCGAGTATGGAAAATCGAACCGAACCCTAGGGCTTTGAATTGTCATATGACCTTTGCCATGCATCAACGGAGGCACAACATCATTTGATAGTTTATGTTGAAAAACATAATAGTAGCCAAGTTAACAATGTAATCAACACCATTTATGCAATAGTAGTATACTTAATTAACAACCCTTACCAAGATATTTGCGCGAATGTGATCAGCCCTCAACCTATGCACTAGTCCCATGTACGAAGTATAATTTACGCCATGTCCCATATTATAGGGGAAGTTGTCCCTACCAAACAGGACACCAATAAAAAGGTGATAAGAACATCCTTCTCCTCCCAAGTTATATGTGATCCATACGTGTAGTGTGTCATGTCAACTATGTTCCAGGTTTCACTCGAAGAAAGGAAATAAGCTGTAAATTATAAATTAACAAATTTAGTATTGATGAACACCAACTATTTTAAATATAGAATGCAAATTACTTGACAAATATGGTTGACAAACTCACACGGAGATAAAAATGGAAGCATATCCACATCCACCCAAATGTCGATATGACCTTCAATATGATCATCAGGACGAAGATCGAAGGTTATTTCCATATCCTCCTGAAATCCATATGCCGTAGACATTGCCAATTTGAGCACCCTAATTCTGTGTTATTAACTAGATTCGTTACTTTGACCAGAAATGTGTGACCATGTTCAGTCCTCAGGTTAGCTCTCCTCATCTCCATTATCTTCTGGTCTTCGAAACCAAGCCTCTCCAAGACATAACTTCTTGCATGGCGGGGCAGGAACTAGTCGAATTGTATAAAACAGAAATTACACGTTGAAGCGAAGAAACATAAGTCATGCTTAATTATAAAAAACACTTGTCATCATTGCGTACCGTACAAACATCGAAGGTCTCGTCAAGCTTGATGGCGAAGAACGTGCTGTCTCGCAAGTAAGGCGTGTCGCACACCCCGATAGTCGCTGTAGAGTTCACACTCCCAATAATCATTGTCAGACATTTCCTGTGTTTATGGATTAATTGCAATGAATTCAACTATAACGAATTAAACTTTAATAAACTGCATTTCATGTGCTGTAACTGGAACCGTTCTCAATACAAGGCAATGCAACAATATGATCGTCGGTGAGTCCTTCGGCGATTGTCGGGGACTCCTCATCGTCGAGCATCGGTGACTCCTCCGACGATCATCGAGGACTCCTCACCGGAGTTGGTCGAGGCCTCCTCCGGTGATCGTCGGGGACTCCTTCGGCGATCGTCGGGGACTCCTCACCGGCGATCGTCACGGACTCCTCCAGCGATCATCGAGGACTCGTCAGCGACGATTGTCGGGGACTCCTCACCAATGCTCATCGGGGACTTTTCCGGCGATCATAGAGGACTCATGAATTGACCTACGTCTACCTATATTTTTGATAGCATCCATATCTTAACTAATCGAGAAGAAAGATAAAATAATTTACTATTCACGTTATCTAGCAAGATCATCATATATATAATATTAGTAAATTCAAATCCACTTAATGCATCATCGAATATTATCAAATATAATCTCGAATACATCTCGAGTATTATCACTAATACATCTCGAAATTGTAATATAACATCACTAGCTAATACATATCGAATATTATCAAATAATCTAGTTCACTCGCGGTTCCTCATCAAACTGATCACCCAAAGAGGTGCCACTGTAGTGAGGCACGGGCGGTGGACACCCAAAGAGAAGGAACCATTACAGGATCATAGCTTGGGTGATGAAGAGACTGCCAGGTATTGGAGAACCCGATGTCCAAAGTAACCATGTAGAGATGGACGTGCTCATCCTCCTCCTAACACGGTGACGTACCTCCTCCGCGGGGGTCGGCTGCCTCCGCACTGTAAGTGGCCCACACGACCGCCACCAAAGAAGCTACGGGTCAACAACGGGAGCCCGGTTCCTCACCAAGATGCGAGCCCTAGAAAGTAACACCTCCCACTTCCATGTGAATATCACATAACTATCTACTTTTCTGTCAATTGTGCAACAGTAATTTCTTTACCCACCGGATGCTATTTTTCATGAGAGATGTCATTAGGGAAAACTATGGCCCCTGGGTCTATTCATAGCATATATATAAAACCTTCAAAACCTTGCTGCCTTTACTTGTTTTTATTTTATTTTGCAATTTACAACTATATACAATTATCTACAAACCTCACTTGCTTGCAAATAACGATACCAAGGGGATTAACAACCCTCTTGACTGCGTTGGGTGGAAGTTGTTTGTTCTTTTGTGTGCAGCTGCTCAAGAGGGTTGTGGTTGATATTCCTATTTGGTTCGATAACCCTTGGTTTCCTAACTGAGGGAAATACTTACTCACATTGTGTTGCGATAACCCGTTCCTCTTCATAGAAAACCCAACGCATATCACAAGTATCATGAGCCCTAGGGCCAGCCTCCTCCACTCCTCCCCCTATATATATGCGAGGAGGGGGAGGGAAGCCGCATCACAAGACATGGAAAAACACTCCTCTCTCTCTCTCTCTCTCTCTCTCATAGTTCTTCTCCTCCAAAGCATCGCGGTAGCGCTTGGTGAAGCCCTGCCGAGATCGCACCACCACCAGTGTCACCACGCTGTCATGCTGCCGGAGAACTCATCTAATGCCCTCCCTTGCTCGCTGGATCGAGGAGACGGAGACGTAACCAATCTGTACTTGTGCTAAATGCGTAGGTGTCGTCCGTTCGGCGCTAGACTGGGATAGATCGTGACTGGACTGCGAAGACGTACGACTACATCAACCACGTTTCTTAATGTTTCCACTTAGTGATCTACAAGGGTATCTAGATGCACTCTCCCTCTCGTGGATGTTCATCTCCATAGATAGATCTTGGGTGTTCGTAGGAAATTTTATCCATCCCATGTAAAGTTACCCAACACGGGGGAGCCATCCTCGTGGAGATCATCTTCATCAACATCACTGTCTTCATCACCTTCCTTATCTCTTTTTAGCGGTCCACTCTCCCGTGCGCCGGTGTAATCCCCTACTTGAACATGGTATCTCACACCACAATTTATTAATAAATGATGTGTTGCCATCCTATGATGTTTGAGTAGATTTATGTTCTCCTTTGGGTTGATTGATGATCTTGATTGATTTGAGTGTATGTTTTATTTTGGTTTTGTCCAATGGTGCCTTCCTGCCACGCACACGTGAGGGATTCTCGTTGTAGGGTGTTGCAATACGTTCATGATTCACTTACAGTGGGTGGCTAGAGTGACATAAGCTTATGACCGAGTAAGGGGATTGTTGCATATGTGAGTAAAGGGGACTTGATGTTTAATGGTATGGTTGGGTTTACCTTAATGATATCTAATAGTTGAGGATTCTTGGTAGAGGTCCAATCACAAGTTCATATGATACAAGTACGGAAAGTATGTTAGACCATGCCTCTCCCTCATATAAAATTGCAAGAATGATTACCGATCTTGTTATCAATTGCCTAGGATGGTTCCGCACACCATACCATCATTATTCTACACTCTCTATTTGTAATATATTGTAATATATTATTATTTACGCAGCGACTATTTTCATATTTTGTTCTCCAATTTCATGCAAAATTATACTCTTTATACCCACGATGCAGTTTCATTTCTCATTTCTAGATAGAAGTAAATGCTCGATGTATGTAGAGTCGTATCGGTGGCAGATAGGACTTGAGAGAATATTGATCTTACCTTTAGCTCCTTGTGGGTTCGACACTACATACTTATCACTTCCATATATGGAAAGTGCTACGATGATTCCTTGCACTTGGGCATTATGAAGCTATTTTCTGGCACCGTTGTCGGGGAGCAATAGCGTGGGGTTAATATTTTCGTTTATGCTTGTTTGCTTTTATCACTGAGTAGATTTGTTTTTTTTTTCATTTCTGTTTTCTTGTTTTATTTCCTTAGTTGTGGGTGAACCAAACAAAAAAATTGAAATATTGAAAACACAAGAAAATTACTTGCCTCTTAAAAGAGAAGTGACTGGAAAGTTATGCATTAAAGAAGTGAGGGTCCACCTTGAACACTTGTGTTCATGCTCATGGAAACAATGTAGAATTTTTCATGCAGATTTCTCATAAAATTAATTATTCACTTATGTTTACAATTTTACCATAAAAATAATGTGGTTTTCATGATATTCATGATGCCCTTTTGCATGTTTCTTCTACTATTCTTATCTGAGCATCATTGATATTATCATGCCTAACTAAAAGGATTTAAAGAAAAGCGCTTGTTGGGAGACAACCCAACATGTTATCCTTTCTATTTTAGTGTGTACACATGATTAAGCTATTGTATTAATCATGTTTTGTTTATTTTATTTCAATGAAGTGCCAAGTAAATCCTTTGGGATGGTGTGGATACTTGCTTGTTTGGTTCTGTGAAAAAACACAAACCCTTGCGTCCAATGCAGAATTTCTATGATTTCACTCGTGAGTCAAAAAAATTAAAAACATTACACAGTTTTTATATGCAAATTATCTGCGGTCTCCTAATTTTTAAGAATATTTAGAGTCAGGGAAGTATGGTGTTAATTCAGATCTTCACAGACTGTTCTGTTTTTTACACATTTTGTTTTTGCATGCATAGTTTGCTTAGTTTGGTGTTTCCATAGCTTATATTTAGTGATAAAAATTATGGGAATGATATAATAAAGTAGGTATTATTTGATAAAAATTATTAATATTTTCTTGATAGTACCTAAGTGAATGAACTAGCTTTATTACACTAGCCCATCTAACGAAGTTTCGTTAAGTTTTGTGTGACTGAAGTTTTGAAATTTTGGGTGAGATATCGATATGAGGAGAATAAGGAGCATCAAGAACCCAAGCTTGGGAATTCCCAAGGCACTCCCAAGGTAATATCCAAGGATGACTCAAGTCTCTAAGCTTGGGGATGCCCCGGAAGGCATCCCCTCTTTCGTCTTCAACACTATCGGTATATCTTACTTGCAGATATATTTTTATCCATCACATAATATGTGTTTTGCTTGGATCTTCATTTTATTTTGTTATTCTCTACATATGTTATTCGTAATATTTTTTCTCACTAAAAGGTTTCGATAATTGCCTTCAGAATTCTTCAACTACATGTGTGAAGAGTGCGGGGTAAAAAGAGAAACTTTTGCTATAGTGTTTGAATTATCATATTTTACTAGAACATGGAAAATTTATGAAATTGTTACACAACATTTTCATAAAAATTATTTATCATGTGCTAAATTTTAATAATTGTTTGAGTTATGTAGGTACACTTTTTAATTTATTTCTACAACCTATCATGTTTATACATATTGTTGTCATAGTTTTGTTATCTACTTATCGTAGTGTTTCCATAGCTTATATTGGTAGATATATATTGTGGAAATGATAGTATACATTACCTAATGTTTGGAAATTACTATGCAACTTGTGTGGGCAGTACATGAAGCGTTGATTTATTCTTATGTCTGCTAACCTATCTCACGTGTTCTTTTCAAGTTTTGTGTGGATGAAGCTTTTGAGACTTAGGTGAAAACTAGATATGAGAGGATTGAAAGGGATAAAAAAGCTCAAGCTTGGGTATGCCCAAGGCACCCCAAGTAAATATTATAAGAAGTATCAATCATCTAAGCTTGGGCATACTACGCATCCCACCTCTCTTCGTCAACAATTACTGGTTAGCTAATGTTGATCTAAGTTTTTATTCGTTCACATGTGCTATTATTGGAACATATTTTGTGTTTATTATTCCATTTTATTTTATGCACCATGCTGGTATGAGATAATCCTTCGTTAATTTATAGAATGCTTCGGGTGCCTCACTTATATCTTTTGAGTATGGCTTTATAGAATGCTTCGTGTGCTTCTCTTATATATTCTGAGCTTGGATATTGGCCTCTCTATATTCATTAAAGAATTCTCTATGAACTTCACTTATATATTGTTGAGAGTAGTTTGATAATCACTCTTGTGCTTCACTTATATTCTAAGAGAAAATATTGAATGAATTGAAAGTCATAAAACATGAAATTATATATGCTTCATATGCTTGTACCATGGGGAGTAGTGACTTCACAGACTAAGAGTATAAGCAATACAATTTATTGCAGGTTAGAAAACATAGCACTGGTCACTTGAACATTTAATGAAATAATATCGAAGGAAGAGATATTTCACATATAAATATACTATCTTGGACATCTTCTATGATTGTTATCCCATGTTAATTATTTTCAAACTTGATCAAGTAGTTGACGTTGGACAAGGAAGACAACATAACGTTTATGTTTGCTTATATTCACATAGTAGTTATATTGTCATGGATCCTTTAACATCTGGTGCATGCTTTAGATCCTTTGCTAGCCCATAAATTCGTACTAAGTAGAGATACTACTTGTGCATCCATAACCCTGAAACCCAATTTCTTGCCATGAGAGTACACCATACCTACCTATGCATTGAATAAGATCCTTAAAGTAAGTTGTCATCGGTGTACAAAGCAATAGAAATTGCTCCTAAACATGTATGATCTTTTATTGTAAGGGAAAATAAGCTTTATACGATCTTGTGATGGCAAACAAATAAAAACGACGGATTGCATAATAAAGTTTGCTATCATAAGGGCTAATATAAAGTGACGTTCCTTTACATTAAGAGTTTGCACATCCAAAAATAAAAAGCGCATGACAACCTCTGCTTCCCTCTGCAAAGGCCTATCTTTTACTTTTCTATATTTACTTTTATGCAAGAGTCAACAATGTCCATCCCTATTCCAATATCTTAATTCTTTAGTTGGCAAGCATCATGTGGTGGGGAATGATCCAAGCACATATATCCGGTTGGATATAGGTAATCATGATACATTATTGTTCACATTAACCCTGAGATAAATAAGTTGGGAGGCGGAATATTAAGCCCATATCTTCCTATGTGTTTGCTTGAAACTACCTGTTTTAAAAATATGATTTGAGTGTTAACAAGCATGGAATACTACATGATAGTTGATTATGTGGAATTTGCTAAATCAAAGCTCTTATATAGACCCTTCATGAAAATAAGATGAATTGAAATTGTTCGATGACTGAAAACATAGTTTGCTAGTTTGCAAGAAAGTTTATGGTCTATACGTTAACATGTGAATAGCTTGTTACTTGATCATGAGAAGTTGTATGAGAAAAGAATTGTTTTTACATTATGTTAGAAAAAGTGATTGGAAGTGACATTGATCAAACTTATATACTATGCTCGCAATCACACTTCATAAATTATTTCATTTATCATTTACCTACTCGAGGACGAGCAGGAATTAATCTTGGGGACGCTGATACGTCTCCAACGTATCGATAATTTATGAAGTATTCATTCTATATTCATCTATCTTTACAATAATTTTATATGGTTTTGATGCACTTAATATGATTTATTTAGAACTAGCATGTACATGTGTTGTTTTCAGCAGAATTACCGTGGTGTTGTTTTTTGTGCAGAAAATGGAAGCTCTCGGAATTGCCCGAAACTTTTTGATGATTTTTTCTAGAACATATGAGAAATATTGGAGAAAAGATCCACCACAGGAGAGCGACTTGTGGTCCACGAGGCAACATGATTAGCCCACCCCCTAGGCGCTCCCTATTTTGTGGTGGTCCCCATGTGGCTCCGTTTGGCGTGTTTCCAATGCTGAAAAAAAATCCTATATATATACCAAAACCCTCAAAAATTAGGAGAGAACTTTCCCTCCCTCGCCGCAACTATGTGTATCAACAAAAAAAACAAACTGGATAGAAAATATTAGCGAAAACAGAAGAGAAACAGAGAGAGAGAGAGAGAGAGAGAGAGAGAGAGAGAGAGAGAGAGAGAGAGAGAGACAGAGAGAGGTCCAATCTCAGAGGGGCTCTCGCCCCTCCGGGAGACATTAAGGAAAAGGACGAGACGGGAGAACCTCTCCCCATCTAGGGATAGGCCATGGAGGAAGCCTAAGGGGGAGACTCTCTCCCCTTCTCTCCCGATGGCGCCGGACCGCTGCCAGGGGAGCCATCGTCGCGGTAATCGTCTTCATCACCTTCCTTATCTATTTTTAAGCAATCCACTCTCCCTTACCCCACTATAATCCCCCACTTGAACATCGTGTCTCATGCCATATAATATTAATCAAATATGTGTTGCCATCCTCTGATGTTTGAGTAGATTTATGCTGTCCTTTGGGCTGACTGATGATTTTGATTGATTTGAGTGTATGTTTTATTTTGATGTTGTCCTATGGTGTCCTCCGTGCCGCACACACATGAGGTACTCTCTCTGTAGGGTGTGGCAATACGTTCATGATTCAATTACAATGGGGGGCTAGAGTGACAGAAGCTTACAACCGAGTAATGGGATTGCTGTGTATGGGAGTAAAGGGGACTTGATGTTTACTACTATGGTTGGGTTTACCTTAATGATTTCTAGTAGTTGTGGATGCATGATAGAGGTCTAATCATAAGTTCATATGATCCAAGTACGGAAAGTATGTTAGCTCATGCCTCTTCCCTTATAAAATTGCAAGAATGATTACCGATCTTGTTATCAATTGCCTAGGATGATTCCGCACACCATACTATCATTATTCCACACTCGCTATTTGTAATATATTGTAATATATTTTAAATTTATTTAGGCAGAGACTATATTCATATTTTTGTTCTCCAATTTCATGCAAAGCTATCCTCTTTATACCCACAACCTAGTTTTATTTCTCATTTCTATATAGAAGCAAACGTTCGGTGTAAGTAGAGTTGTATCGGTGGCAGATAGGACTTGAGAGATTATTGATCTTACCTTTAGCTACTTGTGGGTTTGACACTACGTACTTATCACTTTCATATTTGGAAAGTTCTATGATGATTCCTTGCACTTGAGGATTATCATGTGCGTCGTGGGTAAGCAGTAAAACCATCATTACAACCGAAAAAGGTCCGGCCACTTGTTTGTGCACTGCTTTGGGCCTAGCCCAACAGCGTCATGGACTTCAGTGTGGCCGAGGCCCAAGGGCTCCTGTCGGTGTACTAAAGAACGGGTCCTTTAGTACACTGACTTGTGCACAGACGACAACAGCCTTTGGTCCGGCAAGCCTTGTCAGGAGAGACTACGTCCAAGACAACGACGAACGACAAGGCTAAGCCACTGGCAAGCCTCCTTGCTGGTGAAGAAGACACGGCAAGCGTCGCGCCCAGCAAGGGTCCCACTACCTCACCACCGATCCACCTCATAGGGCTGATTGTCGCCATCAATGAGGTGTCGAGCGGGCAGGCATTACGTAGGCCTTGTCGGTACACATGGGAGCTCAGTAGAATTACAACAGCTTTAATGACACTCATCCTAATGGCGTGGCAGGATAATAAGTGGTAGTTGTGATATGACGGTTGCCCGATCTTTCGATGAGAGTGGAGATAACTATCGATTTGGTGGATTTTGACTTTGACGATCCGGCTATACCGTACCCAACGATACGCCTCGACAATCGCTAAACCAATCTCCGATGGTTATTGACCGTGGCATAGCCACGATCAACCTGAACAACGAGGTTCGAGTTCCTGCAAGCACCCGAAGAACCGGCAAGAACAATGATGAATTGTAATCTGAATTGCTGATATGAATTACGCACGAGATAATGATGGGGTTCCACTATGGATGTGATAAGACGGTAATTCTACACGTCTCATAGATGTAAATTATAGCGATGGCTAGACAATACAATAAAATCCAAGTCTAAAACCTAATCTAATATAACTATTTATTAGAGGCACGAGTCGCGTCCGAGTCAGTTCGTCATATTCCATCTGAACTGTTGTACGTTCACGTGCAGTTGCATGGAGGCCGAAGCGTTGCAGGGCCGGATTGCCATATTCTAGAGCCCACGTTCGTGGCAGGTTCCCAATCCAGGTGCGTTGGTGCCCTTTGTCCTCTCCAACGTGGCATGTGAGGGCTTGGCCCATCTCTTGCCGTACATGCATGCAAATGCATCAACGAGCACACACACAACTTGGATGTTAGAGCTTGGGGCACATGCATGTCTTGGCCTTGTTTGATTCCATTGAATAATTAGTTCTTGCTCAATTAGTCCTCGCATCTTCACACGAGGTTTGTGCTTGTCTTCAGTAATCCTGTTTATAATAAAATAATGTGTTGTATTTTTATTTCAAATAACAAAATAACAATTCATATAAATTTTATTAGAATTCACCTGATAATTCTTTTCACGCGTAACAATTATGGTTATATCTGTAGAGTCCATGTCCATATTAAGTTGGGCAAACGACACAAGAGGAGAGGTCATCCTTGCCAGGGTAAGGTAGCTTCCACTGTATTTAATGCGCTTGTTCTAATCCGTCAGGGTAAGGTAGCTTCCACTGTAGCATCACTAGTGGAAAACGGGCCTTTGGCCGGGACCCTTTAGTCCCGGCCTGCCTCTGGGCCGTGACTAAACGCCCGGCCATGTCGCCCCAATTCTCAATGCCTCCCTCGAGGCTTTAGTCCCGGCCCGTAAGGAGCCTTTAGTCCTGGTTCGTGTCCCAAACTGGGACTAAAGAGCTACGCGGTGGGCAGTGGTGGTGGCAACCGTTCGTATCCCCCTTTAGTCCCGGGTGGTGGCTCAACCCGGGACTAAAGGCCTAACACGTGGCCTACCGTAGTGGTGGCAACCGTTGGTATACCTCTTTAGTCGCGGTTGGTGGCTCAACCCGGGACTAAAGGCCCTAAACTGTTTGCATCCCGCGTCGTTTCGGGCGATGAAAAGCAAGAACCGAAGCAGAGTCGTCATTTCTCTGTTTCTTCTTCTCTCTCGCTCTCGCTCTCTGTTCTTCTCCTCTCTTCTTCCCTTCTCTTCTTCCACCATGCCAACTCGCTTTGGAGAGGTGCTCGCACATGGCACGACCATGCTCGATGTCGTGTACACGAACGAGAGCAGGGAGATGCCGTATTTTCTTGAACAGTTGAAGGAATGATGGCTTGACGCCGCAATGGATCATGAGAAGTTCTTGGGGCTTGATCTGGAGTACACGGCCTATCAACGCGGTGTTGTCGTCATCCAACTCTGCTTCGCACACCATGTCTTGATCTTCCAATGGGCGAGGTAAGTTTTGAGGCTTTCTTTGATCCAAGGTAATGACATTGTAAGTTTATTTGTTTCAATCATAGTTAGTTCCCTTCAAATAGTTGTAGTGAAACAATTTTGATTAGTGGAAGGGGAACACAATCTGATTGGAATAGTGTTCCATAATCTGAAAAATCGTATTAGAATCAACTAGTGTTTAATATGTTCCATTGGAATCATAGTTGGTTCGCTTCAAATAGTTGTAGTGAAACAATTTTGATTAGTTGAAGGGAACACAATCTGATTGGAATAGTGTTCCACAGTTTGAAAAATCTGATTGGTTCAATATGTTCCATTGATATCATAGCTGTAGTGATACAATTTTATGTGGTGTTCTTTGATCGAAGGTTATCAAAATTGCATATAGCTAGTGATCTCTCTAGGTTCCATTGGATAGCAATATGATATGTCATAGTCATGAAAATTGCATATAGCTAGTGATCTCTCTAGGTTCCATTGGATAGCTATAGTGATCTCTCTAGGTTCCATTGCATATGTTCTATTTGAATGCTAAAGATAATTTTCTCTTTAGTTGTAGTGAAACATGTTTCCTTATTGCAGCAGTATGTAACATTTGTTCCATTTTAATTTGTTTCTGTTGCAGTAGTGACAAGCATTGTCCAGAACTCATGGACTTCCTTCGCATCGGCATCACTTTTGCTACTGTTGACATAACGAACGACAAGCTGAAGATGAGGTACAGCTTCGGTATTGAGATACCAACTGGTTGCCTCATTGATCTCCAAACGGTATTCAGGCTTCGACATGTCAGGACTTCGATAGCTCATATGGCAGTTGCCTTGATCAACGAGGAATATGGTGATATGAAGACCAATTTCCCAAAGTCTCAGCGTAAACTTTGGGAGAAGGCCCCACTTGATCGTATCAACATTGAGTATGCAGCAAAAGATGCATACGTTTCATACGAGTTGTACCGCAAGATTCGAGTCGTCAACTATGGCCAGCGTCACCTCGAATAAGGTGGACATTCTGATTGGACTAGTATCAACTATGGCCATCTATATATCTATGATAGCTATTATTATGTACTGTTTGGACTAGTATCATTTACTGCTTGGACCAATTTATATATGTCTAGTTTCTGTTTGTGCCATTGTAGTTTCCAAATTTGAATGGTTTAGCCCTTTCTAACTTCATTTGCTACTTTTGAATGGTTTAGCCCTTTCTAACTTCATGGTATCATGCATTTCGACCACATATATATACAAAAATTCTTCTGTTCAAGTAAGTTCAAAAAATGAAATCCCTTTTGTAACAGATCTGTTTTTGATTAAAACAGTCATTTAAAAATGAAAGACCATTAGTCCCACGTGGCGTGCAGCGGAACCACGTGGCGTGCAGCGTAACCACGTGGCGTGCCGCGGAACCACTTTTGTTGTGGGGGTCGCTTTTCCTTCTTCTCCTTGTGCTAGATATTTGTTATGCATTAGGGAAAGAAGGAATAGCGACCATCATCGACGGTCAAAAAATCAGGTGAGGGAGTGTCCACCATACATGAGAGAAGAAGAATGCCGACTGTTGTCGTGTGGGTTGCTTCTCCTTCTTCTCTTTGTGCTAGATATTTGTTATGCACTAGGGTAAGAAGGAGTAGCGACCATCATCGACGGTCGAAAAATCAGGTGAGGGAGTGTCCACCATACATGAGAGAAGAAGAATGTCGACTGTTGCTGTGGGGGGTCGTTTCCCCTTCTTCTCCTTGTGCTAGATATTGGTTATGCACTAGGGGAAGTAGGAGTGGCGACCATCATCGACGGTTGAAAAATCAGGTGAGCTAGTGTCCACCATATATGAGAGAAGAAGAATGTCCACCATATACCATACGTGAGCTAGTGCCCACCATATATGAAATTGTTGAAATTTTGTGATGTGCCTTTGAATGGTGCATTTTGAACACACAAAAAGTATTGAGTTCAAATAAGTTCAAAAAAATGAAATCCCTTTGTAAGAGATGAGTTATCGTTCGAAACACTAATACTTCGAGAGAGATTGTCCGTTTTGAACACGAAGTGCATCCAGTTTTTGTCGTAGCCCTCTCAACTTTTTAACACATGCTATGTGGGTGAAATGATGATAGCATGCCAACTTTCAACATTTTTAGAGTTCATTTGTAGTGCTTTTCAATTTCAGGGTCAACTAGCTCAATAAAAAGTAAGTAAATGCACCAAGAATACCAAATGAAGTCAGAAATTGTTGAAATTTTGTGATGTGCCTTTTAATGGTGCATTTTGAACACACAAAAAGTATGGAGTTCAAATAAGTTCAAAAAAAATGAAATCCCTTTGTAAGAGATGAGTTCTCGTTCGAAACGCTGATACTTCGAGAGAGATTGCCCGTTTTGTACACGAAGTGCATCCAGTTTTTGTCGTAGCCCTCTCAACTTTTTAACACATGCTATGTGGGTGAAATGATGATAGCATGGCAAGTTTCAACATTTTCAGAGTTCATTCGTAGTGCTTTTCAATTTCAGGGTCAACTAGCTCAAAAAAATAAGTAAATGCACAAAGAATACCAAATGAAGTCAGAAATTGTTGAAATTTTGTGATGTGACTTTGAATGGTGCATTTTGAACACACAAAAAGTATGGAGTTCAAATAAGTCCAAAAAAATGAAATCCCTTTCTAAGAGATGAGTTATCGTTCGAAACGCTGATACTTCGAGAGATATTGTCCGTTTTGTACACGAAGTGCATCCAGTTTTTGTCGTAGCCCTCTCAACTTTTTAACACATGCTATGTGGGTGAAATGATGATAGCATGCCAAATTTCAACATTTTCAGAGTTCATTTGTAGTGCTTTTCAATTTCAGGGTCAACTAGCTCAAAAAAAATAAGTTAATAGTTTGGATAGTCAAAATAATTACTTTTGAAAATAAAAAATAGTTTTGCATTATTTATTCAATTTCAAACACTTTTCATTATCATAGTTTTTTCAAATTCTCCAATATGCAAAAAGAATTTTAATAAACATAGTTTTTAATTGAAAATAACAAAATAGATAGTAGTTTGGATAGTCAAAATAATTACTTTTGAAAATAGAAAATAGTTTTGCATTATTTATTGAATTTCAAACACTTTTCATTATCATAGTTTTGTCAAATTCTCAAATATGCAAAAAGAATTTTTAATAAACATAGTTTTTAATTGAAAATAACAAAATAGATAATAGTTTGGATAGTCAAAATAATTACTTTTGAAAATAGAAAATAGTTTTGCATTATTTATTCAATTTCAAACACTTTTCATTATCATAGTTTTGTCAAATTCTCAAATATGCAAAAAGAATTTTTAATAAACATAGTTTTTAATTGAAAATAACAAAATATATAATAGTTTGGATAGTCAAAATAATTACTTTTTAAAATAAAAAATAGTTTTGCATTATTTATTCAATTTCAAACACTTTTCATTATCATAGTTTTGTCAAATTCTCAAATATGCAAAAAGAATTTTTAATAAACATAGTTTTTAATTGAAAATAACAAAATAGATAATAGTTTGGATAGTCAAAATAATTACTTTTGAAAATAAAAAATAGTTTTGCATTATTTATTCAATTTCAAACACTTTTCATTATCATAGTTTTGTCAAATTCTCAAATATGCAAAAAGAATTTTTAATAAACATAGTTTTTAATTGAAAATAACAAAATAGATAATAGTTTGGATAGTCAAAATAATTACTTTTGAAAATAGAAAATAGTTTTGCATTATTTATTCAATTTCAAACACTTTTCATTACCATAGTTTTGTCAAATTCTCAAATATGCAAAAAGAATTTTTAATAAACATAGTTTTTAATTGAAAATAACAAAATAGATAATAGTTTGGATAGTTAAAATAATTAATTTTGAAAATAGAAAATAGTTTTGCATTATTTATTCAATTTCAAACACTTTTCATTATCATAGTTTTGTCAAATTCTCAAATATGCAAAAAGAATTTTTAATAAACATAGTTTTTAATTGAAAATAAAAAAATAGAAAATAGTTTGGATAGTCAAAATTATTAATTATGAAAATAAAAAATAGTTTTGCATTATTTATTCAATTTCAAACACTTTTCATTATCATAGTTTTGTCAAATTCTCAAATATGCAAAAAGAATTTTTAATAAACATAGTTTTTAATTGAAAATAAAAAAATAGATAATAGTTTGGATAGTCAAAATTATGAATTGTGAAAATAGAAAAAATTGAAACTATATGAGAATTTATAGAGAAAATTCAATCTAAATTCAAAGTGAACTCACTTTGAATTCAGGTTGAATTTTCTCCATAATTTCGAATATACTTTCAATTTTCAGTGAGTTTAGGCCCGTAAGCCTGCTTTAGAGAGGAGCTCGATGGAGAAGCTGCGACGGGGCTTATAAACAAGTGTTAGTCCCCCTCGCTGGGCGAGGTGGGACTAAACTTATCGTGCAGCCGAGGAGGGGCTTTAGTCCCGGGTGGAGCCACGCCCCGGGACTAAAGACCCCCTTTAGTCCCGGTTGGAGCTCCGCACCGGGACTAAAGGCCCCTGCTTCCCGCCTTCTGGTCTGCCAAAAAAGGGCTCCACCCGGGACTAAAGGGGGTCTTTAATCCCGGATCGAGCCCCGAACCGGGACTAAAGATCCACCTATATAAGCGGGAGTTAGAAAATTTCCAACCCAAATCGCATTTCCTTCTCTCCTTCTTCCTAGTTCTCCTGCCCGGCGCGGCACAGCGACGAACTCGACGACGCCGCCCGGCTGCCCGCCGTCCTGCTCGCCGCCGCCTGCCGTCCTCCACGCCGTTGCCGTCGTCCTCCTCACCGCCACCGTCCTCCTCGCCGCGTGCCGCCGTCCTCCTCGCCGCGCGCCGTCGACACCTCCGGTCGGTAAGCCCCCCGCCCCCTCCTCCCCAACACTCCGGCCAGTAGAAGAAAAGAAGAAAAAGGAGAAGAAAAGAAGAAAAAGGAGAATAAAGGAAGAAAAAGGAGAAGAAAGGAAGAAAAAGGGAAGAAAAGAAGAAAAAGATTTTTTTTGTCATTTAATTCCTATTGTTATTAGGTTTGTGCTAGATTATTAGGGTTAGTAATATTTAGAATTAGGAAAAAGGAAAATAAGAAGAGGAGGAGAAGAAAAGAAGAAAAAGGAGAATAAGAAGATGAGGAGAGGAGAAGAAGAGGAAAAATAGAAGAAGAGGATAAGTAGAAGAAGAGAAAAAATTAGAAGAGGAGGAGAGGAGAAGTAGAAGAAGAGAAGAGGAGAAGTAGTAGAAGGAGAGGAGAAGTAGAAGTAGAAGAAGAAGTAGAAGAAGAGGAGAAATAGAAGAAGAGGAAAAATTAGTTTAGGGTTACAAGAAGAAGAAATATTGTATAGTGTATATGCTTAAGTGTTAATAGTGGTTCTTAGATTATTGCTTAATTTTGCTATTGTATATGCTTAAGTGTTAATAGTTTAATTTTGCTATTGTATATGCTTAAGTGTTAATAGTTTATTTTTAGCAAGAAAATTAATAGAACTAGTTTATTTTTTTAGTTCATTTTACGATGCCTATCCCGCATCCTCGTCGTTGACTCGGCGGAGGACGACTGCTTGATCAGAGGGGCCCTGTCCGGAACTGGGCTCCGCCCGGCTGGTATTGGGTGGTGCTACCTTCCGGGGGGCGTAGCTTGGTGAGGAGCTAGCCCGTCGTTGACCCGATCCTTGTTTGGTGGCGGTCGCATGGGCCAGTGAGGGTGCCGAGGCTTCCGGACACCGCGGAGGTGGTACATCACCGTGTCAGCGAGGAGGATGAGCACGTCCGTCGCTACATGGTTGCGTTGGAGGGCAGGTTCGAGCATACCTGGCAGGTTCTTCGGGGATCTCACTGGAGCTATGATCCTGTGATGGTTCCTTCTCTTTGGGTGTCCACCGCCCGCGCCGATACCCGTTGGGCGCTACGGTTCTAGATGTATCAGTGATGCTATATGTATGATAGTATTCGAGGAGTATTAGTGATAATATTCGACGATGTACGGACAAAAGAGATGATGTATTTGCTTATAATTGAATGCATGCTAATTTGAATACTACTTTATTTTACGATTTGGTTTTGCTTATTGAATGCTCAAATTGGAAAAGTACTCCTACTTTGAATACTATGCAGAAATCAAGGAGTCCCGGGTGGAGCCACGACCCAGGACTAAAGTTGTTTTGGAACGGAGTTCCTGATAGAATAATTCTTTTTTGGTACAAAGGTTAAGAGAATCCGTTTTTTGCAAAACTATGGATCCACATATCAGGAACCTCGAAGAGGAAGAACTTCTCGAAGATATAATCAAAGACGGCCCCGACGTTGAACCAGCTGAATCTCCATCGTCATATCTAAACCCCTACGGATATGGAATGGAGGTCGAGCGACACGAAGATGAAGTCGATGGGGCAGGAGATAGGTCCAATGACGGAGAAGGCGATAGCTCCACTGATGGAGAAGCCGGTGAAGAAATAATAAAGTCCGGCGAGGTATACATATGAAGTTCGACAATCACTTGTAATATGTGAAAAATATTGGAGATAGCTCTATATTGTATACATATACATTCATTTGACGAATGTTTCTCCCTCTTAGGCCTCCACATCAAGCAAAGCTAAGAAACGAGGCCCGACTGGAAAGTTGGATGCACGGACGCATTACACCTTTGAGGTGATATTGCCTACGGGCGAACCCAAGCTTCCTAAGAATGCTGCTGACACATTCAAGAAGCAATGCGGAGTTCTCGTTAGGGATCATGTCCCGATCAGCGTTCGGGAGTGGAACAAGCGCAAAGGGGCATCCGATAGTGACTATGTCGCCGAAAGGTACAAAGATAATCTTTGGAATGATCTCATGACACATTTCAACCTGCCAGAATGTGAGAATGAAGACGCCACAGACAAACTGAGGGCCAAAGTCAAGCAGTGGACTCTAAAGAAGATGGCCGAACTGTTCCGTAGCTGGAAGATGAAGCTATGGAAAAACTATCTGAAGACAAAGAAAGTGCCAGTATTCGAGGGGTATCTAGCCAAGTAGGCGAATCACTGGAAGGCATTTCAAGAGTACAAGGAGTTAGAAGATGCCCAGGCATTACCAGAAAAGAACAAGATAAATGCCGACAAGAAGAAATGTCACCACAAGCTGGGGCCAGGGGGCTATGAGACTTCCATCCCAAAGTGGGATAAAAAAGAGCAAGATCTGCTAGATAAAGGCATCGTACCTGAACCACTCCGTGATGAGTGGGAATTGAGAGCAAGAAATTGGTTCCTTGCGCATGGTGGGTCGTACGACGAAAAAACAGGGGACCTCATCTGCTGTGACGGTCTTAGGATACCCAGGGAGAATTGGAAAAGGATAGTGAAAGAAATTAAGGAGGGAAAAAGAAAGTTCACTGCAGATAGAGAGAAAGATTTGCTCACACTGGTCCTCGACAATGACGAACATGGAGGACGAACACGAGGCTTCGGTCCTTCTTACCCGTGGTGGCTTGGGTTTGCCAGAGACCAAGACACTTACGGAAGCCGAGAGAGAGCAAAGAAGCGGTAGCAGGATGAGGAGAATGACAAGTTCAACCAGTTGCTTGCCAGGATTAACGAGCAACAGAAGCAGATTGATGAGCTTAGAGGAGTAGCGCACGAGGAAGATCCTGCACTTGATATTACCGGCGCCCCATCTAAGCGGAAAAGCAGCGTGGCTGAATCTGAGGCCCCGCCCGATGATGCACGAAGAATGATAGAGGGCGGTCCCGGCTACACCGTGGATGGAATCAAGGAGTCAACATCATGTGAACTCCATCAAAAATTCAAGAACATATCCATGAAGGTGGCCGTCGGACAAGCTTTACCTTCTGGCCCTGATGCACGCTCGCATGGCCGTGCGATTCTAGCTGGCTTTGCTAAAGTCGGGGTGGATGAAATCATGGCGGGGTTTCATGATATGGAGCTCGACATAGCTGGACCCAAAGATGAGAGGACACTCGGAGAAGTACTGGGTGGAGTCATCCTATGGGACAAGAACTACATCAAGCTTCCAGGCTCGGCCCCAAGGACAACACCGCCTCCGAGTCGTCGCAGGTCACCTACACCTCCATTACCTCCAAGCCCTCCACATGACGCCGGCCAGCACAACACGAGTCCATCTCGATCACCGCCGCTGGACTTGGGTCGTCCGTCTCCGCCGCCGCCCGCTCCGGATACTAAGTGGGAGCATGCCACCAAGAACGCTCCGCCGACGATTTCTAAGCGACGGAGCCCCCCAAAGCGCAAACGGTCGCCCCTCCCAAAGGTACCTCATGCTAATCTTCCTATCAGACCTTATGATCGTACCCCCGAGGAAAACGCCAGGATAGCAAAGGAACATCTTGATGCGCAGATGAAAAAGAAGGAACCCGAGCCCCGCCCGAAATACACCGAGAAGCAAATAGCATATGCAAAATACTTCACGACCCTTCCATCACAGTATGACTTACACCATAAGCCTGATGACTATACACGCACATTGCAGAAGGAAGTGAAAAAGAGCAGATCACGTGCAAGTGCAAGTGGGAACAAATCAAGTTCAACTACAAGCAAGAAAAAATCAGACGTTCCTCAGCTTGGACAACAGGCCAAACAGTCGATCCCACCCCTCAAGGTGTTAACCGAGAATGTTCCCCCTCCGGTGCAGGGGCAAGCTTTTGAAATAGCAAAGAAGTGGGCGGCTCAATGGGGTGTCTCGGTTGAAGATGTTCTGGCTTCCCAAGACGACAGGTTACCCAAGGCTGTGGTAGCCCCTAAGCCACAGTTTGTCATGGGAGAGCCTTTGGTCAGCAAAGATGATCTCCCAACAAATATGCGTTACTTCCATACATGGTACTTAAGTGAATCAAAGAATGGGAGAACGATGATCGTGCTGAGTGTCCCACGGGAGTACTACGGCCGCCCCGAAGAAATCCATATCGACTTTGATGAACTCTTCCAGATGTACAATGGCGACGCCCTCGACAAATCGCTTATTAGTTGCTATTGTCTGTAAGTTTTTCAATTCGTTGTCTACATATAACTTGTTTAGTTATTTCAATTTATTGTCTATATATAACTTGTACTCTATTATGCAGAATGAAGATTATGGATTGTAAAAGTAAGAGCATCCTAAATATTGGGTTTATTGACCCAGATAAAATACATATAGAGACGCTAACTGATAAACCCAAGGAGACGGAGGAAAACCTTCTAAGGTTTCTAACAGATCAAAATTTCTGTGACCACATACTGTTTCCATACAACTTCAGGTGAGGGTCTTTACTCTGTTGTGTCCATTCACTTATAAGTGTAATTGATAAGTTACTGACACATATATATATACATGTGCAGCTTCCATTGGATTCTATTGGACATTCAAATTGATAAGGGAAGAGTAGATGCCTTCGACCCATTATCGAGACCCTTGGAACAGTTCCAAAGCTTGCAGGACATGCTCCAAGGGTAATTTCAATCATTCTTGCACTCTATCGGTCTCTCTCGATGATTTTCTGATATATCAATTAATGAAAAACTTAGCAAATCATTATCCTTGTCGGGCAGGGTTTGGAAGCGGTTCAAGTGCGTGACTCCTCGTAACTTTCCTGAGAAGCTGGCCTTTAGAGCGGCTCAGGTAAGTAGTAGTATGATATACTTCTATTTTCAATACATTTATGATGCTAGATTATTATTTTTATTATATATATTCTATTCTCGTAAAGTGAGACCAGCAGCCACGGGGAACGCATCTATGCGGATACTATGTTTGCGAGACCATTCGCACGTTTACCTTTGAGCACAAGGATCACAGATTCGACGTAAGCAATGAATATTCACACCTCTATTTTTACCCGTCATTCTTTGTTATCATGATTGATATTCATATTCATCTCCTCTTCTTATATAGTACACGGCCATGAGGACGAAGGTCCTACCAGAGCAACGCGCGATTGCTGTTGCAGAGGAGCTTGCGACCTTTCTGAGGACGGAAGCTATAGATGACAAAGGACGATTTAGTGTAGCTAGGGGCCATTACTGATGTTCGTCCATGTAATCGAATAGACGGGCTCTAGTCCCAATAATTCAGATCTCCATATAATTGTATATATGTGCTCGTTTGTAAGATAAATTAATCTTATATATATATGCATAATTATTTCTATTTAAATTATACGAAAACTAATTCCCGAACACCAAACGAGGCATCACGTTAATCTCCCGAACACCTAAACCCTAAAACCCTAAAACCCAAAAATAATTTCATTCAAAAAAAACCCAAAAATAAGCAAAATATGAAACTCTTTAGTCACGGTCCGTGTAACGAACCGGGACTAAAGGTCCTGCTCCTGGGGCGCTACGAGGCGCCCACGTGGAGCACCTTTACTCCCGGCTTGTAACAGGGCCGGGACTAAAGGTTGGGCCTTTAGTCTCGCCCCTTTAGTCCCGGTTGGTGAACCGGGACTAAAGCCCCTTACGGGCCGGGGCTAAAGGCCCCGTCCACACTAGTGCATGTGAGTAGTTTGACCACTGTTACATCCACTATTTTTCCTTGTGTATTTACCTTTTTAGTCACTCTGATAACCCCTTTTATCTATAAAAGGAGTTCCATGACTACCTTATCAAATGTTGAAACCCTGTTCAATTGCATGTGTAGTAGCACTCTTGAGCTTATTGTTGGGAAATTGCGCTCCCTCTAACTTGAGCAATCAAATACACCACAAAACACATGATGTAGGGTTTGACGCCTCCAAGCAGCCCAAACATGTCGAAACCCTAGTTGTGCTCCTGGCTGGTGTTGCTCTTTACGCATATGAATCCCGCAGCCGAACTACAAAGGGGCCTTCCCGGTCCCATAGATCGTCGTACCGCGACAGACTATTTGGAAACTTACGTTGTTCATAGATAACTTTAAATGGATACTCATAAAAGTCTCAAGACAAATGGGAGTACCGTGGATGGCACTCTCGTAGGAAGACGGGAGAGGATCCATGGTAGTGTATTGTTGTGGTGATTTGTGGACTCGTGTGCACTATCTCAACTTAATCAAAGTACTGGTAGTCGTAGTACATGATAGCCAAGAGTCAAAGGTGACTTGCTGGATGAAATCCCACAACTCTCCTTGTTGATACATATGCATGAGTACTTAGATCTGATGTAAGACTTGCTGAGTACTTCTGTACTCACGTTTTCTAAATAAACTATTGGAGAGGATACCCACGATCCATCTAGTGGGTTCTTTCTAGACGTTGACGATGACGAGTAGTTAGTATCCCAGCTATGACCTAGCCCTCTCAAAGAGGGATTGTAGATAGTCAGGCCATGTGCCTTTTTATGCTTTCAACTGACTGTACTCATAAAGCTTTACGCTTCCACACATGGCTTGTATGACTCCGAGTGTATGACTTCAGTGCCGGGTCATGTGACCCCTACCTGTATGAACCTATAATGTAAGGCTCTTCAAAGCCTTTTAAATAAATGTTGTGTTGTAAAGTTTTGTTGTGTTGCCATGTTGTATCTACGCATATCATGCATGTTGTGTGTGCGTGTCACGTGCATTGGTATGTGTGTGATTTGACACTGATACGTCTCCAACGTATCGATTATTTATGAAGTATTCATGTCATATTTGCCTATGTTTATAATAACTTTATATGGTATTGATGCACTTTATGATTTATTTAGAACTACCCCGGACAGACAATGTTTTCAGCAGAATTACCGTGGTGTTGTTTTTTGTGCAGAAAATGAAAGTTCTAGGAATCGCTCGAAACTTTTTTATGTTTTTTCTAGAACATACGAGCAACATTTGAGTGAAGAACCACCAGAGAAGGGCAGCCACGGAGGCACAAGCCAACAGGGTGCGGCCTGGGCCTTGGTCGCACCCTGATGGCTTGTGGGGCCTATGTGGCTCCATTGCGCGTGATTCCAAAGCTGAAAAATCGTATAAATCCCAGAAACCCCAGAAATAAAGAGAAAACTACCGCTCTACCGCCACAACTCTCTGTATCACCGAAAAACCAATCTGGGACGATACCAGTACCCTGTCGGAGAGAGAAAACCATCACCGGTGGACATCTACATCATCCCGACTGAGGCCAAGACAAGGAGGGAGTTGTTCACCCTCGAGGCTGAGGGTATATAGCAATAGTTATGTGTTCAATCTCTCTCTCTCTCTCTCTCTCTCTCTCTCGTGTTCTTGAGATGACACGATCTCAAGAACACGGGATTTGTTAATATAGTTGGATCATCTGATGTATTTCCCTTACCATCTAGTTGTGATGAATTGAGTCTTTTCCCTTAAGATCTCGTCATGTTAGATTGAGCATATTGGTATGACAACACTTGATGTAAGTCCTGCGTGGTATACCCGTAGTGACGTTGGGGTATTGAATTGATTCACTTGAGATATGTTGAGGCATCAACTTGTGGGTTCCGGTGACCTTGGGGATCTATGCATAGGGGTTGATTGCACGTTTTCATACCATGTTCTCCGATAGAAATCTTGGGGTGCTCCTTGCACGTTCTTTGTGTTGGATTGAATATGATAGCTCTGAAATTGTTTGATGCATGTCGCATAATTTACGCATGGATACTTGAGGTGACATTGGAGTATCTAGGTGGCATTAAGGTATATTGATATGTATCATTGGTGTTATTCTAGTACGAACTCTTAGATAGATTGAACGGAAAGGATAGCTTGATGTTATCTTAGTACGAACTCTTGAATAGATTGACCGGAAAAAATAACTTTTAGCTGGTTCTACTACCTACACCAATTTCATCTTATTGTTCTCCACTAGATAGGAACTTTGGAGTGATTCTTTGTTGCATGTTGAGGGATCCAACTATGTTAGCATTGTTGAGAGATTGCACTAGTGAAAGTATGTACCCTAGGCCTTATTTCCTAGCATTAATAGAAAGTTTTGCTCGTTTTTTGCCACTTCACTAGTAGAAAACATGGCTTTGGTCCACTTGAAGAAATCCCATTAGTTCCGGTTCACCCAGGAACTGGGACGTATGGTGTCATTGGTCCCGGTTCGTGAGGCCAGAGCGCCAGGCGGGCATCATGGGCCATTGGTCCCGGTTCATGTCAACCCTTCAGTCCCGGTTCCAGACACGAACCGGGACCAATAGGCAGGGACCGTTCATATCCCCCTTTAGTCCCGGTTGGTGGGTCAAACCGGGACCAGGTGGACCGTTCGTATCCCCCTTTAGTCCGGGTTAGTAGATCAAACCGGGACGAGGTGGTGGTGGCAACCGTTCGTATCACCCTTTAGTCCCGGTTGGTGGCTCAACCCGGGACTAAAGACCCAAACGGTTTGCATCCCGCTTTGCAAAAGCACAACCGAAGCAGAGTCTCTTGCCATTTCTTTGTTCTTCTCCTCTCTTGCTCTCTTCTTCCCCTCTCTTCTTCCCTTCTCTTCTTCCACCATGCCAACTCGCTTCGTAGAGGTGTTTGCACATGGCAAGACCAAGCTCGATGTCGTGTACAAGAACAAGAGTAGGGAGGTGCCGCATTTTCTTAGACAGTTGAAGGAACGGTGGCTTGACGCCGTGGTGGATCATGAGAAGTTCTTGGGGCTTGATCTGGAGTACACGGGCAATCAACGAGGTGTTGCCGTCATCCAACTATGTTTCAAACACCATGTCTTGATCTTCCAATGGGCGAGGTATGTTTTGAGGCTTTCTTTGATCCAAGGATAGGAAAATTGCATATATATATATATAGTGATTTCTTTAGGTTCCATTCGATAGCAATATGCAGTTTCTATATATGTTCCATTGGATAGTTAATTTAGTGTTTCTTGATCAATTGATAGGATATGAAAACTGCATAGGATCGATAGCTATATGTTACATTTTGGAATCCTATAAAGATCAATTTCTCTTTAGTTGTAGTGAAACAATTTTATGCGGCGTTCTTTGATCCAAGGTTACGAAAATTGCATATAGCTAGTGATCTCTCTAGGTTCCATTGGATAGCAATATGATATGTCATAGTTACGAAAATTGCATATAGCTAGTGATCTCTCTAGGTTCCATTGGATAGCTATAGTAATATCTCTAGGTTCCATTGGATAGCTATAGTGATCTCTCTAGGTTCCATTGGATAGAAATATGCAATATGTCTAGCTTGTTGCATATTTGCAAAACCGTGGGAGAATATATATATATATATATATATATATATATATATATATATATATATATATATATATATATGTCAGAGTTAATTTACGGTTTCTTGATCAATTCATAGGATATGAAAATTGCATAGGATAGAATTATGTTCCATTTGAATCCTAAAGATAATTTTCTCTCTAGTTGTAGTGAAACATTTTTCCTTGTTGCAGCAGTATGTAACATTTGTTCCATTTTAACTTGTTGTTGTTGCAGTAGTGACAAGCATTGTCCAGAACTCATGGACTTCCTTCGCAGCGGCATCACTTTTGCTACCGTTGACATAATGAACGGCAAGCTGAAGATGAGGCACAGCTTCGGTATTGAGATAAGAGTTGATTGCCTCATTGATCTCCAAGAGGAATTCAGTCTTCGACATGCCAAGACTTCGATGGCTCATATGGCAGCCGCCTTGATCGATGAGGAGTATGGTGATATGAAGACCAAATTCCCAAAGCCTCAGCACAAACTTTGGGAGAGAACCCCACTTCACCGTATCAACATTGAGTATGCAGCAAAAGATGCATACATTTCATACGAGTTGTACCGCTAGATTCGAGTCATCAACTATGGCCGGCGTCACCTCAAACAAGGTGAACATTCTGATTCAGACGAGTAGTGTTCACAATGGCGAACACTTGTGTATATATATCAATGCTAGCTATTATTATGTACTGTTTGGACTAGTATCATTATGTACTGCTTGGACCAATTTATATATGTCTAGTTACTGTTTGTGCCATTATAGTTTCCAAATTTGAATGGTTTAGCCCTGTCTAACTTCATTTGCTACTTTTGAATGGTTTAGCCCTGTCTAACTTCATTTGCTACTTTTGAATGGTTTAGCCCTGTCTAACTTCATTTGCTACTTTTGAATGGTTTAGCCCTTTCTAACTTCATGGTATCCTGCATTTCGACCACATATATGTACAAAAAGTCTTCAGTTCAAATAAGTTCAAAAAAATGAAATCCCTTTTGTAACAGATCTGTTTTTGATTAAAACATACATTTAAAATAACGTAAAACCTACCAAATTGAATATAATGATAAAAACACAGTTATATTAAATCGCAGGAAAAAGAATCACTCAAAAATCTATTTTTTAGTAAATTTATTCACAAAATTAAATAAATAAAGTGAAAAACGAAATATCCAGTTCAAAAAAATGAAATCCATTTTGTAACAGATGAGTTTTGGTAATAAACCCTTATAATTCGAAAGAGATTGTCCGATTTGTACACGAAGTGCATCCTGTTTTTGCCGCAACCCTCTCAACTTTTTAGCACATGCTATGTGGGCAAAATGATAATATCATGCCAACTTTCAACATATTCACAGTTCATTTGTAGTGCTTTTCAAATTCTGGGCCATTTAGCTCAAAAAAATCAGTAAATGCATGAAAACTAACAAATGAACTCGGAAAGTGTTGAAAATTGATGATGTGGCCATGAATGGTGCATTTTGAAAACACAAAAAGTGTTGAGTTCAAATAAGTTAAAAAATGAAATCCCTTTTGTAACAGATGAGTTCTTGTAAGAAAGTCTCATACTTCGAAAGAGATTGCCCGATTTATACACGAAGTGCACCCAGATTTTGTCGCAACCCTCTCAACTTTTTAGCAAATGTTATGTGGGTGAAATTACGATACCATGCCAAATTTGAACCTATTCAGAGTTCATTTGTACTGCTTTTCAATTTCTGGACCATTTAGCTCAAAACAATCAGTAAATGCATGAAAAATACCAAATGAATTCAAAAAGTGTTGAAAATTGATGATGTGGCCATGAATGGTGCATTTTGAACACACAAAAAGTCCTGAGTTCAAATAAGTTCAAAAAAATGAAATCCCTTTTGTAACAGATGAGTTTTCGTAAGAAACCATGATACTTCAAAAGAGATTGTCCGATTTGTACACGAAGTGCATCCAGTTTTTTCCACAACCCTCTCAACTTTTTAGCACATGCTATGTGGGTAAAATGATGATACCATGCCAACTTTCAACCTATTCAGAGTTCATTTGTAGTACTTTTCAATTTCTGGGCCATTTAGCTCAAAACAATCAGTTAATGCATGAAAAATACCAAATGAACTCGGAAAGTGTTGAAAATTGATGATGTGGCCTTCAATGGTGCACGTTGAACACACAAAAAGTCTTGAGTTCAAATAATTTCAAAAAAATGAAATCCCTTTTGTAACAGATGAGTTTTCGAAAGAGATTGTCCGATTTGTACACGAATTGCATCCAGTTTTTGTCGCAACCCTCTCAACTTTTTAACACATGCTTTGTGGGTGAAATGATGATACCATGCCAACTTTCAGCCTATTGAGAATTCATTTGTAGTACTTTTCAATTTCTAGGCCATTTAGCTCAAAAAATCAGAAAATGCATGAAAAATACCAAATGAACTCTCAAAGTGTTGCAAATTGATGATGTGGCCTTGAATGGTGCATTTTGAACACACAAAAAGTCTTGAGTTCAAATAATTTCAAAAAAATGTAACTCCTTTTGTAACAAATGAGTTTTCGTAAGAAACCGTGATATTTCGAAAGAGATTGTCCGATTTGTACACGACGTGCATCCAGTTTTTGCTGCAACCCTCTCAACTTTTTAGCACATGGTATGTGGGTGAAACGATGTTACCATGCCAACTTTCTACCTATTCAGAGTTCATTTGTGGTGCTTTTTAACTTCGGGGCCATTTAGCTCAAAAAAATCAGTAAGTGCATGAAAAATACCAAATGAACTCAGAAAGTGTTGAAAATTGATGATGTGGCTTTGAATGGTGCATTTTGAACACACAAAAAGTCTTGAGTTCCAGTAAGTTCGATAAAATGAAACCCCTTTTGTAACATATCTATTTTTGAATAAACCTGTCATTTAAAATAACCTAAAACCTACCAAGTTGAATATAATGATAAAAACACAATAATATTAAATAGCAGGAAAAAGAATCACTCAAAAATCTATTTTTAGTAAAGTTAGTCACAAAATAAAATAAATAAAGTAAAAAACGAAACAAAAAACTAGATTTTTAAAACAAATGCCACCTAGTAAGCCACCAAGGCCTGAATACGACTAGAAACCGAACCACGGAGTTGGGCCAGGATTTAGGCCCGCAGAAGGCCCATTAGGCCCACACGCAGTGACAAATTAGGCCCGGAAGCCTGCAGCTGAGAGGAGCTCGAGAGGGTCTGCGCACCAGCGCTTATAAACCACTCCCGGGCTCTCTCGGCTAGCAAGGTGGGACTAAACAACCTACCGCACCGAGGTTGTTGGAAGCACAAGCCTTTAGTCCTGGTTTGTGCCACCAGCCGACACGAAAGACGCCCTTTCGTGTCGGTTATTGGCACCAACCCGGACTAAAGGTCTCTTCTTCCTGCCCTTTGGGCTGCTGGAAATTGGCGTTCAGTCCCGGTTTGAGGAATCAACCAGCACGAAAGGGGTGCATTGGTACCGTTTTGTGCCTCGAACCGGGACCACTGGTTTTCGCATATAGGCGGGAGTTGTCGTAATTTCCCCCCAAAACTCTCCCATTGCTCAAATATCCCCCCGAGCCAGTACTCGTCGTCGCCGCCCCTAATCCAGTCCTCCTCGTCGTCGCCGCCGTCCCCGAGCCCGTCGCCGTCGCCCCGAGCACGTCGCCATTGACGCCGCCCCCGATCTAGTCCTCCTCACCATCGCCGCCGCCCCCGATCCAGTCTTCCTCACCATCGCCCCGAGCACGTCGCCTTCACTGCCCCTGAGCCCGTCGCCGTCACCCCGAGCCCGTCGTCATCGCCGCCTCGAGCCCGTCGGCCTCGGTGAGCTCCTCCTCTACGTGCTCTGCTTGTTGCCGCCGCTGCCCCTGCATATTGTTGTTCATACAGTTTTTGTTCATAGAAATTTTTGTTCACATAACGTACGTGTAGATATAACGCCTTAGCAGTAGAAAGAAAATCATGTAGATAAAAGGTAGATTAGTGAGATAGATAAGGGCAAGCGGTATAAAAACTGTCATTCATATGTGATGAATCGTGCTTTTGAATCTCTTTAATTTTATTTTGAAAAATGAATGCATATTTGTTTATCTATTCCTGCCCATTGCTACCTAATTAAATTGGAATTTGCAAACAGATCATCAACGACATATATTAATTCCAGATGTATTCTTTAAATAGTAGGGCTTTAAATAGTAGTACAAATTGTTCTCGACGTCGAAGATGCCCATCCCGCATCCCCGTCGTCGACTCGGTGGCAACCACCTGCTTGATAGGCGTCAGCATGTGCAGGACTGGGCTCCGCCGGGCTGGCACTGGGAGGTGGTACCTTCTGGGGCACGCATCTTGGCGAGGATTCAGGCTCCCATCGTAGACCCGGAGCTTCTTTGGTGGCGGTCGCCTGGGCCACTTTCGGTGCGGGGGAAGCCCCCCCCCCCCCCCCCCCCCCGAGGAGGAGGTACTTTGCCATGTGAGGGAGGAGGATGAGAACGTCCGTCGCTACTTGGTTGCGTTGGACGCCAGGTTCTCCAAAACCTGGCAGGTTCTTCAGGGATCTCACCCGAGCTATAATCCTGTTATGGTTCCTTCTCTATGGGTTTCCACCGCCCGTGCCTCAGTACAATGATAGCTCTTTGGGTGATCAGTTTGATGATGAACCGCGAGTGGAAGAAATTATACTATAGATGTATTCGAGATTAAATTCAAGATGTATTAAGTTGATTATTGGTTCTAAATGAAAGAAAACTTTTTTGCCTCTTGAGATCTATTGCATTATATATCATAATGTACATCTATGAACTATTCAACATTTGGAAATGAAATATAAAAAAGTTTGTGCATGTTTAAAACGTAGAAGTTCATGTAATTCGGTTATTCATACAAGGAGCTGAAATATTTGCAGAAACTATATGGACCAAAGAGAACAGTCGTTTGGGGAGATAATTCTTGATGATTATTTGTCGTATCTCAACGACACCGATGGTATGGAAGGAGAGGATGATGGCTCGGATGATCGAACAATGGAGGAGGAAGGGCATGATCATGATGGCTCCGGTGACCGAAGGCCGAGGAAGAAGGAGACCATGATGACGACTCCGATGACCGAACTCATGTATCTCTTCGTTCTCATGTATCTCCATTCATTCATGGTTGCCTCATTCATTTCAATTCTCACCGGTGTTTCTTGCAACAATTCTTCTTGTTTGTGCTCATATCTCTCCCCAATCTTTTCAGAATAATAAGTTGTATGCTAAATCCGTTGCTTGTCATCAATTTAATTTGATGAGGGATGAGCATAACATAATTCTTATTCTTGTTCATAGTAATCTAAATTCTTCTTCCGGAGTGACTCATGATATCAATTCTTTTCTCAAGTGCTTATCTTTCTTTTCCGGAGTTCCAAGTTTTCTAAAGTATGTTTTTGTGAGGCTTCATCTAAATCGTGGCAAGGTCATAATCTTATTCTTTCTACCTTCATATCATTGCATCATTCATTTGTATATGGTGGTCCTTCATGGTCGTTCATCAAGGTTTCAATTCGCTCTTAGGTGTTCTTCAAGATTCTGTTGGAGTACCTCAACTATTCTTTCTCTTGCGTCTCCAGTGCAATTATTCTTCCTTTAACCTTTGAGGTGGTATTATACCCTTCTTGTTAGTGTAGGAGCCTCGAAGAGTTTTTCCTTCAAGAATGAGATAATTAAACCCACCAATTCTATGATCGTGAGAGATTTTCAACCCATGATTTCTTCATTGAGCTATCTTGGTTTGGATTCCACCTAAAGCTTTTCCTATGGATTATGCTATCATGGTGCTTGTCATTAATCTCAGTTCTCAATGTATCCTTTTGGTGTAAGAATTGTTCTTATCTTGTTGCTCCCAATCTATCCTTGTTTCTTTTAGTGGTTTTTTGTCACCTCATATCTGTTGAGATGATTTTCATAAGCCCACTACTATCTTGTTATTTCGTTGTTCATTTTCCAACTACTCCGTCAATTCTCTGTCCGGAGGCGCTTCAATTCTATTGTGATGGTAGTTGTCATTCTCTCTTCATGTTCTTCTTCCGTATGAGCTAGTCCCGGAGGCATTGTGATGTTGCTCTTTTGGGTTTATTTTCTTATTCTATCAAGATCATGGTGTTCCCTTGCTCTATTTACTTGTTTGTTGTGCATATTGTCTAATTCTCCTACCTTTTCGAATTTTTCTGTCCCATTTTCCTACCGAAGTGCTGCCGAAATTTTCCGTGAATTCTCGCTTCTTTCTCATCTCATTCCTCATCTCTTTGCAACCTTCAAGGATTGTTGGTTTCACTTGTTTGTCAAAGAAGCGACTAAATTTTACCTCTTGTTCTTTCTCTTCCTCTCCCCCTTTCATTCTTGGATCTCGGGGCGAGATCCTCTTGTAGTGTAGGAGAGTTGTGACAGCCCAATGCCGACGTTCCAGAAGATTCCCCTTCTTCCCGTTTTCGTCGTGTGTCTATTTTTTCTTTTGTCGCATCATCATCGCATCATGCGCATCATTAGCATTGCATTGGCATCCCGTTGCCGCCCGTTTTCAAAACTTGCATCCGTTGATAGTTGCCGGTTCTCGTCGTTGTCCGTTCTGAACCGGACCGCACTCGCACGCGCCCGCGGCATCGTCGAAACCCTGTATTTAAAGTGTGTTTAAAACTTTCTCTGTTTGGATTGGAACTTGGCGTGCGGTCGTAATTAGTTGTAGCTAGGCCGCCTGTCAAGTTTCGTCACAATCGGAGTCCGTCTGGTACCCGAACGGTCGACCGTAGCGGCACCGTATTCGGTCTACCATCTGACGTCTGTCGGTGTTTTAAAATACGTTGTCGGGTCGCCCGTTTTCCCTCTCATCTTCGCCTAGCCCCTCTGCACAGTGCGTCGACCCTGCGCGCGGCCCAGTCCGAAAACCTCCCGGAACCCGAACCGGGCGATCGTGACCGTTGGGTCCGGATCAACCCCATTTTACCGCAAACAGTCATCAGTTTGTCCAATGGTCTCCCTAACCTAGTTATTTTCCGACTGTCTGATTTAATCGGAGGGTCCAAATACCCCTATAGACTAATGCTTTTACTTCATATAGTCCGCTTAGCCCAAATCAGACCAAAACCTAGGGATCCTCCCTGTCCCGATCCAGCTACCGCCGCTAGCACCTGGTCTCTACCTCGTTTTGCCCACCGGTCCAACCGCAGCTCACCCGCAGCCCCCTCCTCTCTCGATCTGAGAGGTGGCCCGATCCTGGCCGCAGCGAGGAGTCCTGTGGCCGCGCCTCCCAAGCTAGTCAGTTGCCCGTGCCTCAGTGCCGCCCCCTGCCGCCAGTCAGCGCCGCGCTTGCCTCCTCCCCGCGATCTGGATCAGGGATCCAGATCGGGAGCCATTCACCGCGCCGCCCGAGGCTGCGCTGGCCTCGCTCCCCCGTTGACCGCGCAGCCACCAACGGTCTGGCCGTCATCCCCGCTCGGTCGCCACCTGGGACAACCGCCTGCCCGATCCAGCTAGCAGCGCCCAGAGCCTCCCTCCCCTCGGCGCGTTGACCGTGGCCCAGGAAGTCAGCTGGGCCTCGCCCAGCACGAGGAGCGCCCCACGGCCCAGTCGGCCTCCCCGACCCAGCTCCACCCCCGTCGCCCCGCGGCCCAGCTCCTCCTTCCCACCAGGCCGACCCCGAAGCCCATGGTGAGCCTCTTCCCCCGCGCCTGTTTTTTTATTTTATTTTTTTCTGTTGTTGTGCTAGTTGTGTTGGGCCTAGTAGTAGATCGGGCCCATTAGATATTAGGTTATTTTCATAACTGTTTAAATTCCAGAAAAATTGCTAGATTTTTAAACGCGTGTAGTTTGTAAATCGTGCATCGGATTGGAACGTTTTAAATATGGATTTCGCGTAGTTTTGCGCGTAGAATACGTTGGTGCAACTTGCTTGTTTATTTGACGTAGTTTAACGTGTCAAATACATAGTTTAATGTGCTGTCCAAATGGAATATAGCCCGTATTATTTTTTCGCGCATGTCCGGATAGCCCGTATGCCGTAGTATAAATGCCCAAGTTTTAGGAACTAATTTTCCATCTATTTTAGAGCGGTCATTGGTATTTTTTGCGTGTAGGGTTTGCCGGTAGTTTATTTTCCCGCGTATAGGTTATTTTCTCGCATTTATGTGTGGCATTAATTTGTGTTGCAACCCCACATATTCTATATGTTTCTGGGGTAGAAAAATCCATTGGATTTTTCTGTGCAATTAGTTTTAGCTTTTGATTAAGTTAGTTCGCGCGATATTTTGCCATGTTGCCCTTTTGTTTAATTCGTAGGATTTATTCCGTGCGTTGTTTGACGGAGTTGTCAACTAGAGAGTTGATCTTGGATGTTTTGTCTAGCCCCTGGTATTTTTGGTTGCAAGAGAAATGCATGTTTAGGTGTGGTTTGATAGCCCACAAGTTGCTAGAAATTGTGCTGATTTGGAGGAGCTGAAATATTTCTAAGTCTGGAATCTGTTATATTTTGTTGATGTCTTGTCTTGCTTGTATCTTTTGATCTGTAGCTCTTTTGAGGCTGGTCCAATGGAGTTAATTGTACCCCTTGTGTTTCTCTAGCATGCTGTAAATTTTCATGCCATTTGTAGTCCTGTAGATATAGGTTTTTCTGCTGTCAATATGGCTTCAGGTCGGAAACTGCACTTTCATGAAGTGCTATTTTCACTACGTCTGAAATCGTGTGTGCGATGCCATGTTGTGTCTTCTTTTCCTAGTGCTCCTTGCGGCCATGATAGTTGTTGTTAGTTCTTTGTAGTAGTGCTTCCTGCCCTATTTCGTGTCATGCCTTGCTTGAGTTTATCGGAGTTGTGTAGCTCATAGTTGTGGGGTGTGGAAAATGCTATGTGGCTGATTTTGGCAGATTGTAGTGATCTCTTGTTTTGCCCGTAGTTTTTGAACCGTAGCTCCGATTTGATCGTGTCCTACATGAAACTTGCTTAGAATCTTGCGTAGTTTCATTTTTCTCTTGCTGGTTGTATGTTTTGAAGTGCTCGTGACCGCCGTTGCACACATATTGCATTCATGCCATCATATCTTGCAGTGCTTGTAACTTTTGGTCCGTAGCTCCGTTGGAGATGATCTCTATGTGTACATTGCTTGAAATGATGCGTAGAATCACGTGAACCTATTTGTTTTCTGTTTAACAACCCATTAAATGTGTTAATTCAGATCTGGACAGAATTGTAAATTCACCTATGAGGTCGTTTCGGAGGTGCTATAAGTCATTTCCGACCTCATTTAAAATGCCTAGATAGGTAGTTTAATTACGCTTCACCTCTTGCCATGTTTAACCACATTTAATATTGCCGTGTATCTAATCGGGATATAACTAAATAATTAACGTGGAGTTTCGTCAATATGCAACTCGTTGCATATTGAAGTTCACTTAATGTGTAGTGTTTGATTGTGTGATTTGTCATGTCGTGACTGCATGTATTCAGCTGCTCATGCATCATTTGTGTTGTGCATCGTGTGGTGAATTCCGTGTGTTGATTTGTGTTTCCGGTTTGCTTCGTCTCGATAGAGTTTCGCAGCGTGCCGGATTGTGAGGACCCGTTCGACTACGTCGGCTCATCTGCTTCACGGAGACCTTCTTCTACCAAGCGGGATCTCAGGCAAGATGACCTTTTCCCCATATACCATTACTATCATTGACATGCTAGTTTATCCCTTCTATCGTTTATGTCTCATTGCCTACCACTTGTTAAATATCAGCCTCTCTACAATGCCATGATTACCTTCAACCTGTTCGACCTAGCAAACCACTGAGTGGCTATGTTGCTGCTTGCTTATCCATGTTGTTAGCATTGCTAGTTGCAGGTGCAGATGCTTCCATGTGAAAAACATGGGTTCCTTGTCATATCACCATATTAATGCTATTTAATTTAATGCACCTATATACTTGGTAAAAGGTGGAAGGCTCGGTCTTTCTAGCCTGGTGTTTTGTTCCACCTTTGCCCCCTTAGTTTCCGGCTACCGTTGTTATGTTCCATAAATGTGTGCTCCTAACACGATCGGGGTTGTTATGGGGACCCCCTTGATAACTCGTTTTAGATTAAAGCTGTTCCGGCAAGGCCCAACCTTGGTTCTACATTTGCCCAACATAATAATTTTGTTAACACTGAAATGCATAGGGCGTCATGAACCCGAGGAGTAATTTTACATAAACAGGGGGGTGTTGGTCCCAAAAGGACAAACTGCGGGGCCACCACGGGGCAACCCGAGGTTTGGTACCTGTAGGCTTTTCCATCCGACGTGTCTTGAGAACGAGATACGCGGCTCCTATCGGGTTCGTCGACACGTCGGGCGGCCTTGCTGGATTAGTTTTACCTTTGACGAGATATCTTGTGCGGGATTCCGGTGATGCTTTGGGTAATCTCAGAGTTGAGGTTTTCGACTAGGGAATCTGACGAGATCGCGAGCTTCGTGATTGAGGATTTCTATGCGGCTTGTGGTAATTTGTGATGGACTAGTTGGAACACCCATGCAGGGTTAAATCTTTCGGAAAGCCGTGCCCGCGGTTATGTGGCAACATGGAAACTTTATTTAACACTGGTTCTAGATAACTTGAATTTAACTTAATTAAAATATGCCAACTGTGTGTGTAACCGTGAATGTCTCTTTCGTGAGTTCCTTCTCCGATCGAGGACACGGTGGGGTTATGTCTGACGTAGGTAGGTGTTCAGGATCATTCATTTGATCATCAGTAGTTCACGTCTGTTATGCGTAGATCTTCCCCCTCTTATTTCTTGTACTCGTAAGTTAGCCACCAAATATATGCTTAGCCATGCCTCACCCATTAAGCTTTGCTAGTCTTGATACCTTTGGAAATGAGATTGCTGAGTCCCCTGTGGCTCACAGATTACTACAACACCAGTTGCAGGTACAGGTAAAGGTTACTTGACGCGAGCGCGTTGATTGCACATTTGGAGTTGCTTCTTCTTCTTCTTCATCATCATCGATCTAGGATGGGTTGCAGGCCGGCAGCCTGGGATAGCAAGGATGCACGTCGTTCTTATTTTTCTCGTTTGTTTTTGTCCGTAGTCGGACCCTGCTCTTACTCTTGATGATTATGTAATGTACTGATGTGACTCTGATGTAGCTTGTGGCGAGTGTAAGCCAATTCTATTTATATCTCATCTTTTCAGTACATGTACTTGTAACGATATCCATTCTTGCGACACGACGAGATGTGCTTCTATCCCTGACGAGGCCTTCGTGCCAAATTAAGGATAGGGTCGCATCTTGGGCGTGACTTTTGTGCTCTCAGGAGTACATGTCTATGGCAGAAGGTGTTCATCAAGCTTCCAAACTGGACGTCTCCGCCTCCTCCGACGATGACGACGAGTCAGGGCACTCCGCCTCCTCCCCCTCCTCCTCCTTCTCCAGCTCCTCCGACGCGTGAGTGCACTTCGCCTCCTCCTTCACCTACTCCGGCTAGTTAGAGCAGTCCGCCGCCTCCTTCGCCTCGTCGGCAACGTCGAAAGACAAACGCCGCTGCTCCGGCTCCTCCGGCGCGTCAGAGCAGTCCGCCTCCTTCTCTCAAGCGGAATATATACGCCTCCTTGTCTCCCGCGGTTAGCAATACAAGCAGAGGCGAGAAATACGGTCCATCTCTCAAGCCTCTGGAAAAGTTACCATGTGAGAGGACCAAGGAGGAAAACGAGGAAATATGTCGTGCCAAATTGAGGGCCCATTTGCAAAGAAAACTCCACCTTTGAAGGAGAAGCTAGATCCGGTGAACGTGGAGCGCACTATCAATAAACTGGAGCGACCACCAGCGCCTCCGTCGGATTCCAACTATGACCGCATTCTTAAAAAGACATATGCACAAGCGGTGCAGTCGGGAACTACTTCTAGTGATGCAAGGTTAGCAGAACGAAGAAGTGGGAAAACAATACTCGGGCTCGATATCGTCGTCGCTAATCATCCGGAGATGGTCCCTCGTACCAATCCTGATGATTACTTGGGGGATGATGTAACAAAAGAACAATATAAATACGTGCACGAGAAGCCTCTTGTCAAACCTGGTCATCCTCCTCTAACAACGATGATGCACAGATTGCATGAGTGCTACATGAAAACCTGTAGGGAGTCTGGCAAAAATGCTATGTATGTGGCAGCGAAACCAGAGCACGAATTCATTGGACTTCCCGTGATTACTATTCAATTTGAGGAGTTATTTCAGTTATACAATCAACTGGCCCTCGACAAACAACTCATGACTTCCTACTGTCTGTAAGTATTACTTCTATAGTTAAGTCTCTAGCTCAGCTTGTTCATTGCATGTATATATAATTATCCTCACTATATATATTATGTAGATTGAAGATCATTTAATTAAAAATAGCAGGAATCGTCGATGTTGGGTTCATTAGCCCAGATGTCGTAAATGAATTGACGGTACAAAACTCAATCAAAGAGACCGGGGAGAACTTGCTAAACTCGTTCCTTATACATCAAAAAAGGGGGAAATAATCTTTCCTTACAACTGCAAGTGACTGTTGTTGTCTTCTTTGTAAACTCGGTTTCTCTTACTCGAGGTTAATTAAGTAATGTAATTGATGAGTTATATATGCGTGCGCAGATACCACTTTATTCTGTTATCCACTGACGTTGGTAGGGCATTAGTAAATGTCTTAGACTCAAGACGTAAAGGCGAAGAGGATTGTGAGGACATTACTCAATGCTCAAGAAGTAAGCTCAATCAATATACCGAGACCATATCGGCATGCAAATTTCGTTAATTTCCTGATACCAAATAATCATTTTCTTTGCCTAGCAGGGTTTGGACGAAGTTCGCCAATAAGGTTCCCGGCCTAAACAAAGAGTTGCGATTTACGCACCCCAAAGTAAGTAGTACTACCTAGTTCCGTGCATCTCTAATTGATTCAAATTTTCATCAATATATCATTACCATGCTTGCTTATCAGTTTGATTGAACTCTATTCTCGTAAAGTGTATGTACCATAAAGAAGGCATTGTTTTATGTGCATACTACGTATGTGAGTTCATTCGCCACTCGACCTCTTAGCGGGTCTTCTATGAGAAACAATTGCAAGTACGTAAATAATATTCACAATTGTGTTGAGTTTTATTCATATATATGCATGTATTGACCCCCTTTTTTAAATTATATCTCGCATATGCGGGATGAACTCCTACCATATGATCGCATACCAGCAATCCAAGAGGAATTGGCGGGATTCTTTCTTGACCACGTCATACCTAAAGACGGAGACCGTCATGTCGATTTGTCATTGGATCTTAATTAGATGATGTTTTGGATTAATTGTAAAAGATGATATGTTGTATATATGTAATAAAATCGGATAGATATACGAAAACTTGTTGTTCGACCAAGCACGGAGAAAGAGAGGACACTTCTCTCTATTAGCTAGCTAACACAATATGAAACCACTAAATTAACCCTCCAAAACCCCCAACCCCCCCCCCATTCAAAAAAAACAAAAATCCTAGCTCCGACCAGATGCTGACGCGTGGATGCCATTTGGTCCCGATTGGTGTGACCAACCGGGACTAAAGTTCCTCCTACTTGGGCTCCCTGCAGCGGCCACATGGAGCTCCTTTAGGCCCGGTTCATAAGCCAACTGGGACTAAAGGTTTGGGCCTTTAGTCCTGTCCCTTTAGTCCCGGTTCAAGAACCGGGGCTAATGTGCCTCTGGAACCAGAACAAATGGGCCTTTTTCTACTAGTGCTTGTTACCTTGCTGTAATTATATTACCAGATTACAAGAACCTATATATACCATCCATATTGCACTTGTATCACCATCCCTTCGCCGAACTAGTGCACCTATACAATTTACCATTGTATTGGGTGTGTTGGGGACACAAGAGATTTCTTGTATTTGATTGTAGGGTTGCTTGAGAGAGACCATCTTCATCCTACACCTCCCACGGATTGATAAACCTTAGGTCATCCACTTGAGGGAAAATTGCTATTGTCCTACAAAACTCTACGCTTGGAGGCCCAACACGGTTCTACAAGAATAAAGTTGTGTAGTAGACATCAAGCTATTTTCTGACGTCGTTGCCGGGGAGGTGAGTGCTTGAAGGTATATCTTTAGATCTTGCAATTAAGTCTTTTAATTTCTTGTTTTTCTCTAGTTTGGTTTTATATAATAAAACTACAAAAAATGGAGTTTACATTATCTCAATGGTTTAGTCTTTTTAATGTCTTTCGTGAAAATTATGTTTTGGGAAATTGTGCTCAATTGTTAGACGAAGAAATTGTGAGAATATTTAATGACAATTCTTTGAATGATGAGCATGATTGCAATGTTGTTAGTTTGAATTCTCTGAATTTCCATGATTTTAATGATATGCAAAGCCACAAGCTTGGGGATGCTACGTTTGATGAAGATGATATTTTTAGTCCCCCAAGTTTTGATGAGCAAAACTATTATGATGACGGCATGCCTCCTATTTATGATGATTATAATGATGACATGTATGCTATAAAAAGTAATGATAATCATGAAAATTGTCATCATGAATTTAATATTCAATTTGGTTATGTCAACCAATTGTCTCATGATAGTTGTTTTGTTGAGTTTGCTCCCACTACTATGAGTGGGGAGCACATTACTTATGTGGAGAGTAAAGAAAATGCTATGTTTGTGCATCATGAAGATAATGATTTATATGATAGTTATATTGTTGAATTCCTTCATGATGCTACCAAAACTTATTATGAGGGAGGAACATATCCTTGTAGGAATTGCAATAATATCAAGTTTCCTCCCTATGTGTTGAAAATCTTGAAGTTTTGCTTGTTTTGCCTTCCTATGCTAGTTGATTCTTGTTCCCAAAAATTGTTTGCTCACAAAATACCTATTCATAGGAATAGGGTTAGACTTAAATGTGCTTGTCATATGCTTCATGATGCTCCCATTGTGTTCCAATTCAATATATTTACGTGAGCATCATTGAAATCATCATGCCTAGCTGAAAAGGCTTTAAACAAAAAGTGCTTGTTGGGAGACAACCCAACACTTTTACATTATGTTCTTGTGTGTTCACATGATTAATCTACTTTATTAATCATGTTTTGTGTATTTTATTTCAATAAAGTTCCAAGTAAAGCCAATGGGATAGTGTGGAAACTTGTTAGTTTGAATCTATGCAAAAACAGAAACTTTTGCCTCCAGTATAAGAATTATGTGATTTTACTGGAAAGTCAAAATTTCTGAAATTTTTACACAGTTTTCATATGCAAATTATCTGCGTTTTCTTAATTTTTCAGAATTGTTAGAGCCACGAAAGTATGGTGTCGATTCAGATCTTCACAAACTGTTCTGTTTTTTGACAGATTCGATTTTGCATGCATAGGTTGCTTGTTTTAGTGTTCCCATAGCTTATATTGAGTGATATAATTATCATAATAATATAATATAGTAGGTATCATGTGGTAACAATTATGAATCTTGTCTTGACAGTACCTAAGTGAATGATCTATCTTTATTATACTAATTCATCTCACGAAGTTCCATTAAGTTTTGTGTGATTGAAGTTTTCAAGTTTTGGGTGAGATACCGATATGAGAAGAATAAGGATTGGAAATAACCTAAGATTGGGGATTGCCAAGGCACACCCAAGGTAATATTAAAGGAATACTCAAGCGTCTATGCTTGGGGATGCCCCGGAGTGCATCCCGTCTTTCGTCTTCAACACTATCGGTATATCTTACTTGGAGCTATCTTTTTATTCGTCACATAATATGAGTTTTGCTTCGAGCATAATTTTATTTTGTTATTATTTGCTTGATGTTATTTATAATATTTCTTTTCAATAAAAAGTTCCAAGAATTGCCTTTAGAATGCTTGAATTGCATATGTGATTTGTGATGTATAAAAACAGAAACTTTTGTTGTAGTATTTGAATTATGTAATATTACTGAAACATGGAAAGCTTATGAAATTTATACACAACAGGTTCGTACAAATTATTTATCATGTACTAAATTTTCATAATTTTTGGAGATACAGAAGTACACTGGTTTAATACATTTCTACAGACTATCCTTTTCAGACATATTGCTGTCAAGGTTTTGTTATCTACTTCTTCTATAGTCTTCATGAATTATATTGGTAGACGTAAATTGTGGAAATGATAGTATACAATACCTAATGTTTGAAAATTATTATGAAACTTGTCTTGGCAGTACATGAAGTATTGATTTATTCTTATGTGTACTAACGTATCACACGAGTTATTTTCAAGTTTTGTGTGGATGAAGTTTTTTGAGACATAGGTGAAACCGGGACATGAGAGGATTGAACGAGATACAAAAGCTCAAGCTTGGGGATTCCCAAGGCACCCCAAGACAATATTACAAGAAGTCTCAAGCATCTAATCTTGGGTATGCTATGCATCCCACCCCTCTTCGTCAAATATCGACTTGCCTATGTTGAGCCTAAATTTTTATTCGTTCAAATGATATATGCTATTCTTGGAGTGCTATTTTCGTTTTGTTTGCCATTTGAATAAAATATAAAGATCTAAAAATCTTTACTGAGAGAGAGTCCTCATATAGCTACTTAATTATCTGACTACTCATTGATCTTCACTTATATCTTTTGAGAGTAGTTTGATGTTTACTCTTGTGCTTCACTTATATCCTAAGAGTAAAATGTTGAATGAATTGAATATCATAAATGTGAAATTATATATATGCTTCATATGCTTATCCCATGAGGAGTAGTGACTTCACATACTAGGAGCATAAGCGGTAAAATTTATTGGAAGTTAGCAAACATAACAATGGTCATTTAAACGATTTATGAAAGAACATTGAAGGAAGAGAGGTTTCACATATAGATATACTATCTTGGACATCTTCTATGATTGCGAGCCCCATTAATTATTTTAAAACTTGATCAAGTAGTTGACATTGGACAAGGAATACAACTTAATGCTTATGTTTGTTTATATTTGATACGTCCATTTTGCATCATGCTTTCATGTTGATATTTATCGCTTTATGGACTGTTATTATACTTTGTGGTACCATACTTATGCCTTTTCTCTCTTATTTTGCAAGGTTTATTTGAAGAGGGAGAATACTGGTAGTTGGAATTCTGGACTGGAAAAGGAGCAAGTCTGAGTCCTCTATTCTACGCAACTCCAAATGCCCTGAAAATCAACGTGGAATTTTTTGGGAATATATAAAAAATATTGGGCGAAAGAAGTGCCAAAGGGGAGCTGCCAAGGGCCCACAAGCCTGGTGGCCGCGGCTACAGGGCTTGTGGGCACCCTAGTGGCCCACTGGTCCCCCTCTTCTGCTATATGAAGAGTTTCGTCCGGAAAAAAATAAGGGCGGAGCTTTTTCGTGGATTCTCTGCCGCCACGAGGCGGAACTTGAGCAGAACCAATCTAGAGCTCCGGCAGGACGATCCTACCGGGGAAACTTCCCTCCCGGAGGGGGAAATCGTCGCCATCGTCATCACCAACACTCCTCTCGTCGGAGGGGACTCGTCACCATCAACATCTTCATCAGCACCATCTCCTCTCCAAACCCTAGTTCATCTCTTGTAACCAATCTCCGTCTCGCGACTCCGATTGGTACTTGTAAGGTTGCTAGTAGTGTTGATTACTCTTTGTAGTTGAAGCTAGTTGGATTACTTGGTGGAAGAGTTTATGTTCAGATCCTTGATGCTACTCATTACACCTCTGATGATGATTATGATTATGCTTTGTGAGTAGTTACTTTTGTTCCTGAGGACATGGGATAAGTCATGCTAATAGTAGACATGTGAATTTGGTATTTGTTCGGTATTTTGATATGATGTATGTTGTCTTTTCCTCTAGTGGTGTTATGTGAACGTCGACTACATAACACTTCACCATATTTGGGCCTAGAGGAAGGCATTGCGGAGTAGTAAGTAGATGATGGGTTGCTAGAGTGACAAAAACTTAAACCCCAGTCTACGCGTTGCTTTGTAAGGGGCTGATTTGGATCCACTAGTTTAATGCTATGGTTAGACGTTGTCTTAATTCTTCTTTCGTAGTTGCGGATGCTTGTGCGAGGGGTTAATCATAAGTGGGATGTTTGTACAAGTAAGGGCAGTACCAAAGCGCCGGTCCACCCACATATCAAACTATCAAAGTAACGAACGCGAATCATATGAACATGATGAAACTAGCATGACAGAAATTCTCGTGTGTCCTCGGGAGCATTTTTCCTCCTATAAGACTTTGTTCAGGCTTGTCCCTTGCTACAAAAGGGATTGGGCCACATTGCTGCACCATTGCTACACTTGTTACTTTTCACCTTCTACGTTTCACCTCACTACACCATCACTTGTTACCGCTACTTTCAGTGCTTGCAGTTATTACCTTGCTGAAAACCGTTTATCAGAGCCTTCTGCTCCTCGTTGGGTTCGACACTCTTACTTATAAAAAGGACTACGATTGATCCCCTATACTTGTGGGTCATCAAGACTCTTTTCTGGCGCTGTTGCCGGGGAGTGAAGCGCCTTTGGTAAGTGGAATTTGGTAAGGAAACATTTATATAATGTGCTGAAATTTATTATCACTTGTCACTATGGAAACTGTTCCTTTGAGGAATTTGTTTGTGGTATCTTCACCACGAACAGAAGCACGGGGAGTTGCTCCTCAACCTAAGGTACCTACTGAAAATATCTTTTATGAAATTCCTTCGGGTATGCTTGAGAAACTGCTGGCTAATCCTTTTACAGGAGATGGATCTTCACATCCAACTTGCATCTAATCTATGTAGATGAAGTTTGTGGTTTATTTAAGCTTGCAGGTTTGCCCGAGGATGAGGTAAAGAAGAAAGTCTTCCCTTTATCTTTGAAGGATAAGGCGTTGACATGGTATAGGCTATGTGATGATACTGGATCATGGGACTACAATCGGTTGAAATTGGAATTTCAACAAAAGTTTTATCCTATGCATTTAGTACATCGTGATCGGAATTATATTTATAATTGTTGGCCTCGTGACAGGGAAAGCATAGCTCAAGCTTGGGGGAGGCTTAAATCAATGCTATATTCATGCCCCAATCATGAGCTCTCGAGAGAAATTATCACTCAAAACTTTTATGTTCGGATTTCTCATGAAGATCGTACCATGCTTGACACTTATTGTACCGGTTCTTTTATGAAGAAGGATATTGACCACAAGTGGAATTTATTGGAAAGAATGAAACGTAACTCTGAATATTGGGAGCTTGAAGAAGGTAAGGAGTCGGGTATGAATTTCCAGTTTGATTGCGTTAAATCTTTTGTTGAAACAAACACTTCTAGAGATTTTAGCGCTAAATATGGACTTGACTCTGAGATAGTAGCTTCTCTACGTGAATCTTTTGCTTCTCATATTGATGTTCCCAAAGAGAAGTGGTTTAAGTATCATCCTCCTGTATAAGTCAACATAGTTAAACCCAATCTAGTTGAAGAGAAAGTCATTGCCTATAATGATCCTATTGTTCCTTGTGCCTACTCTGAGAAACCACCTTACCCTGCTAAGAAAAAGGATTATTCTAAAGCTCCAACTGTGATACGTAGGGGTTACATTAGACTACTTGCACCCCCTGAGGAAATTAGAGTTGAACCTAGTGTGGCTATTATCAAAGATCTCTTAGCCAAAAACATAGACGGGCATGTTATCAAATTCTTTGAGGACTCCGCTAGAATTTCTAAACCTCACGCGAAAGACAAATACGGACCTGTAGTTGGCCTGCCCGTTGTTTCTGTCAAGACAGGAGATCACTGTTATCATGGTTTATGTGATATGGGTGCTAGTGTTAGTGCAATACCTCGGTCCCTATATGATGAAATCAAAGATGAGATTGCACCTGCTGAGTTAGAACCCATTGATTTCACTATTACGCTAGCTAATAGAGACACTATCTACCCTGTGGGAATTGTGAGAGACGTAGAAGTCCTGTGTGGTAACACGAAGTATCCTACTGATTTCCTCATCCTTGCTACTACACAAGATAGCTTTTGTCCCAATATATTTGGTAGACCCTTTCTCAACACTGTCAATGCTCATATTGATTGCGTTAAACAGACTGTCACTGTTAGTTTCGAGGGTGTGTCTCATGAGTTTAACTTCTCCAAGTTTGGAAGACAACCCCATGAAAAAGAGTCGTCTGGTAGGGATGAAATCACTGCTCTTGCCTCTATTGCCGTGCCTCCTACGGATCCTTTAGAGCAATATCTCCTTGAGCATGAAAATGATATGCATATGGATGAAAGAGATGAGATAGATAAAACTATTTTAGAACAATATCCTATTCTCAAGAATAATCTGCATGTTGAACTGCTTGGGGATCCTCCCCCACCAAAGGGTGATCCTGTGTTCGAGCTGAAACAGTTATGAGATACTCTTAAGTATGCCTATATTGATGAGAAGGAGATATATCCTGTTATTATTAGTGCTCACCTCTCGAATCACGAAGAGAAGAAGTTATTAAAAACAGTGAGGAAGCACCGTGCTTCTATTGGATATACTCTTGATGATCTTAAGGGTATTAGTCCCACTATATGTCAGCACAAGATTAAAACCGATCCTGATTCTAAGCCAGTTGTTGATCATCAACGGAGATTAAATCCTAGGATGAAAGAGGTCGTGAGAAAAGAAATATTAAAGCTTCTGGAAGCGGGAATCATTTATCCTGTTACTCATAGCAATTGGGTAAGTCCAGTGCATTGCGTACCCAAGATGGGAGGTATCACCGTCGTTCCTAATGATAAGAATGAACTAATCCCACAGAGGATTATTACTGGCTATAGGATGGTGATAGACTTCCAGAAATTGAACAAGGCAACTAGGAAAGACCATTATCCTTTGCCGTTTATCGACCAAATGCTAGAAAGGCTATCTAAACACACACACTTCTGCTTTCTAGACAGTTATTCAGATTTCTCGCAAATACCTCTTGCACAATCTGATCAGGAGAAAACCACTTTCACCTACCCCTTCGGTACCTTTGCTTATAGATGTATGCCTTTTGGCTTATGCAATGCACTTGCCACCTTTCAAAGGTATATGATGGCAATATTCTCTGACTTTTGTGAAAAGATTGTTGAGGCTTTCATGGATGATTTCTCCGTTTACGGTTCTTCCTTTAACGATTGCCTCAGCAACCTTGATGGAGTCTTACAGAGATGCAAAGATACCAACCTTGTCTTGAACTGGGAGAAGTGCCACTTCATGGTTAATGAAGGCATCGTCTTAGGACACAAAATCTCTGAGAAAGGCATTGAAGTTGATAAGGCTAAGGTTGATGCAATTGAGAAAATGCCTTGCCCCACAGATATCACAGGTATATGAAGTTTCCTAGGTCATGTTGGTTTCTATAGAAGGTTCATTAAGGACTTCTCTAAGATTTCTAGGCCTCTTACCAACCTCTTGCAGAAGGATGTTCCTTTTGTTTTTCATGAGGATTGTGAGGAAGCTTTCGAAATACTTAAGAAGGCCTTGATAACCGCACCTATTGTTCAACCACCTGATTGGAACTTGCCCTTTGAAATCATGTGCGATGCTAGTGATTATGCTGTTGGTGCTGTTCTAGGACAAAGAGTTGACAAGAAGTTGAATGTTATACACTACGCTAGTAAAACTCTAGACAGTGCCCAAAGAAACTATGCCACTATGGAGAAGGAATTTTTAGCAGCCGTGTTTGCATGTGAAAAGTTCAGATCTTATATAGTTGACTCCAAAGTCATTATTCACTCTGATCATGCTGCTATTAAGTACCTTATGGAGAAGAAGGACGCTAAGCCTAGGCTAATCAGATGGGTTCTCCTGCTACAGGAATTTGATCCGCATGTTGTTGACCGAAAGGGTGATGATAACCCTGTAGCAGATAACTTGTCGAGGCTAAAGAATGTCCTTGATGACCCACGACCTATTGATGACAGCTTTCCTGATGAGCAACTGAATGTCATCCGTACTTCACATAGTGCACCGTGGTATGCTGATTACGCAAACTATATTGTAGCCAAATACATACCACCAGTTTCACCTACCAGCAAAAGAAGAAATTCTTCTTTGATTTGAGACACTACTTTTGGGATGATCGTCACCTTTATAAGGATGGAGTAGATGGTGTTATTATACGTTGTATGCATGAACATGAACAGGGATAGATCCTGCAGAAGTGTCATTCCGAAGCCTACGGAGGACACCATGCTGGAGATAGAACTGCTCATAAGGTATTGCAATCAGGTTTCTATTGGCCCACTCTCTTCAAGGATGCCCGTAAGTTTGTCTTGTCTTGTGACGAATGCCAAAGAATAGGGAACATCAGTAAACGTCAGGAAATGCCTATGAACTATTCACTTGTCATTGAACCATTTGATGTCTGGGGCTTTGATTATATGGGTCCCTTCCCGAGTTCCAATGGGTATACTCACATCTTAGTTGTTGTTGATTACGTCACTAAGTGGGTAGAAGCTATCCCCACTAGAAATGTTGATCACCACACCTCTATTAAGATGCTTAAAGAAGTCATTTTCCGTAGATTTTGAGTCCCTAGAGTTGCATCTCCTTATCATCCTTAGTCTAGTGGTCAAGTTGAGTTGAGTAATAGGGAGATCAAATTGATCTTACAAAAGACTGTCAATAGATCTCGAAAGAATTGGTCTAGCAAACTTGACGATGCACTATGGGCTTATAGGACTGCTTATGAGAATCCCATGGGCATGTCGCCGTATAAAATGGTTTATGGTAAGGCCTGTCATTTACCTCTTGAGCGAGAACACAAAGCTTATTGGGCAATCAAAGAGCTCAACTTCGATTTCAAACTTGCCGGTGAGAAGCGGTTGTTTGATATCAGCTCATTAGATGAATGGAGGGCCCAGGCATATGAGAATGCCAAGTTGTTCAAGGAAAAGGTTAAGAGATGGCACGATCAAAGAATACAAAAATGTGGGTTCAATGTAGGTGATTATGTCCTGCTATAAAATTCTCGCTTAAGATTCTTTGCAGGCAAGCTTCTCTCTAAATGGGAAGGTCCCTACGTTGTCCAGGAAGTATATCATTATCGTGCCATCAAAATCAATAACACAGAAGGTAATTTTCCTAGAGTGGTAAATGGGCAAAGAATCAAGCATTATATCTCTGGTACTCCCATAAATGTTGAGACCAATACCATCAATATCATAACTCCAGAGGAGTACATAAGGAATGTTTATCAGTCTGTTTCAGACTCTGAAAATGAAGAGGTATGTGTTTCGGTAAGTAATTGGACTCCAAAACTTTTCCAGTAGGAAATTTTCTCCGTTTTGGAATTTATGGAAAAATAGAAAAATAAAAAGCAGTCCGGAGAGCGCACGAGGCGGCCACAAGCTTGGTAGCCGCGGCCTCCCCCTGGCCGCGGCTACAGGGCTTGTGGGCACCTCGTGTGCCTCCCGGACTCTGTTTTTTTGCGGAGCTCTCCTTCTGGTCCAGAAAAAAATCATTATATATCCGCCTGAGGGTTTTGATCTCCGTATCACGCAGTTTTCCTCTGCTTTTCGTTTCGAGCCTGTTTTCTGCCGCAGATCTAGGTCGAGATGTCTTCTCAGGATTCAGATGGGGAGAGCTATGTGGCTGATTACCTTGCTAACCCCAAGGTCTATGGGGACTTGGAACCATATGGCTGGACCACCGATGAGGAAGAGGACCATGAACCAAAGGGGAAGGAGCAAACAAGCTCTGACGAGGAGGAGGCTCCTCTACCTCAACCTGCAAACACCCATGTGGAGTTCAAGAAGTCAAGCCTCCCCAACTCCAGGAAGAAGCATAAGACTTTGTTTATCCCTTCTCGTTTCCTGCAGGAGAGTAAGCAGTAATTATGCGATAGGGTGTTGAGGCTTGAAGAAGAAAATGACGATCCGAGGGAGCAGAATTTCATGCTCCATTGGAAATTAAACAAGCTCAAGACCTCTATAAGACTCCACCACCATCACCACCAAAGGAAGACAACTAAGCATTGGTATGGGCAACTCCCTTGGCTTGTGCCAAGCTTGGGGGAGTAGCCCTAGTATCGTTTCACCTTTATATCTTTTGCTTTTACCTTTGTTTTAGTTCTTTCTTTTTCAGTTTTTACTTTCTTCTCTTAGTGGGTTAAGTCTTTAGTGTTTAGTTTGAGTCTTTTGCCTTGTGTCTCCCCCGATGTATTCAAGCTTGCGAGCTATATAATAAAGAGTATCTTAGTCAAGGGCTTTGTTTTGTGCCGTGATCAAAAGTATGAAAAGAACGATAGCATGAGAGATCGTGAGATGATCTTATGGAAAGTGATAGCTTCACATATAACAAGTATGATGATTGAAACTTGTTGAGAATAGACCAACATAGACCCGAGTCATTGTTGCAATTAATAAGATGTAATAAGGAAAGAGAGGTTCACATATAAATATATCATCTTAGACACTTTTTACAATTGTGAGCACTCACCAAAATATTACATGCTTAGAAGTAGATGTTGGACAAGGAAGACAACATAATGAATTGTGTTTGCTTGGTTCCAAACAATGTTATATGATTAGAGATCCCTTAGCATGTGACGATTGCTTCCACCTCATATTAGCCGAAACTCCCGCACCAAGTAGAGATACTACTTGTGCATCCATAAACCCTTCAACCCAGTTTTGCCATGAGTGTACACCATACCTACCTATGGATTGAATAAGATCCCTCAAGTAAGTTGTCATCAGTGCAAGCAATAAAAATTGCTCTTTAATATGTATGATCTATTAGTGTGTGGAAAATAAGCTTTATACGAACCTGTGATGAGGAAGACATAAAAGCGACAGACTACATAATAAAGTTCTTTATCACAGGAGGCAATATAAAGTGACGTTCCTCTGCACTAAGAGGACAGGCATCCAAACCTCAAAAGCACATGACAACCTCTGCTTTCCTCTGTGAAGGGCCTATCTTGTACCTTTACCTTTTGACCTTGTGAAAGTCATGGTGATCAACACCAACTCCCTATTCCGTCTTCATCTTGGTGAACGTCATATGCTAGGGAAAGATCTATATTCATATATCAACTTGGAGATGAGTACTTATGCTTTATTATTGTTGATTTTACCCTTGAGGTAAATTGTTGGGAGGCAAAATTATAAGCCCCTATCTTTCTCTGTGTCCAACTGAAACTTTGATACCATGAGTACCACGTGAGTTGTAACAATTGTGGAAAACAAAAGAGATGATTGAGTATGTGGATTTGCTTTACAAGCTCTTATTTGACTCTTCCTGATGTTATGATAAATTGCAATTGCTTCAATGACTATGGACTGTTGTTGGCTACTTCTCGGTAAGGTTTTTTTTTCATACTTTGCTTTGTGAAGGAATTGTTACTTTCCCATAAGTATCTTTATGATGTATTGTTGTTCTATGTGTGATCATGATGCCCTTATGTCTGTATTATGTTTTATCGACACCTTCATACCTAAACATGTGGACATGTTTATGGATCTTGGTTTTCGCTTGTCCTCTCTAAGCTTGGGGGAGTTGATACGTCCATTTTGCATCATGCTTTCATGTTGATATTTATCGCTTTATGGACTGTTATTATACTTTGTGGTACCATACTTATGCCTTTTCTCTATTATTTTGCAAGATTTATTTGAAGAGAGAGAATACTGGCAGCTGGAATTCTGGACTGGAAAAGGAGCAAGTCTGAGTCCTCTATTCTGCGCAACTCCAAATACCCTGAAAATCAACGTGGAATTTTTTGGGATTATATAAAAAAATACTAGGCGAAAGAAGTGCTAGAGGGGAGGTGGCCACGGCAACAGGGCTTGTGGGCACCCTGGTGGCCCACTGGCCCCCCTCTTTTGCTATATGACGGGTTTCGTCCGAAAAAAATCAGCGTGGAGCTTTTTCGTGGATTCTCCGCCGCCCCGAGGCGGAACTTGAGCAGAACCAATCTAGAGCTCCGGTGGGACGATCCTGCCGGGAAAACTTCCCTCTCGAAGGGGGAAATTGTCGCCATCGTCATCACCAACACTCCTCTCATCGGAGCGGACTCATCTCCATCAACATCGTCATCAGCACCATCTCATCTCCAAACCCTAGTTCATCACTTGTAACCAATCTCCGTCTCGCGACTACGATTGGTACTTGTAAGGTTGCTAGTAGTGTTGATTACTCTTTGTAGTTGATGCTAGTTGGATTACATGGTGGAAGAGTTTATGTTCAGATCGTTGATGCTACTCATTACACCTCTGATCACGATTATGATTATGCTTTGTGAGTAGTTACTTTTGTTCTTCAGAACATGGGATAAGTCATGCTAATAATAGTCATGTGAATTTGGTATTCGTTTGGTATTTTGATATGTTGTATGTTCTTTTTCCTCTAGTGGTGTTATGTGAACGTCGACTACATAACACTTCACCATTATATGGGCCTAGAGGAAGGCATTGGGGAGTAGTAAGTGGATGATGGGTTGCTAGAGTGACAGAAGCTTAAACCCCAGTCTATGCGTTGCTTCCTAAGGGGCTTATTTGGATCCACTAGTTTAATGCTATGGTTAGACGTTGTCTTAATTCTTCTTTCATAGTTGCGGATGCTTGCGAGAGGGGTTAATCATAAGTGGGATGCTTGTCCAAGTAAGGGCAGTACCCAAGTGCCGGTCCACCCACATATCAAACTATCAAAGTAACGAACGTGAATCATATGAACATGATGAAACTAGCATGACAGTAATTCCCGTGTGTCCTCGGGAGTGTTTTCCCTCCTATAAGACTTTGTTTAGGCTTGTCCCTTGCTACAAAAGGGATTGGGCCACTTTGCTGCACCGTTACTACACTTGTTACTTGTTACTTTTCACCTGCTATGTTTCACCTCACTACACCATCACTTGTTACCGCTACTTTCAGTGCTTGCAGTTATTACCTTGATGAAAACCGTTTATGAGAGCCTTCTGCTCCTCGTTGGGTTCGACACTCTTACTTATCGAAAGGACTACAATTGATCCCCTATACTTGTGGGTCATCAGCCACCTAACTCATCATCACCCTCGGGCATTAGTGGCACCCGGCGGGGTTTTCATAACCTTGGTTTTATGTCATCATCATGCTCATGCTAATACTATTCTAACTTTACTTGTCACCATGATATTAGCATGACCCTCATATGTGATAGGATCAAGCTCAATGCATGTGCTCCGGAGGAGCCATCGGTAACATCACTTCAATGATTTACCAGTACTTATATCATATGCAACGAAATATTTTCTTCACTATCATGCAATATCACATGTCCTCAGTCATGGTCAAAGGGCTCCTTGCCTTTGCTCACATAAATCCTCGGGGTCTTCGAGGTCTTCCGATCCAACTCCGAGTATTCCATCTACTCCGTCAACTATCGTTGGAAACAAACACAATAAGCCAAACAACAAGCGGAGATAAAAGTGTTATAAAAATGGAAGTTATATTTTTCTTGGACCTCTCTGTTCATAAGAAAAATACTTGAGACTTGCAATCGGAGGTCTGGATCATCACAGAATTTTGAATGGACGAATGGAGGAATAGGGGATCCTTTATGAAGCCCACAGAAAATATTATGATAAAAATGAGTGGAGGCACTCATTTAACAGAGAACAATTTTAGAAACATTTAGGAAGTTGCTTCACTGGATTTGGAGTTGGCATGAATATTCTAGGGATTTTCTCATATGGAATAAATAGCAAAAGGGAGCTATTTATTTATTGCAGCAGAAATATGCCATATAAAAATGTTGGCTATGGCTCCAAAAATAGGGCATGATATTAGATGTCTCTGGAATTTGGAATCACTCCATTTGGAGTGGATTTGAATCCTCTAGGATTTTTGAAAGGGGAGCTAGAAGCATCCCAAATCTGTATTTAAATATAAATACAATATAAAAGTTGTTTGGAAAAATGTGCAAAGCACATATTTGGATAGGTCTTGATTTTAGGGACCTGCAGAAATTTGAATCAACATTTTTGGAGTTAAAATGAATTTATTGAGGAATTTTGAAGATTAATGATAAAAGAAAAACAACAGAGCAAAGGAGCACCAGGAATGCTATTAAGCGCTTAGGGCGACTGATAGACAGATGGGCTGGCCCATCAGCACGGTCGCACGAGCGAAGGGTCACGGTGGAAGCGTATTGCCATGAATGCACCTCTCGTCGGGGAAGGCGGTTTTTCACCAAACCCCACCTCCACTTAACCTGGCAGTGGGGTCACGCGGCTACGGCCTAGGCTGACGGGTGGGCCGAGAGGACATGGGGCCCGCTGGCAGGTCATTCTTCCTCCTCCCGTCACTGTCAACTGGAGACGAGCAGAGGGGCGCCGGTGCCGCTCAAGCCAGTGTCCTACGCTGCGTCCGGCGAGGTCCGGCCTCCCTGAGCCCCAGGGGAAGGCGACGACCAGGAGAGGGGGTGCCGCGCACTCTAGAGAGGATCTGGTTACGGCCAGCTCCTGCCAGGACAGATGCAGCTGTCGGCGATGGAGACACGACTCCATGACCACAACGGAGGAAGGGGAGCTGCAGGGGGAGGCTCACGGATGCCAGGGGAACCCCATGGTGCGGCTCAGAGGGGGAGGGGATGCCCAACGCGCCCGAATCGGGGCCGAGGCTGCCGGAGCTCCTTCGGCCATGGCAGGGGAAACGAGGGCACAGGAGCGAGATTGGGGGCACAGGGGCATTCAGGGGAGAGAGGAGGATCTGGGGGAGCCAGATAGGGCTCGGGGAAGAGGGAATAAGAGGGAAGAGAAAGAGAGAGCTCGTGAGCTCTTGGAGCTTCGGTGCACGGCGAGAGCACGCGTGCTAGGGGATATTTGGACGCCTCTAGGCGTGAGGATGGGTTGGACTGGTCAAGGGGAGTGCCCTGGCGCGCTGGGACAGGCGGCCATTGAGGGACCTGAGCTGCAGGACGAAGAAATGGTGCAGAGCACCGTCACTGCATGCTGCCAGCGCGGTCACCATGGCCACTCGTCTCCACAGGGCTTCTAAGACCAGTCAAATATGTCCAGCACGTAGGTCACACATGCTCGAAGGAGACTTAGGAATTTGGTTGCATCTCGGGCTAGTTTGAACAGGTTTTGATTGAGGTTAACAATCCAGCAGGAAACTAGGGGCTGGCAAAAGTGGTTTCCAGAGGGAAAACCTTGGGGTGAAACCATGTCCTGGAGCACCTGATATGGAAATACTACACCACTGCAACGTTTCAGCTCAAAAGGAGGAAAGTAGTTAGTACTTGTTATACAAGGCTACATTTCAGCCATAAATGAAGTTTCACATGGGTGCTCATACTTTTCCCACATGAGCATACTATATTTTGATATGAAATGGTGCATTAGCATGCTAGGGATGCCCTAGAAGAATGAGGGGGCCTTGGCTTAAGCATAAGTGGGGCAAGAGGGGTAAAGATGTTGATCCTAGGGTAAAAATGAGGAATAGCTACAAGGGGTCCCTCTCCAATAATTGACCAGTAGCCATGGGAATGTTACTGGAGGTAAAATGTAACTATATGAAGCTGTGGTAGAAAGTTGAGCTCAAGGGTTAAAGTGGAAGGGGTCAAGGTAGCCAATAAAGTGAATGCACACAAGGTGTTTGATGAGTGGCAGAGCAACCAGATAAACTTCAATGGATATGAAACTTAACAAGATCAAAAAATAGATGCAAATAAGCTTGGACACCAAATTTGGGACTTGTTGGAGAAGGTTTCCAATGTAGACTTGTAAAACCCATGAAATGGGTAGGAATGGTTTTCTGCTTACAAAACCATTCAAATCAATTCCCACAAATCTAGTATTGGTGTGGGGGCATTATTTCAGCATTAAGGCACGCACAAAAAGTTTGGGGTCAAATGGAGAAACTTTATAATGTAAAGTTTCCCAAAGTCAGAAATCAACAGGGAGGGTTTTGAGGGGCTTGGGACAAGTTCTTCTATTATCCTTGATGCACCACTTGGTGTGGATGCATTATTGGAGTATGAGAACATGTCCACCAAATTTGAGCACAATTGAAGACACTTGACAATGTAGAGTTGCTCAAATTTGGATCTAGACAGATAGGGTTTTAGAATGATTAGGGGAGTCAAATCAACTTGGATTGAGATGAAACTTGGCAAGATCATCAAACATATCATAGGTGACATGCTGGAATTTTACTTGAATTTATTGAGAATACTTCTTATAGAAATATTCCAAAAGCTTGAAATAGGAAGTAAGGGGTTTGAAGGGGTTTGCCCAATATTTTTAACATGACCATGTGTTGAAACTCATATATATGGAATATATATGTCCACTGAGTTTCCCTAAATTTTCTCAAATATTTTGAAGCAATAAAAATAACTTTCCTTCATAAGAGACCATTTCTGGTCCCACGGGAAGACATTTAAATAAAATGGTAAAATAGCTTTTAAAATAATAATTTTGTGGTTTTGGGAAGTCATTTTGATAATGGGTTTTTAATAAAATAATTGTTTGCAAATGAATTCCCTAATTTGAGGACTTGTAGTACAAATCCCATCTCACGGGTTTTGGAAGCTTAATTCAAGGAAATGCTTTTGGTGAAAATAATATTGGTAAAAATAGTTTCTGGTCCTAAACACATGGCATGATCATTAGACAGGAGTTTTGGGCTAAGGAGGTGAGTCTGGAGAGTAATAATAATTATTGAGAATCAAACACAAGCATACAAGCAAGCAAGCAAGCAAGCAATAGTCATTTCAAGCAGCACAAGCATTCACAAAAAAATTAATTGGTCCTAATTTTTGAAATAAGTTAATTTTTCAGGAAAGCTAAACACGGGGTGTTACAGACCTTACCCCCTTAAGAAAATCTCGTCCCCGAGATTTCTAGGCTAGGGGTTGGAGAGATACAAAATCTTGAGTCGGAGGTAGTCTTCATGTCCCCATATTGCTTTTGTGGGTCTTGAGGTGCTTGATGATACAACTTCGAATGCTCCACACGCCCTTGCCTGATCGTGAGCGGGTGTGGCAATAAGTTATGCTTTACCGAGGTCAAGGGCTTGGTGAACTAAGTCTGTGCAAGGTTCTGGCTTGCAAGTGCATTCCAAAGTCAGAACACGTGGCAAGATAGTGTGTTTGGGTTTTGGCCTTGGGGCTGCTCAACCGGTTAGTGACATATAGATGTCCTGCATTAGAACATACGGTCAAGGTTTTGTCATAGCTCCCTGCTGACGGGGAAGTTCTAGACTCCCTTAAGGCAGGCAAGCTATGGTTGTGGGTGGTCTCCGTCCTCGAGGGTGCTGAAGTGGTCTTCGAAGGCTTCTCATGAAAGGGGTCTGGGTTGGGCCTCGCCCATGAGTCTAAGCTCGGAGACTCAGAGTCCAGAACAGGTCCTACCATATCGGAGGGTTCGCGAGGGGTTCTGGATGAGCTGGCTACCCAAGAGTATAGACCAACATCCACTCCCAAGGTCTGTGGCTCGGCAAGCGGGTGGATCACCTTCAGCAGGTTTCCACCATGACCCAATTAGGTCTCTCGTCCTTGGTTTGGACCAAGAAGAAGCCGTCTGATTCTCTCGTTGTCCAAGGGCTTCATCGTCTTGATTCGTCGAGGCTTCTTGACATCGTTGATGTAGTCGGTGCAGGATCGGTGGTGGACGTCTTTTGCTTCTTCGTCATTGTCGTGGCTTCCCAACCATGTCGGTTCTTCATCTCGTCTTGAGTAGGATAGACATTCTCTATCTTGGAGTTGCTTCGACAGGCCCACCTTCTCGAGATAACATTGTACCCTTTGAGAGGCATAGCGATCGACGTTCATGGGGCTCATCCAAACAGGACTAAGGTGTTCTCCCTCTTATCGGGTGAATAAGTATGTCATCCGTGAGGATAACAACATATTTTCCCCAAGCATGACATAAGCACATCGCTCATGAGACAGGTGAGGAGAATGGAAGCTTGCTATGGGTGGTCTCTGGCCGAGAGGTTTGAGGTCCAACGTGATCTAGTCCTTCATGCCCATGTTCGACATAAACACGATGGATGGTGGTCGGGCGAAGTACTGGCCATATTCCAACAACTTAGAGTCATTTCCTATGGTCTTAATCCGACCACCTTATGGCTGGGTGAAGCTTTAGGGTCTCAAGGAACTTAGGATGTGGGTGAACATTCATCATCTTATCTCTAAGCACATTCCTTAGATGCCAATAGTTCGACCTCTAACTCGGGATGACATCACCCTATTTCATCAAGGATACCATCTTACATAAGTCAACTCCACACCACTCATGCTAGTCAACTCCGGGGTCGAGGAAAAGACTATACCCAATACCACAAGTATCATACAACATACATTGCACATGCGTCCCCATGCGGGAACCTCGAGGAAGCATACAAGCTGGTAAGCTTGAACTGGAATGCTATAAATCCAAATGCCCAGCTTGATCGTTCAATGGACAGGGTACTGCATTTCTATATTAAGGAAACTCGTAGTATATCAATCCAATATCGTGTTTCCTTCCTACGAATTTGATCAAGTGGTCCATCAATCTGGTCGATCACCACTGGACCCATCACTCCTACAAATCCAATATTTGATGGGGTTCTACAGGATCACTTAGAGTCTTCATCATTCACATATTATTGCAAGGATTACGTCACAATATATCCACCAATTTCCAATATAATGGCCATCTAATCTCCAAGGCCATTTCACATAGGTTCGTAAATCAGTTCGACACATCTAAGTATACACACTCATTATCCACCGAGAAACATGGTATCGTGATCGAGATCATCGGGCTAGATCCAATTTACTCCAAACCATGTGGCCTCATACATCATTAATAGTATGTTGGGGCTACCTATTTACATCCAAAACTCAAGTCCAATAATAACCCTTACTTGCTACTCCAAGTCATTATGGTAATTATCATCAAACCATGTCAGCTACTTGATAAAGTCAATAATACCACCAAGAATTTTTCGCTCGCGATCACAATCATCCTACTGAATCCAAACTTACTCCAGGAACATGTAGGTTATGCTACTACATCAACTTGTTCCACCAAGTTCACCTACCTTTATAAGGGTCTTGTGACCTACCAAGATAGCCTAGCTATATCCTCAAGACAACTATCATAATCACAAGAATCTTTAGTCTAATACTCTTATATCCGAGAACGGTCCTTCTTATGGCATCAGGGTTATGGTGCTAGCTTAAGATTGAAGGATACTTGTTCAATGTGATCACTCGTTCCATAAAGAACCCGGTATAAAGAACCCAGTGCTAAGCGGGGGTTTATCGGGGATCTACGAGTGTTCTGGCAAGTCCGTGTACTAGACACGTGACCAGAAAATTTAGCCAGAAAGGCTTGAGGAGGTTAGTCTGGTCTAGAGAGGGTTTCCAATCTTGAGGAAGCATAACTCCTACGGGTTGTCTGGTTAAAAATGGCATAGTCAGTGTCTTGAGCGACAGTTGACCGTCGAAGTGGATTCCCGATGCATCATGTCTTGTTGGTCTTTGATACGTCTCAAACGTATCTATAATTTTTGATGGTTTCATGTTGTTATCTTGTCAACTTTGGATGTTTTGTTTACCTTTTATATCTATTTTGGGACTAACTTATTAATCCAGTGCCAAGTGCCAGTTCCTGTTTTTTCTATGTTTTTGACTCTTTTCAGATCTGATTTTGGAACGGAGTCCAAACAGAATAAAATCCCCGAAATAAATTTTTCCAGAACGGAAGAAGATCGGGAGGCTTGAGGGCCAAGGCAGTGGGCTCACAGGGAGCCCACAAGCCCTATTGTCGTGGCCAAGGGGGAGGTCGCGGCAACCAAGCTTGTGGCCCCCTCTGGCGCTTCCCTGCTTTAGGTCTTTGGCCTATAAATTCCCTAAAAATCCAGAAAAAATCAGGGCCTCCACGAGAACACTTTTCCACCGCCGCAAGCTTCCGTTTCCGCGATATCTCATCTGGAGACCCTTCCCGGTGCCCTGCCGGAGGGGACTTTGGAGTTGGAGGGCTTCTACATCAACATCATCGCCTCTCCAATGACTCGTGAGTAGTCCACTTCAGACCTACGGGTCCGTAGTTAGTAGCTAGATGGCTTCTTCTCTCTCTTGGATCTTCAATACAAAGTTCTCCATGATCTTCATGGAGATCTATCCGATGTAATCCTCTTTGGCGGTGTGTTTGTCGAGATCCGATGAATTGTGGATTTGTGATCCGATTATCTATGAATTATATTTGAGTCTTTGCTGATTTCTTATATGCATGATTTTATATCCTTGTAAGTCTCTCCGAGTCTTGGGTTTTTTTTGGCCAACTAGATCTATGATTCTTGCAATGGTAGAAGTGCTTGGTTTTGGGTTCATACCGTGTGGTGACCTTTCCCAGTGACAGAAGGGGCAGCAAGGCATGCATCATGTTGTTGCCATCAAGGGTAACAAGATGGGCTTTATCGTAGATATGAGATTGTCCATCTACATCATGTCATCTTGCTTAAGGCGTTACTCTGTTCTTTTGGACTTAATACACTAGATGCATGCTGGATAGCGGTCGACGTGTGGAGTAATAGTAGTAGATGCAGAAAGTATCGGTCTACTTGTTTTGGACGTGATGGAAATAGATATAATCATTGCCTTAGATAACGTCATCACTTTGCGCGGTTCTATCAATTGCTCGACAGTAATTCTTTCACCCACCGTCTACTTGCTTTCATGAGAGAAGCCACTAGTGAACACTACGGCCCCCGGGTCTATTCACAACTATCGTTTCCACTTTCACTTTTACTTTGCTCTGTTTACTTTTTGCTTTCAGTTCTCACTTTGCAAACAATCTATAAGGGATTGACAACCCCTTCATAGCGTGGGGTGGAAGCTCTTTGTGTTTGTGCAGGTACTTGTGACTTGACGAGATCTTCCACTGGTTCGATACCATGGTTCTCAAAACTGAGGGAAATACTTACCGCCGCTGTGCTAGATCACCCTTTCCTCTTCAAGGGAACACCAACGCAAGGTTCCAAGGCCGTGGGGAAATCCTTTGCATATTTGCCAAGGAAGTCCCTAAAGGCGTAGTCGTAGCAGCAGGATTCCTGGCGCCGTACCAGGGAAGGTCTGTTGTTGCAGTAGCAGAAGGATTTCTGGCGCCGTTGCCGGGGAGGGTCAAGTCAAGAATAGTCTCTCATCAACGTGCTGATTTCTGGCGCGGGGAGGAGATCTGGTCAAGTAGGTGTCACAAACTCATCTCTTGCATTTACCTTTTTTGCCAGTTGCCTCTCGTTTTCCTCTCCCCCACTTCATCTTTGTCGTTTTCATTTGCCTTTCCCCTTTTGTCGTTTCCTTTTTCCTTTTTGCCGTTTTCTTTTGCCTTTTTGCCGTTTTCCTTTGCCGGTTTTCTTGCTTGCTTGTGTGCTTGTTTGTTTGTTGAAGTCATCATGGCTGAAAACACCAAACTTTGGAACTTCTCGAGTACCAATAATAATGATTTTATTAGTACTCCGATTGCTCCCGCCACTAGTGCGGAATCGTATGAAATCAACGCTGCCTTGCTAAATCTTGTTATGAAAGAGCAATTCTCTGGCCTTCCTAGTGAAGATGTCGCATCCCATCTCAATGCCTTCATTGAGCTTTGCGATATGCAAAATAAAAGAGATGTGGATAATGACATGATTAAGTTGAAGCTTTTTCCTTTCTCGTTGCGAGATCGTGCAAAACTTGGTTTTCTTCTTTGCCTCAAAATAGTATCAATTCTTGGGATAAGTGCAAAGATGCTTACATATCCAAGTATTTTCCGCCGGCTAAGATTATCTCCTTACGTAACGATATCATGAATCTCAAGCAACTTGATCATGAACATGTTGCACAATCTTGGGAGAGGATGAAGTTAATGATTAGAAATTGTCCCGCTCATGGCTTGAGTTTGTGGATGATTATACAAATCTTTACGCTGGTTTGAATTTCGCTTCTCGCAATATCTTGGACTCCGCCTCAGGTGGAACGTTCATGGAAATCACGTTAGGAGACGCTACAAAACTCCTAGACAATATCATGACCAACTACTCTCAGTGGCACACTCAAAGGTCACCTACTAGCAAAAAGGTACACGCTATAGAAGAAATTAACTCGCTTAGTGCTAAGATGGACGAGTTGATGAATTTGGTTGCTAGTAGAAATGCTCCTTTAGATCCTAATGACATGCCACTATCTGCCTTGATTGAGAGTAGCAACGCTAGTTTGGACGTTAATTTTGTTGGTAGGAACAATTTTGGCAACAACAATGTTTTTAGAGGAAACTATGTTCCTAGGCCTTTTCCTAGTAACTCCTCTAACAATTATGGCAATTCCTACAACAACACTTACGGAAATCACAACAAATTACCCTCTGATTTAGAGAGTAATATCAAAGAGTTCATCAACTCACAAAAGATTTTCAACGCGTCCATAGAGGAAAAACTACTCAAAATAGACAATTTGGCTAAGAGCGTTGATAGGATGTCTTGTGATATTGATGCTTTGAAAGTTAGATGTGCTCCTCCCAAGGTCAACTTGGATGAAACTTTAAAAGCTATGCGTGTCTCCATGAATGAGAGCAAGGAAAGAACCGCCCAAATTCGCGCTAGGCATGAATGGTTTAAAAGGGTGCGTTCTAGTGATGCAAATCACGAAGATCTTAAAGTGCTTGGTGTGACTCCTCTTGAATCTTTGTTTTCGCGTGTCAAACCTATTGATGAAGGGGCTGGATATGAATCCACTTTGGTTGAAAAACGCCCCAATGATTCGGAGCCCACCTATCTTGATGATAAAGGTGTGGAGAGTGGAGTAGAAGAAATAAAAAATTTGGGTAGTAATGAAACTCCCACTTTGGATTTCAAGGAATTCAATTATGATAGTTGCTCCTTGTTTGAATGCATTTCCTTGATGCAATCCATTGCAAACTCTCCACATGCTTATAGCCAAAGCAAAGCCTTTACCGCTCACATCGTAGATGCTATGATGAAATCTCTTGAAAAGAGAAGCTCGAATTAGAAGTCTCTATACCTAGAAAACTTCATGATGAGTGGGAACCTACTATCAAAATCAAGATCAAAAACTATGAATGCAATGCTTTGTGTGATTTGGGTGCTAGTGTTTCCGCGATTCCAAAGTCTTTATGTGATATTCTTGGTTTTCATGAGATTGAAGAGTGTTCTCTTAATTTGCATCTTGCGGATTCTACTGTGAAGAAACCCATGGGAAGGATCGATGATGTTCTTATTGTTGCAAATAAGAACTATGTACCCGTGGATTTCATTGTACTTGACATAGATTGCAATCCTTCATGTCCCATTATTCTTGGTAGACCTTTCCTAAGGACTATTGGTGCTATCATCGATATGAAGGAAGGGAATATTAGATTTCAATTTCCCCTAAAGAAGGGCATGGAGCATTTTCCTAGAAATAAAATAAGATTGCCTTATGAATCTATGATGATGGCTACTTATGGTTTGAGCACCAAAGATGACTATACATGATTCCATCACCAGCTAAGGGAGTTAAACAAAAGCGCTTGTTGGGAGGTAACCAACGAATTTATCCTTTTTTCTTTCTGTTTTGTGTTTTGCACACTTTCATAATTCTGTTACGATTGTGTTTTTTGTGTTTCTTTTTGCATTTACGCCAAGCAAAACCGTTATGATTAGTCTTGGGGATGATCGTTTGGTCATGCTGGAAAAGAAATAAACTTTCTGCTAACGAAATGAATTTTCAGTTTTTTTTGTATGACCTTTTGAGTTGATTTTTTTTGCTGCTGATTTCTACGCAAATTCTTCAGATTGTCGTAATTTTTCAGAATTTGAGAAGTACCTGAAGTATACAAAGTATACAAATTGCTACAGACTGGTCTGCTGTTAACATATTCTGTTTTTGTTGAGTTGGTTGCTTATTTTGATGAAACTATGCATAGTATCGGGGGGTATTAGCCATGGAAGATTGAAAATACAGTAACCCAACATCAACATAAGTAGAATTTAAGTTTGCTACAGTACCTAAGGAAGTGATGGTTTGCTTTCTTATACTAATGTTATCACGAGTTTCTGTTTAAGTTTCGTGTTGTGAAGTTTTCAAGTTTTGGGTGAAGTTCTTATGGACAAAAAGATAAAGAGTGGCAACAGCTCAAGCTTGGGGATTCCCAAGGCACCCTAAGTTGATTCAAGGATGTCGTAAAAGCCTAAGCTTGGGGATGCCCCGGGAAGGCATCCCCTCTTTCGTCTTCAATCCATCGGTAACATTACTTGGGGCTATATTTTTATTCACCACATGTTATGTGTTTTGCTTGGAGCGTCTTGTATCGTAGGAATCTTTTATTTTTGTTGTGTCACAATCATCCTTTCTGCACACCTAGAGAGAGAGACATGCACTCACCGTGATTTTGTCGAGCTTCACTTATATCCTTTGGTAGACAATTCATCTCACATGTGTTTCACTTATATCTTTTGAGCTAGTTGATTTTGCTCTATGTACTTCACTTATATATTTTAGAGCACGGCGGTGCATGGCTTGGTAGTTGATCTATGCTTTGAAAGTAGTCTCAAAAGGGGTAGTTATCCAAAGGGATACGAAAACTTCCACCTTCATGTGCATTGAATAGTAAGAGAAGTTTGATTCATCTCAATTAGTTTTGAGTTGTGGTTGTGGTAATATTGAAGTTATATTAGTAAGGTGTTGTGGATCTAGAAATACTTGTGTTGAAGTTAGTGATTCCCGTAGCATGCACGTATGGTGAACCGCTATGTGATGAAGTCTGAGCATGATTAGTCTAATGATTGTCATCCTTTGTGTGGTGGTCGGGATCGTGCGATGGTTTATACCTACCAACCCTTCCCCTAGGAGTATGCGTTGAATACTTTGTTTCGATTACTACTAAAACTTTTGCAACAAGTATATGAGTTCTTCATGACTAATGTTGAGTCCATGGTTTAGATGCACTTTCACCTTCCACCATCACTATCTTCTTTAGTGTCGTGCAACTTACGCCGGTGCACAAAACCACCCATATATCCTCCCTCAAAACAGCCACCATACCTACCTACTATGGCTTTTTCGAAGCTATACCGAGATACATTGCCATACGATTACCACCATGACATGTGCCACCACTTCTACATTGCCATTACATGATCGTAAGATAGCTAGCATGATATTTCCATTGATGTCTATGCCATGCTAGATCATTGTCACGGTACACTACCGAAGGCATTCCATATAGAGTCATTATTGCTCTAAGTTTTGAGTTGTAAGTGTGATGATCATCATTGATGGAGCATTGTCCCATGTGAGGAAATAAAAGAGGCCAAAGATGCCCACCAAAATAAAATAAAAAAGAATAAAATAAAGAGGCCAAAGAGCCCACAAAAAAATGAATGAGAGAAAAAGAGAGAAGGGACAATGCTACCACCTTTCCACACTTGCGCATATTAAGCACCATGATCTTCATGATTGAGAGTATCTCGTTTTGTCACCACCATATAGCTATAGTGGGAAATTCTCATTATATAACTTGGCTTGTATATTCCAATGATAGGCTTCCTCAAAATTGCCTTAGGTCTTCGTGAGCAAGCAATTTGTATGCACACCCACTAGTTTTCTTTAAGAGCTTTCACATACTCTTAGCTCTAGTGCATCATTTTTATGGCAATCCCTACTCATTCACGTTGATATCTATTGATGAGCATCTCCATAGCTCATTGATATGCCTAGTCAATGTGACCATCTTCTCCTTGTTTGCCTTGCAACCTCCACCACACTCCACACCACTTATAGTGCTAAAACCATAGCTCACGCTCATGTATTGCGTGAGAGTCGAAAAAGTTTGAGAAAGTAAAGGTGTGAAAACAATTACTTGGCCAATACCGGGGTTGTGCATGATTTAAATTTGTTGTGCAATGATGATAGAGCATAGCCAGACTATATGATTTTGTAGGGATAACTTTCTTTTGGCCTTGTTATTTTCAAAGTTCATGATTACCACGCTAGTTTGCTTGAATTATTATTGTCTCCACGTCAATAGTAAACTATTGTTTTGAGTCTAATGGATCTGAACATTCACGTCACATAAGAGGAGTTACAAAGGACATCTACGCTAGGTAGCATGAAAGCATCAAAAATTCATTCTTTATCACTTCCCTACTCGAAGACGAGCAGGAGTTAAGCTTGGGGATGCTTGATACATCTCAAATGTATCTATAATTTTTGATGGTTTCATGTTGTTATCTTGTCAACTTTGGATATTTTGTTTACCTTTTATATCTTTTTTGGGACTAACTTATTAATCCAAGGCCAGTTCCTATTTTTCTGTGTTTTTGACTCTTTTCACATCTGATTTTGGAACGGAGTCCAAACGGAATAAAATCCCCAAAATATTTTTTTCCAGAACAGAAGAAGATCGGGAGGCTTGAGGGCCAAGGCAGTGGGCTCACAGGGAGCCCACAAGCCCTGTTACCGTGGCTAGGGGAGGCCGTAGCAACCAAACTTGTGGCCCCCTGGCGCTCCCCTGCCCTAGGTCTTTGGCCTATAAATTCCCTAAAAATCCAGAAAAAAACAGGGCATCCACGAAAACACTTTTCTGCCGCCGCAAACTTCCGTTTCCGCGAGATCTCATCTGGAGACCCTTCCCGGTGCCCTGCCGGAGGGGACTTTGGAGTTGGAGGGCTTCTACATCAACATCATCGCCTCTCCAATGACTCGTGAGTAGTCCACTTCATAACTACGGGTCCGTAGTTAGTAGCTAGATGTCTTCTTCTCTCTCTTGGATCTTCAATACAAAGTTCTCCATGATCTTCATGGAGATCTATCCGATGTAATCCTCTTTGGCGGTGTGTTTGTCGAGATCCGATGAATTGTGGATTTGTGATCAGATTAGCTATGAATTATATTTGAGTCTTTTCTGATTTCTTGTATGCATGATTTGATATCCTTGTAAGTCTCTCCGAGTCTTGGGTTTTGTTTGGCCAACTAGATCTATGATTCTTGCAATGGGAGAAGTGCTTGGTTTTGGGTTCATACCGTGTGGTGACATTTCCAAGTGACAAAAGGGGTAGCAAGGCACGCATCATGTTGTTGCCATCAAGGGTAACAAGATGGGCTTTTATCGTAGATATGAGATTTTCCATCTACATCATGTCATCTTGCTTAAGGTGTTACTCTGTTCTTTTGGACTTAATACACTAGATGCATGCTGGATAGTGGTCGACGTGTGGAGTAATAGTAGTAGATGCAGAAAGTTTCGGTCTACTTGTTTTGGACGTGATGCCTATAGATATAATCATTGCCTTAGATAACGTCACAACATTGCGCGGTTCTATCAATTGCTCGACAGTAATTCGTTCACCCACCGTCTACTTGCTTTCATGAGAGAAGCCACTAGTGAACACTACGGCCCCTGGGTCTATTCACAACTATCGTTTCCACTTTCACTTTTACTTTGTTGTGTTTACTTTTTTCTTTCAGTTCTCACTTTGCAAACAATCTATAAGGGATTGACAACCCCTTCATAGCATTGGGTGCAAGCTCTTTGTGTTTGTGCAGGTACTTGTGACTTGACGAGATCTTCCACTGGTTCGATACCTTGGTTCTCAAAACTGAGGGAAATACTTACCGCCGCTGTCCTACATCACCCTTTCCTCTTCAAGGGAACACCAACGCAAGGCTCCAAGGCCGCGGGGAAATCCTTTGCATATTTGCCAAGGAAATCCCTAAAGGCGTAGCCGTAGCAGCAGGATTCCTGGTGCTGTACCAGGGAAGGTCTGTTGTTGCAGTAGCAGTCTTCAGTTGTCGAGAGGGGTGAGAGAGAGAGAGTAGCATCACAGAGGACAGTGCCTAAGAGGTTCTATAGTGCAAGTGCAATCAAACGAGTGTCAGAAAAGTCAACTCAAACATCAAGATGAGGCAGTCGATATAACTGCATGGTTAATGCCTAGAGCAAAAGTGCGACTTATATCAAAGCACAAACAACATGAACAAAGAACACACAACATGGTTCCATCTGAACCATTTCACGGACTCGACTTCACATAAGGGATTTATGACTCATCCTACCCTAGGTTTCTCGGACTCGACAGTCGTGCTTGCTTCGTGATCCGGAGAGGAGTCCGCTAAGTCTTCTGGACCTTCTCATGGTGTTGCCACGTCTCTTGTTGTTGCTCGCCGAAACGACTCGGGTGAGTTGAAATGAGCTCTTGATGTCTTCTCTTGTGGTGAGTTGCCGGCGAAGATGGTTCCTCATGGCTGACGTTGACACGGTCTTCTGTTGTCTATATAATCTCGCCTTTGTCTTCTTGCCTTCCAAGGCGTCGAGAGTTCTACTCGGACGACCTTTATGCAATGACGTCAGCAAGGCATGATAGAGCTCTGACCTGTTAGTCACTTGATCACAACATCGACACCTAGAGCGGGGTATGAGGAGAACCATTTTCCTGCTCACTAAGGTGAGGCAAACCAAATGGCGAGGTTCTCATCCACCGGTGGTGGTTGACACAACGTTAATGTTGACAGGGTTGCTTTATTAGCAATGCAGGTCATGGTCTTGCACACATTATGTCCTGATTATCATAGGTGAAGGTGGCATCACTCTGGAACAGTGCCGAGGGTGTCGCCATCTTCTAAGCCTCGATGTCCCTGTTCCTCTTGGAGGTACTTCTGTTGATGTCGTCTGGTCGTAGAGTTGTCATTTTTGTCCTTCAGCACAGGGGTGATTGCTTGGAAAGGTTGCTTCCTTCGAAGTTGCCCACGAGGATTTCAAGTAATCCCATGGTCACAGTGCATAAGGGTGATAGCAACCATTTGCAAGTTTTGAAAAAGTAGGCGAGGAGTGTCAGAGAATGAGGGTGGAAGGATAAAGTATAACCTTCATTTTCCTTGAAGATTTAGGAGAGGCGAGAAAATATGTAGGTTTTGCAAGTACTTTTGGAAGGTCTGGAAAGCAGTTTTATCCTAACTAACGTTCGTGCTATCTAAGGGCTTCCTACAGTCAGGATGGCTCTGATACCAGCTCTGTGGGGACCCCGACTTATGAGTCGAGATCGCCGAATGAACGTGCCCAGTGATCCCACAGATCAATGCTCACGGAACACACAGAAACTGAAGAACAAGAGTCTTACATCCATACATACCGTTTGATACAATAAATGACCATCATGGTCAATTCTTACATATTTATAGGGCCTTGCAGGCCAGCACACCACAGTGGACCAATAGCGGAAATATTGGTCGAAAGCGTGAACCCATGCCATCACCCTTATCGTACACGCATTCTGACTGGAAAGCGTCCTAGCTCGCCAGAACGTCACCATGTTACTCTTCACATATCCTGCTCTCTCATACCTGGTCAATGAAATAACCAGTGGAAAGCCAATGAGTACTTTGAATGTACTCGCAAACATCCCATGATATGAACAATGCAATTGAAGGATAATAATATGCATCTTTGGTGGATAACATTATACTGTAAATAAACATGATCATGGGTGTGCTTCATAATTAGATGCTGTTCTGAAGAACCAATTACAGATATCAATATATCTGTCGAGGGCTGAACACTCCGGTTCACCCTATATGCCAATTCACCAAACTTGGTCATATAAACTCTTTTATTTAACACCAAGTTACGCCATACTCAAACACACTTGGTTTATGCGGAAACGACTTGACGTAGTTTAAGCAACACCACCCAACTATCCTTGACCGTGCACACGGCTATTCGAATAGTTTTGCACTCTACAGAGATAGTACGGTGGACCCACGAGATCCGGGAAACTTCCATGTCATCCACGACTAGCGGTATATAACATACCCGAGGTAAGTACCCAATCAATGCATTTCCCTGACGATACTAGACAAAGAGGTCCACTGGATTGGTACCCAGCCCACATGTTGTACGTCTTACGAGCACCGACTCTGGACAGTATCAACCATGCAGGGACCAACGGTGTGCCTGGAACACGTAAAAACGGCATAGTCCCCTACCTGGCACGACCCCATCACGAGGGTGACCACACATCACTCCCTCAACTAGTAATGTGGCTCTTTGCTAGCACCGACCAGAGTAATCAACACAGCCCCGTCCCATAAAGGGGTATCATGGTCGTACATGTAAGGTTGGGACAGTCGACACATCATAAATCTATTCCCATTTCCGAAACCATACTCACTCAAAACTACCCGGTGCACCACTTCACCAAAAGTGGCCACCTAACTCATCATCACCCTCGGGCATTAGTGGCACCCGACGGGGTTTTCATAACCTTGGTTTTATGTCATCATCATGGTCATGCTAATACTATTCTAATTTCACTTGTCAACATGATATTAGCATGACCCTCATAGGTGGTAGGATCAAGCTCAATGGATGTGCTCCGGAGGAGCCATCGGTAACATCACTTCAATGATTTACGGGTACTTATGATCATATGCAACAGAAATATTTGCTACACTATCATGCAATATAACATGTGCTCAGTCATGGTCAAAGGGCTGCTTGCCTTTACTCACATAAGTCCTCAGGGTCTTCGAGGTCTTCCGATCCAACTCCGAGTATTCCATCTACTCCGTCAACTATCATCGGAAACAAACAAAATAAGCCAAACAACAAGCGGAGATAAAAGTGTTATAAAATGGAAGTTATATTTTTCTTGGACCTCTCTAGTCATACGAAAAATACCTGAGGCTTGCAATAGGAGGTCTGGATCATTAGAGAATTTTGAATGGACAAATGGAGGAATAGGGGATCCTTTATGAAACCCACAGAAAATATTATGATAAAAATGAGTGGAGGCACACATTTAACAGAGAAAAAACTTAGAAATATTTAGGAAGTTGCTTCACTGGATTTGGAGTTGGCATGAATATTCTAGGGATTTTCTCATATGGAATAAATAGCAAAAGGGAGCTATTTATTTATTGCAGCAGAAATGTGCCATATAAAAATGTTGGCTATGGCTCCAAAAATAGGGCATGATATTAGGTGTCTCTGGAATTTGGAATCACTCCATTTGGAGTGGATTTGAATCCTCTAGGATTTTTGAAAGTGGAGCTAGAAGCATCCCAAATCTGTATTTAAATATAAATACAGTATAAATGTTGTTTGGAAAAATGTGCAAAGCACATATTTGGATAGGTCTTGATTTTAGGGACCTGCATAAATTTGAATCAACATTTTTGGAGTTAAAATGAATTTATTAAGGAATTTTGAAATTATTGATAAAAGAAAAACAACAGAGCAAAGGGCCACTAGGAATGCTATTAAGCGCTTAGGGCGACTGATAGACAGATGGGTCGGCCCATCAGCACGGTCGCACCAGCGAAGGGCCATGGTGGAAGAGTATTACCATGAATGCGCCTCCCGTTGGGGAAGGCGGTTTTTCACCAAACCCCGCCTCCACTTAACCTCGTAGTGGGGTCGCGCTGCTGCGGCTTAGGCTGACGGGTGGGCCGAGAGGACATGGGGCCCGCTGGCAGGTCCTTCTTCCTCCTCCCGCCTCTGTCGACTGGAGACGAGCAGAGGGGCGCCGGCACCGCTCGAGCCATCGTCCTATGCTGCGTCCGGCGAGGCCCAGCCTCCCGGAGCCCCAGGGGAAGGCGACGACCAGGAGAGGGGGCACCAAGCACTCCAGAGAGGATCTGGTTGCGGCCAGCTCCTGCCAGGACAGATGCGACCGTCGACGATGGAGGCATGACACCATGACCGCAACGGAGGAAGGGGAGCTGCGGGGGGAGGCTCACGGATGCTAGGGGAACCCCATGCTGCGGCTTAGAGGGGGAGAGGACGCCCAACGCGCCCGAATCGGAGCCGAGGTTGCTGGAGATCCTTCGGCCATTGCAGGGGAAACGATGGCACGGGAGCGATATTGGGGGGCACAAGGGCATTCGGGTGAGAGAGGAGGATCTGGGGAGCCAGACAGGGCTCGGGGAAGAGGGAATAAGAGGGAAGATAAAGAGAGAGCTCAGGAGCTCTTGGAGCTTCGGTGCACGGCGAGAGCATGTGTGCTAGGGGATATTTGGCCGCCTCTAGGCGTCGGGATGGGTTGGACTGGTCAAGGGGAGTGCCCTGGCGCGCTGGGACACACAACCATTGAGGGCCCAAGCTACATGCCGAGGAAATGGTGCAGAGCACTGTTACTGCAGGCTGTTAGCGTGGTCACCATGGCCACTCGTGTCCACAGGGCTGCTAAGACCAATCAAATATGTCCAGCACGTAGGGCAGACATGCTGGAAGGAGACTCTGGAATTTGGTTGCATCTGGGGCTGGTTTGAACTGGTTTTCACTCATGTTAACAATCCAGCAGGAAACTAGGGGCTCGCAAAAGTGGTTTCCAGAGGGAAAACCTTGGGGTAAAACCATGTCCTGGAGCACCTGATATGGAAATACTACACCACTGCAAAGTTTCAGCTCAAGAGGAGGAAAGTAGCTAGTACTTTCTATACAAGGCCACATTTCAGCTAGAAATGAAGTTTCAGATGGGGTGCTCATATTTCCCACAAGAGCATACTATATTTTGATATGAAATTGTGAATTATCATGCTAGGGATGCCCTTGAAGAATGAGGGGGCCTTGGCTTAAGCGGAAGTGGGGCAAGAGGGGTAAAGATGTTGATCCTTGAGTAAAAATAAGGAATAGCTACAAGGGGTCCCTCTCCAGTAATTGACCTGTGGCCATGGGAATGTTACTGGAGGGAAAATGTAACTATATGAAGCTCTGGTAGAAAGTTGAGCTCAAGGGTTAAAGTGGAAGGGGCCAAGGTAGCCAATAAAGTGAATGCACACAAGGTGTTTGATGAGTGGCAGAGCAACCAGATGAACTTCAATGGATATGAAACTTAACAGCATCAAATAATAGATGAAAATAAGCTTGGACACCACATTTGGGATTTGGTGGAGAAGGTTTCCAATGTAGACTTGGAAAACCCATGAAATGGGCAGAAATGGCTTTTTGCTTACAAAACCATTCAATTCAATTCCCACAAATCCAATATTTGGTGTGGGCGCATTATTTCAGCATTAAGGCATGCACAAAAAGTTTGGGGTCAAATGGAGAAACTTTATAATGTAAAGTTTCCCAAAGTCAGAAATCAACAGAGAGGGTTTTGAGGGCTTGGGACAATTTCTTCTATTATCCTTGATGCACCACTGGTGTGGATGCATTATTGGAGTATAAGAACATTTCCACCAAATTTGAGCAAAATTGAAGACACTTCACAATGTAGAGTTGCTCAAATTTGGATCTAGACACATAGGGTTTTAGAATAATTAGGGAAGTCAAATCAACTTGTATTGAGATGAAACTTGGCAAGATCATCAAACATATCATAGGTGACGTGCTGGAATTTTACAGGAATTTATTGAGAATATTTCTTATAGAAATATTCCAAAAGCTTGAAATAGGCAGGAAGGGTTTTGAAGGGGTTTGCCCAATATTTTTAACATGACCATGTGTTGAAACTCATATATATGGAATATATATGTCCACTAAGTTTGCCTAAATTTTCTCAAATATTTTGAAGCAATAAAAATAACTTTCCTTCGTAAGAGACTATTTCTGGTCCCACGGGAAGGCTTTGAAACAAAATGGTAAAATAACTTTTAAAAAAATAGTTTTGTGGTTTTGGGAAGTCATTTTGATAATGGGTTTTAAATAAAATAATTAGTGCAAAATAAATTCCCTAATTTGAGGACTTGTAGTACAAATCCCATCTCAGGGGTTTTGGAAGCTTAATTTAGGAAAAAGCTTTTTGGTGAAAATAATATTGGTAAAAATAGTTTATGGTCCTAAACACATGGCATGATCAATAGGCAGGAGTTTTGGGCTAAGGAGGTGAGTCTGGAGAGTAATAAGAATTATTGAGAATCAAACACAAGCATACAAGAAGGCAAGCAAGCAATAGTCACTTCAAGCATCACAAGCATTCACAAAAAATTTAATTGGTCCTAATTTTTGAAATAAGTTAATTTTTTAGGAAAGCTAAACATAGGGTGTTACACTGGTGTTAGGGGTTCGAAGATTACATGCAAACCCAGGATAAAACTTGTCCGGTGTGAGAAGATCATGAATTACCTACTACTTCCTCATGAGCTAAAGAAGAGGCACAAAACAGGGAGTAATATTTGAAGGTTTAAAGATAGCACATGAGTAATATACTTTAGGAGTGGTGGTGAAATACCACGTATAGGGAAGGTATGGTGGACTCTTGGGAAGGTTGAGGTTTCAGGGTATGGATGCACAAGCAGTATTCACGCTTGGTGCAAGGGTTTGCTAGCAAAGGCTTTTGAGAGCACACAAATAACGTTGACTTGGATACAAAACAATATAAAGTTTGACATAAAGAATTGGCATAAAACATCAAGTTGTCTTCCTTGTGAGCATAACACTTCAAGCATAAGAATATAAAGGTTTTGGCTATGTCACTACTAGAAAAACTTAAGCTTGTTGTTATGACCAATTCTATGTTTGCCAAGATTTAATAAAGTTTTCAAAGCCATACCTGATATGTAAGGTCAATACTCCCATAAGAATCAGCATATAAGATCGATTGCATGAAGAGAATACCAAGTGCAGAAAAGAAACCAATAGACTTCTGATTAATATTCCATCATAGACACTTCACGCTCACGGATACAAACTCTCCACAAAGGAGTGATAGACCTCAATGCAAACACGTATTTCATAAGATAACTTCCCTAGACATGATATGACACTAAACTTGACTATAAAAGGTAAACGATAAAAAAAAGATACGGGGCACTCCCCCAAGCTTGGAACAAGCTAAGGGAATGCCATTACCCATGAAGATTTCACTCTTCATCCATGTTCTTGTTCCTCAGGTAATCCTTAGCGAAACGCTTCCATGGCACAGGTCCTCCCTCCACACAGGATTCTTCAGTCTCCAAGATCATGCTTTCGGCAGATAAACCTATGCGCAAAAACTTAAGTTCATACTCATAGTTCTGGTTTTGAAGGTCATAGATGTGCCCTTGAAGCTTAAACACTTTGGTTTCTAGTGCGGATAAGATTGATCGCACTTCCTTCATCTCCTCCTCATGTTCCCTCTTCAGCTCGGAGATGATACCGCAATTGGCCTCGACACCACGCTCGATCATCAACTTGTACTTGAAGACTTCTTGCTCCACTTCTTCCAGCCTCGCCCTAGTGCTCCCCTCCTTGACAAGTCCCTTCAAATCTTTTTTGTGGAGGACACCATCCTCCACCCAAAGTGTTTGAGGGTGTCTATTTACCTCTGCGAGGTAAGGGTTGATGACGTTGACGAGGAAAATGTCCTTGGGAGATTTTGGGGAAGCCATGGCACCTAAGTTTGCTGAAAGTTCTCCTGGCAGAAACAGATCGAAAAGAAAACACACGGTATCGCAAGATACAAAGCCAGGGCGATCCGAGAAAACATATAGCAAAAAATTATGCACCAAAAGAAAGGTAACAAGCCAAAGTAGAGTCGGAGACGGACTCCAGGTGGTCCAGGCGGCCTCGTGGCGCGTCCAGGGGCTGGCCCGCGCCACCAGGTCGCCTAGAGCACCTGGAGCTCCTCTCCGGCTCCGCTTCAGATCGGAATTTTCCTAATTTTGCCAAAACACATAATATGGAACTTTTATTGATGTTCGCAAAGTTTCCTTACCGTATTTCATACCTATTCTTATTCTGCTTCTGTCGGTGTGTGATACAGTGTTGCAATATGTTCTTCGTGAGTGGCTACCTGTATCACATCCACCTCTACATTGATGGGGTCTCCAGCCATGTAATGCTTGAGTCTTTTCCCATTCACAACATGTGGTTTTGTGCCTTCAAAATTTTTAATCTTTATTACACCAGAGCGGTAGACTTCTTCGATATGGTATGGTCCTTCCCACTTGGAAAGTAATTTACCTCGAGATAACCTAAAAAGAGATCTATACAACAAAACTTTGTCACCAACATTAAATTCACGTTTCAAAATTCTCTTGTCATGCCACTTCTTTAACTTTTCTTTGAACATTTTGCGCTCTTGTAAGCTTCACTTCTCCACTCATCTGGAGAAGTCAAGTTCATGAGACGCTTTGCACCAGCAAACTTTGGATCAACATTAAGCTCTCTAAAAGCACAAAAAGCTTTGTGCTCTAACTCTAGAGGTAGATGGCATGCCTTTCCATAGACCATCTTATACGGATACATCCCCATGGGATTTTTGTAAGCAGTTCTATACGCCCACAAGGCATTCCTAGCTTATTGGACCAGTCCTTTCTAGAACTGTTCACTGTCTTTTGCAAGATTAGCTTGATCTCTCTATTTGTGAGCTCAACTTGCCCACTTGTTTGAGGGTGGTAAGGTGAAGCAATTCTATGATTAACATCATATTTGGCTAGAGCTTTTCTAAAAGCACCGTGTGTAAAATGTGATCCTCCGTCGGTCATGAGGTACCTAGCTACACGAAACCTAGGGAAGATTACATCCTTGAGCATTTTCAAAGATGTCTTGTCACTAGTAGAAAAGAGGGCTTTGGTCCACCTAATGAAATCCCATTAGTCCCGGTTCACTTACGAACCGGGAGCCATGGGGGCATCGGTCCCGGTTCGTGAGGCCAGGGCGCCGGTTGTGCCTCGTGGGCCATTGGTCCCGGTTTGTCTGGCCCCTTTGGTCCCAGTTCCAGACACGAACCGGGACGAATGGGCCTCCCTCCTGGCCCACAACAATTGGTCCTAGTTTTTGGCTGGAACCAGGACCAAAGGTTGTCCTTCACTCCCGGTTCTATCCTCAAACCGGGACAAATGCTTGGCCTATATACACCACCCGACCGTGAACAGAGCAGTGCACTACTCTGTTTTTTGGCCATACGTGGGAAAGCTTTGTGGTGCTCTAGCTCACCTCACATGCACATGAGGTGTTCGATGAAATGCCCAAGCCACACTTAAGCTTTCTCCTCTCAAAGCTCCTTGTCCAAGCTCCACTTTCCTCTAGTTTTGTGTAGCTTTGGCGCTCCGTCCGTGTCCCATCCCCGTCCTCACCGCTGTCCATCGCCTGCGCCCATCTCGGCGTCGACACCACCGTGGTTAGTCTCTTCTTCTTATATTCTTTCTAAAACAAAAAAGTTCTTACTTGTATGATTTAGATAGATACTTGTGTAATTTTCTTACTTCTATTATTGTTTGTTATTATATAGTGTGATGGTTTTGGTTTCCGCCTCCGTCGGCCCTCGTCCAAACTATGATTCGGATGTGGTATATATTATTTTTTATAGCTATTTATTTTATTTAGTGTTTATGAAAATTATGACGACCAACGTGACATATATTTTTTAATCTAGGAGGTATGTGAACCGGAAATTCCAACCCACATAAAAAATTCTTGTCAAGAAGTTAAATTTGGTTGAAAAAGAAAACAATTACTTGAAAGAAAATTACAAATAGTTGAAGAGGAGAAGATGATATTGGAGTTGGATGTTGCCGAGGTGTGTGACGATCACAAGATCAAGATGAATGCAATGCGCTTGAAGATTAGAAACATTAGAAAATATGCCATTCATACTAAGGCTTGGTATCATTATGCCGTTGGATCAATTTGTACCTTAGTTGCGGTTATGATCGCATTTGTTGTTGCATTTAAATTTAGTAGTTTCAATATATGTTCTAATTATATGCTCTAGAGAGCTATATGTTTTTCAATAATGAGAACTATGTAAGAACATTATGTATTTATTTTGATCACTATTGTACTTTGGCTTTAATGTGTTAATGAATTTCTATTAATTTGGTCAATTCTCTATTCATGATATGTTGTAATGGTTTTTATACACGCACCCATGTCGAAAAATGAAATAAGTTCGAAAAAATGAAATGCCTTTTGTAACAGATGAGTTTTTGTATGAAACCCATATACTTCGAAAGAGATTGTCCGATTTGTACAGAAGTGCATCCATTTTTTGCGGCAACACTCTCAACTTTTTAGCATAATGGAGAGTCAGGGCCTATCTTGTTTTATGATATTCTACCTAAGAGAAGAGTAGGTGCTAGGTACAATGTGTTATTATGTGCTACAATGTGTTATAGTTGATGATGAGGAGGAGGAGTTGTGATTATGACTAGTGACCAACTTTTGTTATATATATGATGTCTCATTGACGAAAATGATGATTAAATAGTGTAGGTGGTAATGACTATGATGATTATTAGCTATAGTGATGCAAGAGTTTTTATATTAATATGATGATGTTGTTGATCATGATTATCATGATGATTTTTTATTATGATCATGATTGGTTATTATATCATTGGGGGAAGGAAAGCAGATTAGATTCATGTGTGGATGGATCTTCGATGTTGGGTTCATTAGCCCAGATGTTGTAAATGAATGGTCGGTACGCCACAATACCTAAGAGACCGAGGATAACTTGCTAAAGTCGTTACTTCTACATCACGGAGAAAGAGAGGACACTTATCTCTATTAGATAGCTAACACAATATGAAACCCCTAAATTAACCCTCCAAAACCCCCAACACACACACACTCATTCAAAAAAAACACCTCCTGGTCCCGGTTGGTATTACCAACCGGGACTATAGGCCCTCCTACCTGGGATCCCCGTAGAGGCCACGTGGAGGCCCTTCAGTCACCGCTGGTAAAGGAACCGGGACTAAAGGTGTTGAGCTTTAGTCCTGACCCTTTAGTCTCGGTTCCGGAACTGGGGCTAATGGGCCTCTGGAACCGAGACAAATGGGCCATTTTCTACTAGTGCGTGATCAGCACTTCCATTGGGAATTGTTCAACTTACTTGGTCACATAATCAATAGCTACTAAGATGTGAGTGTACTTATGTGAAGGAGGGAAAGGACCCATTAAATCAAAACCCCAGCAATCAAAAGGCTTAATGACTAGAAATAATTCATAGGCATCTCATTCCTGCTACTAATATTACCAATTCTCTAATACATCCCAAACGTATCTATAATTTCTGCTTGTTCCATGATTTTTTGGGTGACATTGTTACATGTTTTGCTACACTTTTATATCATTTTACACATATTTGGACTAACTTACTAACTCAGTGCACCCAATGAAAGTTTCTGTCGGCTGATGTCTATTTTGCACGGGCTTTCAGCCAATTTTTCGAAGCCCAAAAAAATCCAGAAAAAATATATAACGAATCAGCGAAATAGAAGCTTCCGGATCACCGAAGGGGGCCAAAGGAGGGCCACGGGCCTCCCAGACGGCCTTCTGGCGCGGCCAGGCCCTAGGCCGCGAGGTCGCCTGGGTGGGTTCCACCTCCTTCGGTGCCCTCCTTTGGCCTATATTTAGAGCCCCGAGAGGAAACCCTCACAGACTTTCTGGAATCGCGAATTTCTCCATCGTTCCGCCGCCGCAGCGCTTCCAAGATTAGGAGCGTCAGGAGACCTCTTCAAGAGGGAGCATTATGCATGATTGTGGGTTCGGGCCCCTCGATGTCTAGCTTGAGTGACAGAAACATGACACTAGGGAATGTGCTTGTTGAGAAAACAATTGTGCTTGTGACCACGGTTGCAAGAATTGTTTACCTTACGCATAGTTCGTTAATGCAGTTGTCCGTTGCTTTGAGTTTACACTTTGGGTGGGGCTCGCAACTTAATACCACAGAGATGTTCTGGATAGATATCTCAAGGTGGATGATTAGTAAGTAGATGTTGATGAATAAACGGTCTACTTATCTTGGTTACTATTGAACCTCTAACTATCAAGGAGCATAATTAGCATTGCGGTGCGATCATAATTCTTTCAATTGCCCAACTATGATTTTTTTACCCTAGCATAGTTGTTTATCGTCTTTTGGGGGAGAGACATCACTAGTGAACGTCATGTGTCTCCGGTCCATATCACCATCATTGCTTACACCTCCATCATTTACCGCTTTCATTTACTTTTCCGTTGCAGTCACTATTACCTTCCCTCTTGTGTTTTGATCCTTTGGAAACTACAAGGCCGGAGAGATTGACAACCTCTGTGTACTCGTTGGGAGAAAAGTTGTTTGTTGTGTGTGCAGGTCTACGTCTTCTGCTAGCACCAGGGTGGAAGACACCTACTTGTTGAGCCTAGGAGTCCTCCTGGTTCGATAAACCTTACAGTCTCCATGTAAGGGAAATTTGTTGCTGACTACATCTCCACCTTCCACTTGGGGTATCCAACGAGGGGCGAGAAGTATATACATCACCTCGTCATCAAGCGAATTTCTGGCGCCGTTGCCGGGGACTCCAGTCTTCAAGATAAGGGAGTTGCACGCTATCTTTTACCTTTAATTTTTAGTCTTGATAGTTTGCTTTCTAGTTTTGGCTTTAGAGTCTTATACCAAAAAGCACAAAAAAATTAGTTGCTTTGTTCTTGCTCGTTGCCGTTGCTATGGGTTCCGCTGAGAACACCATGTTGGGTGACTCCACTAGTCACAACAACAATGAGTATACCTTCTCCTCTATTGGTCGAGTTACCACTAAGGGTCTTTTTACAAGTAAACCGTGTGACTATACTAGTCATTATGGAGAATTATGCCCTTGGCATTGTTGTGTCGGGAAGCCACAAAATCTTTGGTTTGAAGTTGCTCCTAAACGTCCCCAAACTTGGGAAGACGTCCAAACTCTTATAATGGAGAGCAAATCAAACATAGAGGATGGTGCTACAATTTTACTTAATAGCAATATTATTGATTTCGACAATTGTAGTCTCTCCGAAGTTATCACCTTTTTGCAAAAAATGGCTAAAGACCCCCACACTAGTACACTCAATATTGCCTTCACCGAGCATATTACCAATGCTCTTATCAAAGCTAGGGAGGAGAAGCTCAAGTTAGAGACTTCTATTCCTAGGAAGCTAGAAGATGGTTGGGATCCTACGGTCAAGATTAAATTGAATAATATCTCGTGCTTTGCTTTGTGTGATGTTGGAGCTAGTGCCTCCGTTATGCCCAAAAGAATGTATGATATGCTTGATTGGAAACCTTATGACCCATGTTATTTTGGTGTTCATCTTGTTGATTCTTCCATAAAGAAACCTTTAGGGAGAATTGATGATGTGCTTATTATTGTCAATGATAATTATGTGCCCGTTGATTTTCTTATTATGGACATTGAATGTGATCCTTCATGTCCAATTATTTTGGGACGTCCTTTTCTCCGCACCGTTGGTGCTATCATTGACATTAAAGAGGGAATTATTAAATTCCAATTTCCTCTTAAAAAGGGAATGTAACACTTCCCTAGGAAGAAGATTAAGTTACTTTATGAGTCCATTACACGGGCAAGCTATTCTTTTGGAGTTGATAACACTTGATCTTCTTGCATTGTGCCTAGCTCAAAGGCATAAAAGAAAGCGATTGTTGGGAGGCAACCCAATATGTTTCTATTTTCTGTTTTAGTGGTATTGATGTGTTTTACTACTGTAGCAACATCATTGTATCTTTATTTTTAAGCTTTGTGCCAAGTTATAGCCTCCAATTGCAAGAAAGTTCAAAAATTGTGACATGTTGTCCAGAACCAGATTTTGTCTTCTTGACGGAAAACTTCGCAAAAATCATCAGATCATCTTTTTTATCTGAATTTTTTTTGAAAGCATGATATATATAATTTCCTTTCTGGCGTCTATTCTGAGTTTTGTTATTTGAGTTGGACAAGTGCCCCGAATAAACTATTTACTACATGTTGTTCTGTTTTTCACATATTCTGTCATGTTTTGTGTTTCCATTGTTTTGCGAATCCTAAGCTTTCTTTTTATTTAAGAAATTATTTTGGAAATCTTGAGAAGCAATAGATTTTCATGAAAATCTTTATTTCCAGCAGGTATTGAATTATTTTATTAAGTGTACTAACCACTCTAATCAGCTTATGATGAGTTTCGTATGAAGGGAGTTTTCAAGTATGCGATGGGAGAGATGATGAAAGAAGATACAGGAGTGTAAAGTGTTCAAGCTTGGGGATGCCCCCATGCATCCCAAGAAATATTCAAGGAGACTCAAGCGTCTAAGCTTGGGGATGCCCCCGTGCATCCATTTCTCTATCCACAATCATTAGGTCATCCATCTCCATGCTATATTTTTATCACTTCATATGATATGTGCTATGCTTGGAGCGTCCCGCTAGTTACTTTTTAGTTTGTTTTAGTTTTGCTTGCTATTCATAACAAGTCGAAACCTAGCCTACCTTGTTTGGGAGAGAGACACGCTCCATTCCACTCTAGAACACAACATTGGTTTTCATGCTTATTCTTTTTGTGTGTTCTTCATCTCTTCGTAGCTATTGTCATGCTTAGCTCTTAGCTTTCATGCTTATCTTTTTAAGAGCTTTTATTTAGGTTGATTTTGGAACTCTCTTGAGTTATCATGCTTATCTTGTTTAGAGAGTTGGCTTGTTGCACTGAGTTGTGTGTCTTGCATGAGTAGGTAATTGAGGTTGCTATTTAAGTATAGTAGTAACTTGCAATAGTTTTGAGGTATTGATTTTAGTAATGTTTGGACTATTGGTGCCAAGAGCTTGATCCTATTAGTGATAGGTGTCGTATTTTGGGAAATCCGTGTATTTTCTAAAAACTAAAAATTAGTTGAGAACTATAGCTACTAAATTGATTGCTAACCTTTGGAGGGGTTGGAATATATAGAGTACCCTCACGTTACCATGAGTCGAGGATGCGCAAGGATAACCAAACCCCCAAACACTCCTCCTCGGGGTACTCGTCTCTTTGTGAATTTCCTAACTAGATAAAGAGTAACCGATAATAAGTGTATGAGTTCTTCGGACTCATGTGAGTATTGGATTGTTGGCACTTCCACCATCCATATTTTGCTAGCCTCTTCGGTACCGTGCATTGCCCTTTCTCACATTAAGAGTTGGTGCAAACTCCGCCGGTGCATCCAAACCCATGGCATGATATGCTCTGTCATACATAAGCCCCATTATATATTTCCTCAAAACAGCCACCATACCTACCTATTAAGGCACTTCCATAGCCTTTCCGAGATACATTGCCATGTAACATCCATCATATCATGACTTGATATTCATGTCATACATGCTTTTGCTTGATCATATAGCCCCATTCTAGTTGGGCCTTGCCCTCATACTGCTACATGACGCGCTAGTATCATTGCATATCCTGCTACACTTGCAGAGGCATACATTTGCATACATCACGATCGTTTTCACTTGTCTTTATGTTGAGTACTTCTCATAAAGCGTGATGATTTTTATTTTTATTCATGTAAAACATAGAGTGTTGCCCTTAAGATAGGAAAAGATCCCAAAGTGGACAAAACAAAAGATCCCAAAGAGGACAAATGAGAGATGAAAAGAAAGAGCCAAAGAGGCCACAAAAAAATAAAAAATAAAAGAGAAAAAAAGAAAAAAAAAGAGAAAGGGGGCAACACTACTATTCATTTTGAAAGATCAACACTCGTACTCCATTACTATATTGGTACTACATAGAGATTATCATTCATGCATAACTATGTGGGGATCCTTACACTATAGAACTTGGTTTGCATATTCCAATGATGAGTCTCCTCAAATGAGCTCTAGGTCTTCATGAGAAAACAAGTTGGATGCACCCCCAATTGTTCCATTGGAGAGCTTACCTTAGCTCATTTGTGCATCTGTTACATGGCAATACCTACTCCTCACACCATATCTATCATTTGGCTTTCTCTCGCCTATGGTTGTCCTCATTGATGTGAGCCTTTCACACCTTTTTGTATTCCTTTACCATCATTATTCTATTTTCCATCCTAAGTACCAACATATCTGGCTTACGCTCATCCATTGCATGAGTGCTCAAAGTCGAAAGGGAGAGGATCATTTTGACTTGTGCCTGACTAGTGGTTTGGGGATGAGTCCAAATAAGATTCCGAAGGAGACTAAGTGTGAGCTTTAGTAGATTGAGTTCTCAATTAAAAAAAAATATGTTATGATCTCAACCCTTCTCCCACTTCTTGCACACAAACACCATTTGGAGACATTCGAGCCACGGACAGCGAGAGCTCTTGCATATTTATGTTCTTACTTTGCTAAATTCAATACTAGATATAGACTCTTGCTTGTTATTGTCTTGACTTGAATTTCATATCTCACTTGATTTACTTTGAAGTTCTTATATGTGTGTTAGCATGTCACCACAGAAATTATTGTGTTATCATTTATCTACTCAAGGACGAGCAGAAATTAAGCTTGGGGATGTTGATACGTCCCAAACGTATCTATAATTTCTGCTTGTTCCATGATCTTTAGGGTGACATTGTTATATGTTTTGCTACACTTTTATATCATTTTACACATATTTGGACTAACCTACTAACTCAGTGCACCCAGTGCCAGTTTATGTATGCTAATGTGTATTTTCAGGGGCTTTTATCCAATTTTCCGAAGCCCGCAAAAATCCAGAAAAAATATATAAAAAATCAGCGAAACAGAAGCTTCCGGGTCACCAAAGGGGGCACAGGGGGCCACGGGCCTCCCAGGCCGCACCAGGAGGTCGCCTGGGTGGGTCCCACCTCCTCTGGTGCCCTCCTTTGGCCCATATTTAGAGTCCCGAGAGGAAACCCTCGCGGACTTTCTGGAATCGCGAATGTCTCCATCGTTCCTCCGTCGCAGCGCTTCCAAGATCGGGATCGTCAGGAGACCTCTTCCCGGCACCCTGCCGGAAGGAGGATTGACCTCCGGGAGCTTCTCCACCACCATGGACGCTTCCCGGATGTGTCGTGAGTAGTTTCCCTTGGACCATGTTTCCATGACCAGTAGCTATGTCATGTCTTCACTCCAATCTTGTGCTTCAATGGTTAGTCCTTGTGAGCTGCCCTACATGATCAAGGCATCTATATAATTCTCTTGCTATTGCTATGCTCGGTTTGTTGGGATCCGATGGATTATGAGATTATGTTCAGATTGTTATGAGTTATATATTTGATTATCCTTTTATATAATGTTCCTTAGTGATTCATGCATGTTCTCCGTTGCTTTTTATTGCTTTGGCCAAGTAGTAGATTGTAACTCCAAGAGGGAGCGTTATGCATGATTGTGGGTTCGGTGCCCTCGATATCTAGCTTGAGTGACACAAACATGAGACTAGGCAATGTGCTTGTTGCCACCAGGGAGAAAACAACAGTGCTTGTGACCACGGTTGCAAGGATTGTTTACCTTATGCATAGTTCATTAATGCAGTTGTCCGTTGCTTTGAGTTTACACTTTGGGTGGGGCTCGCAACTTAATACTCGATAGATGTTCTAGATAGATATCTCAAGGTGGATGATTAGTAAGTAGATGCTGATGAATAAACGGTCTACTTGTCCTGGCGTACTGCTGCTACTGCAACAAAAGACCTTCCAACGGCGCCAGAAATAGATGTGTCGACGGCACCAGGAATCATTCTGCTACGGCTACACCTTAATGGACTTCCTAGGCAAATATGCAAAGTATTTCCCCCGTGGCCTTGGAGCCTTGCGTTGGTGTTCCCTCGAAGCGGAAAGGGTGATGTAGCACAGCGGTGGTAAGTATTTCCCTCAGTTTGAGAACCAAGGTATCGATCCAGTGAAGGAGTATCACAAGAGCCTGCACAAACACAAAAAGCTTGCTCCCAACGCTATGAAGGGGTTGTCAATCCCTTATAGATTGTTCGCCAAGTGAGAACTGAAAGAAACAAAGTAACAAAGCAAAGTAAAGCGAAAGTGGAAATGATAGATGTGAATAGACCCGGGGGCCGTAGTGTTTACTAGTGGCTTGTCTCATGAAAGCAACTAGACGGTGGGTGAACAAATTACTGTCGAGCAATTGATAGAACCGCGCAAAGTCGTGACGATATCTATGGCAATGATTATATCTATAGGCATCATGTCCAAAACAAGTAGACCGATACTTTCTGCATCTACTACTATTACTCCACACGTCGGCCGCTTTCCAGCATACATCTAGTGTATTAAGTCCAAAAGAACAGAGTAACGCCTTAAGCAAGATGACATGATGTAGATGGACAATCTCATATCTACGACAGAGCCCACCTTGTTACCCTTGATGGCAACCACACAGTGTGTGCCCTGCTGACCCTACTATCACTAGGAAAGGTCACCACATGGTAAGAACCCAAAACCAAGCACTTCTCCCATTACAAGAATCATAGATCTAGTTGGCCAAACAAAACCCAAGACTCGGAGAGACTTACAAGGATATCAAATCATGCATATAAGAAATCAGCAAAGACTCAAATATATACCATAGATAATCTGATCACAAATCCTCAATTCATCGGAACTCGACAAACACACCGCCAAAGAAGATTATATCGGATAGATATCCATGAAGATCATGGAGAACTTCGTATTGAAGATCCAAGAGAGAGAAGAAGCCATCTAGCTACTAACTACGGACCCGTAGGTGTGAAGTGAACTACTCACGAGTCATTGGAGGGGCGACGATGATGAAGAAGAAGCCCTCCAACTCCAAAGTCCCCCTCCGACAGGGCGCCGGGAAGGGTCTCCAGATGAGATCTCGCGGAAATGGAAACTTGCGGCGTCGGAAAAGTATTTTTGAGGCTCCCTTGATTTTTTCTGATTTTGAGGGAATATATAGGCACAAGATCTAGGTCAGGGGGCGCCAGGGAGGCCACAAGCCTGCCCACCGCCCCCCGCCCCCCCCTGGTGGCGAAGTGGGGGCTTGTGGGCTCCCTGTAGCCCTCCTGGCTTGGCCCACAAGCCCCCTGACCTTCTTTCGTTCTGGAAAAAATCATTTCGGGGATTTTATTCCGTTTGGACTCCGTTCCAAAATCAGATCTGAAAAGAGCCAAAAACACAGAAAAAACAGGAACTGGCACTTGGCACTGAATTAATAAGTTAGTCCCAAAAAAGATATAAAAGGTACATAAAACATCGAAAGATGACAAGATAACAGCATGAAACCATCAAAAATTATAGATACGTTTGAGACGTATCAAGCATCCCCAAGCTTAACTCCTGCTCGTCCTCGAGTAGGGAAGTGATAAAGAATGAGTTTTTGATGCTTTCATGCTACCTAGCATAGGTGTCCTTTGTAACTCCTCTTATGTGACGTGAATGTTCAGATCCATTAGATTCAAAACAATAGTTTCCTATTGACGTGGAAACAATAATAATTCAAGCAAACTAGCAAGGTAATCATGAACTTTCAAAATAACAAGGCCAAAAGAAAGTTATCCCTACAAAGGCATATAGTCTGGCTATGCTGTATCATCATTGCACAACGAATTTAAATCATACACAACCCCGGTATTGGCCAAGTAATTGTTTCACACCTTTACTTTCTCAAACCTTTTCAAATCTCATGCAATACATGAGCGTGAGCCATGGTTTAAGCACTATAGATGGTGTGGAGTGTGGTGGAGGTTGCAAGACAAAACAAGGAGAAGATAGTCACATTAACTAGGCATATCAATGAGCTGTGGAGATGCTCATCAATAGATATCAATGTGAATGAGTAGGGATTGCCATACAAATGATGCACCAGAGCTAAGGGTATGTGAAAGCTCTTAAATAAAACTAGTGGGTGTGCATCCAACTTGCTTGCTCACGAAGTCCTAAGGCAATTTTGAGGAAGCCTATCATTGGAATATACAAGCCAAGTTATATAATGAAAATTTCTCACTAGCTATATGGTGGTGACAAAACGAGAGACTCTCAATCATGAAGATCATGGTGCTTAATATGCACACTACTAGGAAAAGGGCTATAGATGATATAGATACTAATGGCGCACCACACAAGCAGTGTGCCACTACTATATAGTAATGGCGCACCATGTGAGGTGTGCCATTAGTGTGGTCGATACTAATGGCGCACCACACTCTCGGTGCGCCACTACTATATATTTTTTTTTTTGCAAAACTACTAATGGCGCACCAGCACCTGGTGCGCCATTAGTAACCTGGTTACTAATGGCGCATCTGTTAGTAGTGCGCCACTACTATAAAAAAAATTGGTTTCTTTTTTGCAAACTACTAATGGCACACCAAAGCTAGTGCGCCATTTGTAACCAGTGTTACTAATGGCGCATCTGTTGGTGGTGCGCCACTACTATTTTTTTATTTTATTTTACAGAACTACTAATGGCGCACTAGAGGAGGTGCGCCATTAGTAACCAGGGTTACTAATGGCGCATTTATAGGTGGTGCGCCATTAGTAGTTTTGCAAAATATCACGCGGGCTCTCACCCAAATCGACCGCGCGCTCACATTTTTCCCCCAAATCTTGTCGCCGTCACTCACCTCCCCCAGAGTCGCCTCCCTCCCGCGGCAGATCCCGCGCCCTGAGCAGCTCTCCCCTCCATCGGCACCCCCACCGCCCCCTCCACCGGCACCCTCCACCGGCGCCCCCACCGTCCGCTCCATCGGCGTCCCTTCACCGGGCCCCCCCACCGTCCGCTCCACCGGCGCTTCCAACATCCCCTCCACCGGCGCCCCCACCGTCCCCCCGCCGTCGTCCCTCCACCGGTGCTTCCCACCATCCTCTCCACCGGCGCCCCCCACCATCTCCTCCACCGGCGCTCCCCACCGTCTCCTCCACCCACGCCATCCGCGTCCGCGTTCCTCTGCAATCTCCCTCCTTCTCCCCGTTGGCGGAGGAGAAGCCGGAGGACGAGGTGTGTGTAGAGGAGCCCTTCTCCCCGCTGCGTTAGGCGGCCACCTTCGCTCCCTCCCTCTCTTGGGGGGACGCGGCCCTTCCCCTGCCCCCATCCCATGGAGCATGGCGCCGGATGCAAGACCCACCTCGGCCATCTCCATGGACATGGACACTCCGGCAACAACACAGAATGCAAGGTCCCTCTTGTACTCCCCCTCTGCTTGTGCTTGTGCTTGTTTTGATTTGGCCTCTGCCCTCCCCTCACTCCCTCCCTGATGCGTGCAGGTTAGTGCGCCACCTGCAAGGAAATAAGGAAGGAAGGGAGTACCACCAATTCGCTCCTCCGGGTCGCCGATGCTCCGACGCCATGGAAGGTCTCTCCCTCCCTTTCATGCTCTCTTTGGTCCTCCACGCCCGTCCAGTTTGCATTTACAGGCTTATTGCAACTTATTCAGAGAGGAGAGGAGACGAGAAAACTTCAGAAAACTGAAAAATTCTGTCCTTCTTCAGAAAACTCAAATTATTCACACGCACCTGCAAATTGCTCTAGCCATGCCATGCACACACTAGAAGTTTAGCTTTTCTTCATTCTTATCAAAATAAAATAAAAAATATTAGCCACTGTGTGTGTGCTGCTGCTAATACATGAACAAGTTCTCAGTCCTTAGGGGGAACAGTATCTATAATCTTGTGCTGACTGTGTGTGTTGCAAGCACTTGTGCTTCTCGTGATGTTTCTGGTATATATATAATATTTAGTGGATTTTTCCCTCAAGTTTGTTTTACGCTTTTGCCACTCTGCTCTAGTTGGGCGTCGTGCTGCGTGCACTTGAGTGTTTTCCCTTGCCCATGTTTGTGTGGCGCGGCTTGCTGTTGGTGCTTTAGTTTCAGTCTTTTATCTTGTGCCTAAAACATGAATGACTTTTATCGCCTAAATTTGAGATTGTGCAAGCACGAAGACCAGCAGAAAAGAATGTCTCCATCATATTTGGATGACTTTTCTTACATCAACAATCAACATTAGAGGCTCTTTGGCCCGTACAACTCGGCACTTGCCCATATTCATCCGCATGATGCATAGTTCCCGAGTACATCATTTCTGAAAACACATGTTGTCAAGTTAACTCTTGCTTATTTATAATTTCAGAACGGCATTTGGAAATGGCGTTTTTTTATGCCACCAGCAGATGTGCCAACAGAGATGACCCAAGCGAGGTGGGCTGTCGGATTATGTAAGATGTTTAAGTCAGGTGATGAATGAATCTGTAATAAATTTTGGTGCTTTGTTTATAGCACTCACTTGGGTTTGTTCACTCAAAATGACATCAAATTCTTGCAATCTACAACCTCCGTCTCAAATTCTGCTGCTGCCTTTGTTGCTTGCTTATTATGTGCAGGATGTGTGCAAATCTAGTTATGTTGCTCACTTGTGGCCAATCTTATATTTTTATGGATAAGATTGCTCACAAGTTTGGTGTCCTCTCTTAGTAGGAGTCATGCTCTTTACTTAGAGAGCGCACCAAATCACTTGCTACCAAGTTACATGTTGACTCTTAGCTCATTTATTTATCCCCTACGCCCTCCATCCCATAATGTAAGATGTTTTTATACTAGTGTAGTGTCAAAAAACGTCTTACATTATGCGATGGAGGGAGTATATATTATATATGCATGTGATGGCTCCCTGCTACATCTCTTCTCTGTTTAAATGTCTCTTTGTTTTGTCAGAAACAACAAGTATTGCAGTCTTGCTCTATGTTTGGTTGTCAGTTGTTTGCTATCCTAGCTCAAAAAATGTGCACTTCTTTTATTTTGCTGTGCTACCTGATCAAATGTAGCTCAACAATTTCTATTGTTTGCTAGGCCGCATCGGAGTTGGGAGCTGGTGCAAAATCACTCCTGCTCTCCTTGGAGCCCCCTTCCTCCTCCGACGCCTCCGGTGAATACTTCTTCTCTCACTACGGTCTAGGTGAGCCACTCGCTTCCTTTCCTATGCATGCTTACTCTCATCCACAGCCATCGAGTTGTGGTAATTGTATACTGGTCATCGTGCCATGGAAATTTCTTGCGTTGGGTTTGGGGCTGTGGTGATGGTGTCTGCTGTAATCTCAATTTTTTCTTTTGTGAATGAACGACGACCGATATATCCTATGGATGATTTTGGTCTCTTGCAACTCTGTGTTGGGCCTTTATTTTATCACTGCATGCTACAGGGTTTGGTAATGGTTCGTGTTATATACTTATGATGGGAGGGATTTTGGCTTGTTAATACTGGCTACCAATCCAATAACAGACAATGCTTACAAATTAATCGGTGTAGTGCTGCTGTGTACGCATACCTTGTAGGGAGTCATTCATCATGTGTTGGCAATTTTTGTGATGATTTGTGGATGCTTTTGGCCATGAAGAGTGGATATCGTGGCTTTAAACCTACTCTTTTTATCAGTCTAGTCTTGATTAAATCCAGATTGTGTGTACTTATAGATGTAGACTTTTTTTGTTGGTACTTGCTAACTGGTGGGCTGTGTGGGATTATGTAAGATGTTTATGTCAGGTGATAAATGATTCTGTGATGAATTTGGTGCTCTGTTAAGAGCACTCACTTGGGTTTGTTCACTCAAAATGACATCATATTCTTGCAGTTTAGTTCTTAGTCATAAGTGGCAATGTATGGCTTGAGTGAATCTTTAGTGTACTTTTTTTGTGCATGTGTTGTATGACCCTAGTGCCATGGAAGGTATCTCTCTGCCCCCTCTATGAGTCATGTTATGCTTTGGGTGGGTGCCTTCCAATTTTCTTATTGCACATGGCATGCATGTAAACTGAAAATTTCTCCCTGTTTGTTTGTGTACGATGAATACTTTTGTTGTCTCTCTCTTGTGATGATATATGTAGTTGCACTGGCTAGTGAGATGAGGATATAATTACATTATTGATGGATGATATGATGTCCAATGAATCATGTATTAGCTCTATCTGATCACATCCCATACTGGTTTTATTCTGTGTCTTGCACCAAATAAAACTTTGCAGTTTTTCTAGTTTTTCTTATTTAATTTGTCGCCAGTTTTTGTTTTGTTTTGTTGAGAGTGGTGTCGATGCAGATGAGGAGACACAATTTTATGGGCAATTTGCGTCTGTGGCATTTCTGTGATGCCACACTCATTTTCATCTTGGAGATCTGATGCACCCACCTTACACACGTTTTTTGTGTTCTTAGTGCCTTTCTTTCAAAAAAAATTAATTGGTGAGAGATTAGATGATGAATGAGATTAATTTCCCTATTGGTTTGATTGGGCGATATGATGGCCTCTACTGAACCGAATATGATCATCCTCTTGTTTCTGAAAGAACACAATGTGTTCCTGCTTGCCCCATCATGTTCCTTAATCATGTTAATTGCACTTCCTTAATGATGTTCCTGCTTGCTAATTGTTCTTGATTTTTGTGATTACATACAAACTACTCTCACTTGTGAGCTTTCATTTTTTGTTTTGGAGAAGAGCCTTCTCATGCACTGGCAGCAGCAAGTTTTCTTCCCAAGCAAGGTTTTCTCAAGGTATACTAAAAAAACAATCTACACCATGTTACTCATGATGAGAATGATGAAATCATGCTTCTTCTTTTTTGGATACATACAATTGGTTTCTGATATGGAAATGCTCATTATGCTAGTGCCAGGGTGGATGGAGATGAAGACGCATTTCAAACTGTGCTAGAGTTCCATGACCCGCTAGACAGAACTCACTAGTCAACTAATGCTCTATTGGCTGATGGATGCTAATGCTAGGGTGGATGAAGATGCGTTTCAAACTGTGCAAGGAATGCTCGTGTTGTCAGGAGTTCCGTGAGCACGGTAACTTTGATGAGGTAAAACTTTCGTTACATCATTAACCTGCTCACTTTTTACCACTGGTCAATGACTGAAAAACAAGGATCATATAGATTAGCTTTTCTTAGTTGCTGATTTATTTTTGAAAATTGGTTACTATAGTTCTTTCACTATTAGCATGTACACTTGTCCTTACTGGTGATGTGCCTCAACAGTCATTTTATTCAAGAGTGCTCTAAATCCATTGCGCATATGAGATTTTAACAACTTAATCTGGTTCCACTTTCTTGACAAATTTGTGCAAAATGTTTTCAGGTACTCAACCTATTGATGCACATGGACATGATAACTCTCTAGCATTTATGGACCAACCAACCTGTAATCATGGACCTTATTGTCTTGTAGACCATTTGGTGTTTTGAGTGTTTTGGAGCTTGCACTCTGTGCATGTAGATACAAACTTGTGTGCTCTGGACCATCTGAAGTCTCTCATAGTAACCAATAGTCTTTATATTTTTTTGACTTGTGTGTTCTAGATGATTGTTAAGATGGTCAAAACTATGCTTCCTCTAGGTTAATTTGTTTGTCAACTTGCGTTCAATGTATGTGCATGTTTATAAACATATTTTCATTGTGGTGCAATATGTGTTTATCTTGAACCTTCTTGTGGGTGTGAGGATAATAATTGAATATTTTTAGAGCTGGTAGTATAACCTGTGACGCACCATGAGCTATAGTAATGACAGACCTGAGAGGCATACTAATGGCGCACCTGGGAGGCATACTAACGGCGCACCTGGGAGGCATACTAATGGCACACCTGGAAAGAATACTAATGGCGCACCTGGGAGGCATACTAATGGCGCACCTGGGAGGCATACTAATGGCACACCTGGGAGGCATACTAATGGCGCACCATGAGCTATACTAACGGCGCACTGCCTGGTGCGCCATTAGTATACCAGATACTAATGGCGCACCGTGAGCAATACTAATGGCGCACTACCTGGTGCGCCATTAGTATACCAGATACTAATGGCGCACTTGTAGTGCGCCATTAGTAAAAAAATCTAATGGCGTGATGCTAGTGGCGCACCTATAGTGCGCCATTAGTAGCAAAAAATGGTGCGCCATTAGCAAGCCTTTTCCTAGTAGTGAAGTGTGGAAAAAGTGGTAGCATTGTCCCTTCTCTCTTTTTCTCTCTTTTTTTATTTTTTTTAATTTTTTTTGTGGGCTCTTTGACCTCTTTTTTTTTATTTTGGTGGGCTTCTTTGGCCTCTTTTATTTCCTCACATGAGACAATGCTCCATTAATGACGATCATCACACTTTCAACTCAAAACTTAGAGCAACGATGACTCTATATGGAATGCCTTCGGTAGTGTACCGTGGCAATGATCTTGCATGGCATAGACATTAATGGAAACATCATGCTAGCTATCTTACAATCATGCAATGGAAATGTAGACGTTATGGAACATGTCATGGTGGTAGTTGCATGGAAATATATCTCGAAATGACTTTGAAAAAGCCATAGTAGGTAGGTATGGTGGCTGTTTTGAGGGAGGCTGATGGTGGGTTTTGTGCACCGGCGAAAGTTGCACGGCACTAAGAAGATAGTGATGGTGGAAGGTGAAAGTGCATCTAAACCATGGACTCAACATTAGTCAAGAAGAACTCATATACTTGTTGCAAAAGTTTTATTAGTAATCGAAACAAAGCATTCAACGCATACTCCTAGGGGAAGGGTTGGTAGGTATAAACCATCACGCGATCCCGACCGCCACGCAAAGGATGACAATCAATAGACTAATCATGCTCAGATTTCATCACATAGCGGTTCACCATACGTGCATGCTACGAGAATCACTAACTTCAACACAAGTATTTCTAGATCCACAACACCTTACTAGCATAACTTCAATATTACCATAACCACAACTCAAAACTAACTGAGATGAATCAAACTTCTCTAACTATTCAATGCACATGAAGGTGGAAGTTTTCGTATCCCTTTGGATAACTACCCCTTTTGAGACTACTTTCAAAGCATAGATCAACTACCAAGCCACGCACCGCTGTGCTCTAAAAGATATAAGTGAAGCACATAGAGAAAAAGTATCTAGCTCAAAAGATATAAGTGAAGCACATGTGAGCTGAATTGTCTACCAAAAGATATAAGTGAAGCTCGACAAAATCACGGTGAGTGCATGTATCTCTCTCTAGGTGTGCGGAAAGGATGATTGTGACACAACAAAAATAAAAGACTCCTCGGTACAAGACGCTCCAAGCAAAAACACATAACATGTGGTGAATAAAAATATAGCCCCAAGTAACGTTACCGATGGATTGAAGACGAGAGAGGGGATGTCTTCCCGGGGCATCCCCAAGCTTAGGATTTTACGGCATCCTTGAATATCTTGGGGTGCCTTGGGAATCCCCAAGCTTGAGCTCTTGCCACTCTTTATCTCTTTGTCCATAAGAACTTCACCCAAAACTTGAAAACTTCACAACACGAAACTTAAACAGAAACTCGTGATAACATTAGTATGAGAAAGCAAACCACCACTTCCTTAGGTAGTTTAGAAAACTTAAATTCTACTTGTGCTGATGTTGGGTTACTGTATTTTCAATCTTACATGGCTAATACCCCCGATACTATCCATAGTTTCATCGAAATAAGCAACCAACACAACAAAAACAGAATCCGTCAACAGCAGACCAGTCTCTAGCAATCTGTATATTTCGTATAATTATGGTACTCCAAAAATTATGAAAAATTATGAAAGTCTGAAGAATTTGTGTAGAAATTAGCAGAAAAAAGAATGAACTCAAAATCTCTGACAAAACAAAAATGAAAATTCATTTGGTGAGCTGAAAGTTTCTGTTTTTTCCAACATGACCAAACGATCATCCCCAAGACAAATCATAACGGTTTTGCTTGGCACAAACGCAAAAGGAAACACAAAAACACAATCATAACAGAATCATGAAAGTGTGGAAAACACAAAACGGAATGAAAAAGGATAGATTCGTTGGGTTTCCTCCCAACAAGCACTTTTGTTTAACGCCCTTAGCTAGGCAAAAGGTGATGGAATCCCGTATAGTCATCTTTGGTGCTCAAACCATAAGTAGCCCTCATCATAGATTCATAAGGCAGTCTTATTTTCTTTCTAGGAAAGTGCTCCATGCCCTTCTTTAAAGTAAATTGAAATCTAATATTCCATTCCTTCATATCAATGATAGCACCAATAGTCCTTAGGAAAGGTCTACCAAGAATAATGGGACATGAAGGATTGCAATCTATGTCAAGTACAATGAAATCCATGGGTACATAGTTCTTATTTGCAACAATAAGAACATCATCGATCCTTCCCATGGGTTTGTTGACAGTAGAATCAGCAAGATGCAAATTAAGAGAACACTCTTCAATGTCATGAAAACCAAGAATATCACAAAAAGACTTTGGAATCGCGGAAACACTAGCACCCAAATCACACCAAGCATTGCACTCATAGTTTTTTGTCATATTTTTTATCCGCGTTAGTTCCCTCAAATTTGACCCCATAAACCGTCCTACCATCCTTCCCTCTCGTTGAAAAAACCGAGCAACTCATCCAATCTTCCCCTCCACTCACGACCTCCTTGCATGGCCTCCGCCACCTCATTTCCCAATGATCTCTTCGCCACTTTGATCCCATTTTTATCTCATGCCTACCCGCGCCATGACTGTATTGATGTCAACATGGTGTTTCAAGCTTAGGTACTTACAAAAAATCAATCTACTAGATACAATTTCATCCTTCATTATTTAGGGAACAAATAAAATTCTATCTATTCTAGATACAACTTTAATTTAAAATACGTGTATGTGAAAAAAAGACTTTCGGTTCAGTTAGATATCATATTTAAGCTCATATATATACATCCTATCTAGTAATTGTTGTGTGTGCCTAGTAAACATGCCATGTAGGCAACCCAACTCGTATGACAATATCATTCGGTCGTAATTGACGAGAAACATTTTCACAAACGGTGCTACACATTCTAATGACCATTTTGTGCAATGAGGTTCTGACCTTTTGACATGGATGGTCATAAAATTCTAGGGTTTGGACCCTCCCACACCATTTTGGAAATTTTGGTCATAGAACTATGACCAATTTAACTACGGTCATATTTTTTGGTCAAAAACAGACATATTTCTTGTAGTGGATTTAGGATCGTCGTAAAGGTTACGATGATCCAGGAATCGTTGTAAAAGTTACGACGCTGCTGTCAGTTTTTGACGCTTCGTTTTCGACGTTGGTTTTTCGTCGTGAGATCATCGTAAATTAAAAACCGTGATGATGTAACAAAGAAAATATAGCGTCGTGTATTAGCATATTTCTTGTAGTGAAAGGAGTAATCAACACCGGTAGAGTAGAGGGGATGAATAGTGCAAGGTACAACTCCGATTGCAATGGTGAAGTAGATGGGATGAAGGTGGAGATAGTGCTGGTGTTGGTGATGATGGTGATGATGATATTGATGATGCCTGAGACGATGGTGATGACGATGAGGACGATCTCCCCTTCCGGGAGGAGTTCTCCCCGGCGGAATCTGCCCACCGGAAAGGTCTTTTATTCTCTGTAGGTTTTCACCGTGGAGCGGCGGCGGAACTGCGAAAACTCTTCTACCCCCATAACTTTTAGGTCAAGAGGGTGATATAGGCCAAAGGAGAGCGCCGGAGGGAGGACCCACGACCCAGGCAGCCTCTGGGTGCGACCTAGAGTGGCCTGATACGTCTCCATTGTATCTACTTTTCCAAACTCTTCTGCCCTTGTTTTGGACTCTAATTTGCATGATTTGAATGGAACTAACCTGGACTGACGTTGTTTTCAGCAGAATTGCCTTGGTGTTATTTTTGTGCATAAATCAAAGTTCTCAGAACATCCTAAAAATTTACGGGGAACATTTTTGAAAATATGAAAAATTCCTGCGCAAAGATTCACCTGAGGGGGTGAGCCAGTGGGCCACAAGCCCTACCACCGCCACCCCCCTGGTGGCGGTGGGCAAGCTTGTGGGGCCCACGTGGCTCTGCCGCCCCCAATCTCAGCTCTATAAGTTCACTTTCATCCCAGAAAAAATAAAGAGAGAAGAGTTCGTCGCGTTTGCGATACGGAAGCGCCGCCACAACCTGTTCTTCATCTGGAGGGCAGATCTGGAGTCCGTTTTGGGCTCCGGAGAGGGGAAATCGTCCCCATCGTCATCATCAACCTTCTTCCCTCTCCAATTCCATGAAGCTCTTCTTCGTTCGTGAGTAATCTATTTGTAGGCTCGCTGGGCGGTGATGAGTAGGATGAGATCTATCATGTAATCGAGTTAGTTTTGATGGGGATTGATCCCTAGTATCCACTATGTTCTGAGATTGATGTTGCTACTACTTTGCCATGCCTAATGCTTGTCACTAGGGCCCGAGTGCCATGATTTCAGATCTGAAATTATTATGTTGTCACCAATATATGTGTGTTTTAGATCCGATCTTGCAAGTTGTAGTTACCTACTATGTGTTATGATCTGGCAACCCCGGAGTGACAATAATCGGAACCACTCCCGGTGATAACCATAGTTTGAGGAGTTCATGTGTTCACTAAGTGCTAATGCGTTGGTCCGGTTCTTTATTAAAAGGAGAACCTTAATATTCCGTAGTTTCCTTTTGGACCCCGTTGCCATGGGAGGGATGGACAATAGATGTCATGTAAGTTCTTTTCCCTAAGCACGTATAACGACACACGGAATGCATGCCTACATCACATTGACGAGCGGGAGCTAGCCACATATCTCTCCGTGTTATAACTGTTGCATGATCAATATCATCCAAACAAATCACTGACCCATTGCCTACGAGTTTGTCCTACTGTTGCTGTTACTTGTCCTACTGCTGTTGTTACTTGTCTTGCTCTGCTGCTACTGCTGTTACTACTGTCGCTTGCTCTGTTGCTACTTGCTACTGCTGTCACTACTGCTGTTCCTTGCCACTGTCGTTACTCGCTACTTTGCTGTTACTACTTTGCTTGCAGATATTAATCTTTCAGGTGTGGTTGAATCTGACACATTCAGCTGCTAATACTCAAGAGTATTCTCTCACCTCCTGTTTGGCGATCAACAAATTTGGGTCGAATATTCTACCCTTGAAAACTGCTGCGAACCCACATGTTGGTGGGCCATCAACAACATTCTTCTAGTTTCGTTGCCGGGGAGTGCTAGCAGCATTCTTCTGGTGCCGTTGCAGTGGAAGGTATGTTGTTACAGAATCAGCATTCGTCTAGCTATTGCCAAAGAGTGCCAGTCAGCATTTTTCTGGCGCCGTTGTCGGGGAGGTATTGCTATATTCTCTGAGTCACTTGGGATTTATATTTGCTGATCACTATGAAGAATCTGAAGGATCCGAAAACCAAAGTCTTGCCCTCAACTACGAGGGGAGGTAATGAATTGCCATCTAGTTCTGCACTTGATTCACCTTTAGTTATGAGTAAGTTTGCGACATCACCTCCTGCTAGAAATCTTGATATGTCGCATGTGCTTGATGATGACTATGATGCTACTGCTAGAGATGCTATGCTTGATGATGCTAGAGATGCTATTTTGCCTGATGATGCTATGATTGATACTGCTAGAGATGTTATGCTTGATACTATGTCGGATACTGCTTTGCCTGATATTGCTAGAGATGCTATGCTTGATGATGCTAGAGATGCTATGCCTGATGATGCTAGAGATGCTATGCCTGATACTACTATGCTTGATACTGCTAGAGATGCTACTTTGCGTGATGTTCCACTAGGGGTATTCCTTGATGCTCATATTGCTAGAGTTGCTGCCAATGCTCGTGATGCTTCTGAAACTACCGATACTATTGAGATAGAACCTGCTTTTGCTTCTGCTAGATCTAGCTCTCCTAGATATGAATTGCCTGATATACCTGAGGGTTATGTTATGGAGGGAGAGATAGCTGAGGATTTTCTTGCGTGTAAGGATGCCTATGACGCTGAGAAATTACTTCTCAAGTGGAAGGAAAAATCTTTGAAAGCTAGGATGAAATACGACCCGAAGTTTGCCACTTCACCTATATTTATCACCGATAAGGATTATGAATTCTCTGTCGATCCTAAGATAATCTCTCTAGTCGAATCTGATCCTTTTCACGGTTATGAGTCTGAGACGGTCGTAGCCCATCTTGCCAAACTACACGATATAGCCACCCTTTTCACTAATGAGGAGAAGATCCGCCACTACTATATCCTTAAGTTGTTTCCTTTCTCTCTAAAGTATGACGCTAAAGCCTAGTCCACCTCTCTTGCTCCTGGATGTGTGAGTAGTCCCCAGGATATGGTCTATTACTTCTGTGAGAAATATTTCCCTGCCTATAAGAAGCAAGCTGCCTTGCAGGAAATATACAACTTTGCTCAACTCTAAGAAGAGAGTCTCCCACAAGCTTGGGGGAGGCTCGTCCAACTACAGAATGCTTTGCCTGATCACCCTCTTAAGAAGAACGAGATACTTGATATCCTCTATAACGGACTTACCGATGCCTCTAGAGACCTGATACGTCCATTTTGCATCATGCTTTCATGTTGATATTTATTGCTTTTTGGGCTATTATATTACTTGTGGTACCATATTTATGCCTTTTCTCTCTTATTTTGCAAGGTTTATTTGAAGAGGGAGAATTCAGGCAGCTGGAATTCTGGACTGGAAAAGGAGCAAATCCTAGTCCACTATTCTGCACCTCTCCAAATGCCCTGAAAAGTTATGTGGATTTTTTTGGGATTATATAAAAAATACTGGGCGAAAGAACTACCGGAGGGGGGATACCAGGGCGCCACAAGCCCAGCCACCGCCACCACCCCCCTAGTGCCGGAGTGGGGGCTTGTGGGCTCCCTGACGGCCCACTAGCCCCCATCTTTTGCTATATGAAGCGTCTGGGTCCAGAAAAAAAGTAGGAGGGAGCTTTTTCGTGGTTTCGCCGCCGCCACGAGGCGGAACTTGAGCAGATCCAATCTAGAGCTCGGCAAGACGATCCTGTCGGGGAAGCTTCCCTCCCGGAGGGGGAATCGTCGCCATCATCATCACCAACACTCCTCTCGTCAAAGGGGAGGCATCTTCATCAACATCTTCATCAGCATCGTCTCACGACTCCGATTGATACTTGTAAGGTTGCTAGTAGTGTTGATTACTCTTTGTAGTTGATGCTAGTTGGATTACTTGGTGGAAGAGTTTATGTTCAGATCCTTGATGATATTCTTTACACCTCTGATCATGATTATGATTATGTTTTGTGAGTAGTTACTTTAGTTCCTGAGGACATGGGATAAGTCATGTTAATAATAGTCATGTGAATTTGATATTCGTTCGGTATTTTGATATGCTGTATGTTGTTTTTCCTCTAGTGGTGTTATGTGAACGTCGACTACATAACACTTCACCATATTTGGGCCTAGAGGAAGGCATTGGGGAGTATATGGTGGGTTCCTGGAGTGACAGAAGCTTAAACCCCACTCTATGCGTTGCTTCGTGAGGGGTTGATTTGGATCCACTAGTTTAATGCTATGGTTAGACTTTGTCTTAATTCTTCTTTTGTAGTTGTGGATGCTTGCGAGAGAGGTTAATCATAAGTGGGATGCTTGTCCAAGTAAGGGCAGTACCCAAGCGTCGGTCCACCCACATATCAAACTATCAAAGTAACAAACGCGAATCATATGAACATGATGAAACTAGCATGACAGAAATTCCCGTGTGTCCTCGGGAGCGTTTTTCCTCCTATAAGACTTTGTTCAGGCTTGTCCCTTGCTACAAAAGGGATTGGGCCACTTGCGGCACCGTTGCTACTACTTGTTACTTGTTACTTTTTCCTCGCTACACAATCACTTGTTACCGCTACTTTCAGTGCTTGCAGTTATTACCTTGCTGAAATCCGTTTATCAAAGCCTTCTGCTCCTTGTTGGGTTCGACACTCTTACTTATTGAAAGGACTACGATTGATCCCCTATACTTGTGGGTCATCAAGACCATCTAGATAGTTGTGTTGGTTGTGTTTTTAGGGAACGAACTGTAGAACAAGCTGAGACCCTACTGAATCACATCTTGATCAACGATAATGCTTGGACTATTCCCGAACCACCTCCTAAGCCAACTCCTAAGAAAAGAGGTATTCTATTCCTCAGTCCCGAAGATATGCAAGAAGCCAAGAAATCTATGCAAGAGAAACGCATTAGATCTGAAGATGTCAAAAACCTACCACCTATCGAAGAGATCCATGGTCTCGATAACCCGAGACAAGTAGTAGAAGTGAATTCTCCGCGTAGGTTTGATGAGAGTGATATTCCTTTTGACAAACCTACTAGCCTATGCTTTGATGAATTTCACAACTTTGTTGCCAAACAACAGAGTTTCAATGATTATGTTAGCAGACATTTGGAACAAAGTACTCGTATGCTTAGCCATTTAAGTGCTTTTGTAGAAAGAAATGTCAATGATCTGAAGCTTCTGAGTAAACATGCCTCTATGATTACTACTCAGATAGAACAAGTACTTAAAGCTCAGAATGACCTGCTCAATGAATTAAATGACAACTCTGTCAGAGTCATTACTAGAGGAGGCAAAATGACTCAGGAACCTTTGTATCCTGAAGGTCATCCTAAGAGAATTGATCAAGATTCTCAAGGAATCAATGCTGATACACCTAGTCATCCTAAGGAGAAGAATAAGGATGATAGAAACCTACATGCCAGTTCACCAAATACTGTCACACCTGAAGAACCTAATGATATTTCTGCGTCTGATGCAGAAACACAATCTGGTGATGAACATGAACCTGGTGACAAAATGCACAGTGATGTTCATAATAATGCTCAACCTAGCAATGATGAGGATGTGGAGATTGAACCTACGGTTAATCCTGATAACCCACAACCTAGGAGATATGATAAGGATGACTTCACTGCTAGGAAGCATGGTAAAGAAAGGGAGCCATGGGTTCAGAGATCTATGCCCTTTCCTCCTAAGCCATCCAAGAAAAAGGATAATGAGGATTTTGAGCGCTTCGTTGAGATGATAAGACCCATATTTCTGCAGATGCGGTTAACTGATATGCTCAAGATGTCTCCGTATGCCAAGTACATGAAGGATATCATGACTAATAAATGGAAGATACCAGATCTGGAGATCTCCACCATGCTTGCGAAATACACTTTCAAAGGTGGAACTCCTAAGAAACTTGATGATCCCGGAGTGCCCACTATACCTTGTTCCATTAAAGGAAACTACGTAAGAACTGCCTTATGTGACCTTGGAGCCGGTGTTAGTGTTATGCTGCTCTCTATTTATCATAGACTTGAATTTGATCAGTTGACACCCACTGAAATTTCTCTGCAAATGGCCGACAAATCAACTGCTTTCCCTATCGGCATTTGCGAGGATGTGCGTGTTCTGGTTGCTAACACCACTATCTTAACAGACTTTGTTATCTTGGATATTCCCGAGGACGATGCCATGGCTGTCATCCTCGGAAGACCCTTTTTAAACACTGCAGGGGCTGTTATAGATTGCAACAAAGGCAATGTCACTTTCCATGTCAACGGTAAGGAGCACACACTGCACTTTCCGAAGAAACGATATCAAGTACATTGCATCAATGCTATGGAAAAGACTTCATCGATTCTTATTGGGAGTTTTGAATGCCCTATTCCTCGTGTCAAGATAAAGTATGATTTGCTTGTTGGGGATATACATATCCCCATTGAGGTGACTTAGTTGCTATTCGAAAATTCTCTGTTCTCTCTTGAGATTCGAGAAGGTTTTGTCATGAGGACTTGATCAACCCTATTGATGGATTTCTTTCGATGACCATGAAATGGATGAATCAAAGAGTCACATACCTCTGTTTTGAGCTTTCATTTTCTTTTGCTTAGAAGAAAAATGATAGGTATAGTTTAGTTTTTCCTGTTTTCTATTTTAGCGTCTCGGAGAAAAATACCTCGAAAATAAAAGTTCTCCGATGGTCCTGAAAATTTAGTATGATTTTTTCTGGAATTTTTGAAAATTACTCGGCCTGAGAGCTGGCCTGGGGGCCAGACCAGTGGGCCACAAGCCCTACCACCGCCACCCCCTGGTGGCGGACGGCAAGCTTGTGGGGCCCACAGAGACCCCCTCCACTCATTCCAGCTCCCAGCCTCTACTTCCACCTCCAGAAAAAATTGTTTCGCAGCTCAAACCCGTGTTCTTGCTCATTTGGCTGTGAATTTTGATCTCCTTTCTCAAAGCACCATTCTCCGAACCTTTTTGGGTAAATTACTCCTTAGTAAGTGACTCCTCCATTGGTCCAATTAGTTTTTGCTCTAGTGCTTTATCTTTCGCGTATTCTTGCTACCTTGGTGACCCTGTTCTTGAGCTAGAAAAGGTTGATTTTAGCTGGTCCCAAGTAGTTTTAGCGCGTGATACGGTCTCTAGGCACTAGTAGGAGTAGTTGCTACAAGGTATGGTTGGTCTTCATTCACTTTTCTCGTGAACTTCAAAAATTTCAGCAAAAGGAAATTATGTTCAGGAGGAAGTTTCATGGTGGTTCCTCAAGTAATAAGGGTTCCCGTCTTTCTTTTCGAGAGCCCGAACCTTTTCAACTAAGGGACACACCGATGCAACCATGTGAATGGCCTTCCGATGAGTTTATGATCGAAGCAGGTTTCAAGGATGAGTTTGATACACTTGTCCGCAATGCCGAGTTAGAAGAATTCCTCTCAGATAAATGTGAACAGTATGCTATGCTCACTGCCTCTTTCGTGCGTAGATTTAAATTTTCAGTTGGCCGTGACTCATCCATACTGTTTGATCTGTACGATAAATCCTATACCATGGATTTGGAGGATTTCAATAGGATTTGCAAGATACCCGATGGGGTTAGTATTAATGATCCTTCTAAATCTTCGGTCAGAGACGTTGTCTCTAGTATAACTGTTGGAGAAACCAGAGATATCACGCAAGCCACCATAGGAAGCATCCATTTCCATGCCTTGCACTACTTTACCCTCTTCATAGGTAGGTGCATTAACGGCAAGGGTGCACATTGTCACCTATGCGCTTCCGACATTAGTATCCTTAAGAGCGCAGTAACAGGTGACAGGAGCTTCAATATGGGAGCTATAATAGCAAGGAGGCTGAATAAAAATGCTAGTGAGGGGGATTTCTTTGGTGGAGTTTATGCTACACGCTTAGCAAATTTTCTTGGAATATCCATCCGTTCAGAAGACCCTCCTCTCCGTACAGCCTACATTGATCGTGTCGCTCTAACACGCTACCAGTTCCTTGAGAGAGATCATGGATCCCTCCTATACCGCTTGATATTTAACCGGCAGCGTGTTTTCCATATTACCCTTCCTGCTCCTGCTTTCTTTGACTTTCAGGTAAAACGAAGATACTACATAACCATAGGAGAGGCAGAGGAGTATGAGAGGGAGGCGACGGCTGCTCGACTTCGCGAGGCGGCTATTCAGGCAATGGCTGCAGCACTCTCGTATAACACCCATTATGATTTTGGGTTTCGCCAGGACCATCCATGGGAGTAGACCAAGCTAGGCCAAAAGGCTAAGCTTGGGGGAGTACGTGTTCTCACCGACTTTACATTCATGCTTATGCTTTCATTTTGTTAGCCGGTGTTCACACTTTGCCACTATATTATCCATGCTAGTTTATTTTTGTTTTCTTGTTTTCTTGTTTTGTGTCCTTTTGAGAAAACCCAAAAATATTTTTCTTTCTTATTTTGCTTGTTGGGAGCTTTCCCGTGTAAATAGTTTTCTTTTTCTTTGGGTCAAGGTAGAAGATATTGGTTACAATGTTTAGTGGCTCTTGCATGCATACATGTTTAGCTTTCAAAGAGCCATATTACTTTGTCTTCTCCTTTGTGTTTGCCTGCAGATTCAGCTTAGCTTATGCACGAGCACTCTTATTATTGTTCACATCGTTCGATCGTGCAAGTGAAAGGCAATAATGATGATATATGATGAAGTGACTGAGACTGAAAAGCTGGTATGAACTCTATCTATTTTGTTTTTGTAAATATGACTAGCTTGTCGACCCAGATTCAGCTTTGTTGTGAGAGAACCATGTTTGCAATAACAACTTAGAGATCATAGTTTCTGATGCCATGCTTATTTAGCTGAGAGTTTATAATGGTTTGTCTTGAATGCCAACATAGATGTTGAGATGACTATGATGTAGTATGATAGGATGGTATTCTCCTTTGAATGAATCAAGTGGCTTGATTTGGCGCATGTTCATGCATGTAGTTGAAACAAAATCAACATAGCCTCTATGATGTTCATGTTCATGGTGATTTATATCCTGTTCATGCTTGCATTCAATGTTAGTCAAACTCATTGCATCTTGATGACTGTTGTCGCTCTCTAGTTGGTCGCTTCCCAGTCTTTTGCTAGCCTTCACTTGTACTAAGCGGAATACTGCTTGTGCAACCACTTCCATAAACCCAAAAGTTTTTCCATGAGAGTCCACCATACCTACCTATTTGCGCTATCTACGTGCCGTTCCAAGTAAATTTGCATGTGCCATTCTTTAAACCTTCAAGAAATAATCTGTTTTGCATGCCCGAACCGCTCATGTGGTGACAGAGGGCTATTGGTATCTTCCATGCTAGGAGTGTTATCCTCGACATGTGTTTATTCACTGTCATTCACGAGAAAGGGGCCGGTAATTGGAATGCCCAGTTCCACGCGTAAATCGAAAACATAACTGTAAATCAAGACTCTCTCAGGATTGATGTTAGTATGGACGGTACCCGAGGATTCGGCTAGCCGTGGAGTGTGATTGATTGGTGGTGGGGGAGTGATGTCAGTTGTGCTTCCCCGGCAATGGCGCCAGAAAAGTGTTGATCCTGCAATCTCTAGTGTTAGCTAGACGAATGCTTATGACAACGAACCTTCTCCTGCAACGGCACTAGAAGAATGTTGCTAGCACTCCTCGGCAATGAAACTGGAAGAATGTTGTTGATGGCCCACCAGCTCGTGGGTTCGCAGCAGTTTTCGAGGGTAGAGTATTCAATCCAATTTGTTGGTTTACCACTCAGGAGGTGAGAGTATACTCTCAAGTATTAGCAGCTGAATTTGTTAGATTCAACCACACCTGAAAGATTAGTATCTGCAAGCACAGTAGTAACAGCAAAGTAGCGAGTAACGGCAGTATAACGATTAATAGTAGCGACAAGGAAAAGCAGTAGTGACAGCAGTAGCAAGTAGCAACAGTAGCAAGCGACCGTAGTAGCGACAGTAGCAGCAGAGCAAGACAAGTAACAGCAGTAGCAACAGTAGTAACAGCAGCAGAGCAAAACAAGTAACAGCAGTAGCAACGGTAGTAGCAGCAGCAAGACAAGTAACAGCAGTAGCAACAGTTGGACAAACTCGTAGGCAATGGGTCGGTGATTTGTTTGGATGATATTCATCATGCAATAGCTATAACACTGAGAGATAAGTGGCTAGCTCCCGTTCGTCAATGTGATGTAGGCATGCATTCCGTGTGTCGTCATACGTGCTTAGGGAAAAGAACTAACATGACATCTATTGTCCATCCCTCCCGTGGCAGCGGGGTCCAAAAGGAAACTACGGAATATTAAGGTTCTCCTTTTAATAAAGAATCGGACCAACGCATTAGCACTTGGTGAACACATGAACTCCTCAAACTATGGTCATCACCGGGAGTGGTTCCGGTTATTGTCACTCCGGGGTTGCCGGATCATAACACATAGTAGGTAACTACAACTTGCAAGATCGGGTCTAAAACACACAAATATTGGTGACAACATAATAATTTCAGATCTGAAATCATGGCACTCGGGCCCTAGTGACAAGCATTAAGCATGGCAAAGTAGTAGCAACATCAATCTCAGAACATAGTGGATACTAGGGATCAATCCCCATCAAAACTAACTCGATTACATGATAGATCTCATCCTACTCATCACTGCCCAGCGAGCCTACGAATAGATTACTCACGAACGACGAAGAGCTTCATGGAATTGGAGAGGGAAGAAGGTTGATGATGACGATGGCGATGATTTCCCCGCTCCGGAGCCCAAGACGGACTCTAGATCTGCCCTCCAGATGAAGAACAGGAGGTGGCGGCGCCTCCGTATCGAAAACACGACGAAAACTTCTCTTTTTATTTTTTCAGGGACGAAAGGCAACTTATAGAGCTGGAGTTGGGGCGGCAGGTGCCTGTGGGCCCCACAAGCCTGCCCACGGCCACCAGGGGTGGTGGCGGAGCCCTGGCTTGTGGCCCACTGGCCCACCCCCTGAGGTGGAACTTGGTGCATATATTTTTGATATTTTCCAAAACTGCTCCCCGTAAATTTTCACGACGTTTGGAGAACTTTGATTTCTGCACACAAATAACACCAAGGCAATTCTGCTGAAAACAGCGTCAGTCCAGGTTAGTTCCATTCAAATCATGCAAATTACAGTCCAAAACAAGGGCAAAAGAGTTTGGAAAAGTAGATACGATGGAGACGTATCAACTCCCCCAAGCTTAAAACCTTTCTTGTCCTCAAGCAACTCAGTTGACAAACTTAGAGATAAAGAAAAACTTTGACAAACTCTGTTTGATCTTGTTGTTGCAACTATGTCTAACTCATAACCAGAATTTCAGCAAGATCATAAGTTAACCACATAAGCAAATGACACAAAGGTCTCACGGTAAACTAATATCAATGGCATAATCAGCTAACGAGCAAATAATAATGAGTTTCAAATACCAACACTTCAATCAAAACAAGCATGAAGCAATATGAATAGGTGGTATCTCGCTAGCTCTTTCTGACACCGCAAAACATAAATGGAGAGCACTTTCAAAGATCAAGGGCTGACTAAACATTGTAATTCATAGCAACAAAGATCCAGTCATAGTCATACCCAATATCAATCAAAAGCAAAGCATAAAAATGACAGAGGTGCTCTCTAATTGGTGCTTATATAAGAGGAGGATGACTCGACAGGAAAATAAATAGACAGACCCTTCGCAGAGGGAAGCATTGATTTGCAGAGGTGCCAAAGCTCAAGCTTTGAAAACAGAGATAATAATTTTGGGTGGCATGCTTTCATTGTCAACGCAATGACCAAGAGTTCTCAATATCTTCCATGGTACTCATGCTATAGGCGGTTCCCAAACAGAAAAGTAAAGTTTTAACTCCCCCACCACCAATCAATCACACTCCACGGCTAGCCGAATCCTCGGGTACCGTCCATACTAACATCAATCCGGGGGGAGTCTTGTTTTACAGTTATGTTTTCGATTTAAGCGTGGAATTGGGCATCCCAAATACCGGCCCCTTTCTCGTGAATGACTGTGAATAAACACATGTCGAGGATAACACTCCTAGCATGGAAGATACCAATAGCCCTCTGTCACAACATGAGCGGTTCGGGCATGCAAAACAGATTATTTCTTGAAGGTTTAGAGAGTGGCACATGCAAATTTACTTAGAACGGCAGGTAGATACCGCAAATAGGTAGGTATGGTGGACTCTCATGGAAAAACTTTTGGGATTATGGAAGTGGATGCACAAGCAACATTCCCGCTTAGTACAAGTGAAGGCGAGCAAAAGACTGGGAAGCGACCAACTAGAGAGAGAAAACAGTCATCAAGATGCAATGAGTTTGACTAACATTGAATGCAAGCATGAACAAGATATAAATCACCATGAACACGAACATCATATAGGCTATGTTGATTTTGTTTCAACTACATGCATGAACATGCGCCAAGTCAAGCCACTTGAAACATTCAAAGGTGAATACCATCCTAGCATACTACATCATAGCCATCTCAAAATCTATGTTGGCAATCAAGACAAACCATTATAAGCTCTCAGCTAAATAAGCATGGCATCAGAAACTATGATCTCTAAGTTGTCATTGCAAACATGGTTCTCTCATAACAAAGCTAAATCTGGGTCGACAGCTAGTCATATTTACAAAAACAAAATAGATAGAGTTCATACCAGCTTTTCAGTCTCAGTCACTTCATCATATATCATCATTGTTGCCTTTCATTTGCACGATCGAATGATGAAAACGATAATAAGCGCATTGGACTAAGCTGAATGTGCACGCAAACACAAAGGAGAAGACAAAATAATATGGCTCTTTGAAAGCTAAACAGGTAAGCATGCAAGAACCACTAAGCATTGTAACCAATATCTTCTACCTTGACACAAAGAAAAGAAAGCTATTTACACGGGAAAGCTCCCAACAAGCAAAAGAAGAAAGAAAAATCTTTTTGGGTTTTCTCAAAAGGACACAAAACAAGAAAACAAGAAAACGAAAAGAAACTAGCATGGATAATACGATAAGAATGACTTCACTGCTAGGAAGCTTGGTAAAGAAAGAGAGCCATGGGTTCAGAGACCTATGGCCTTTCCTCCTAAGCCATCCAAGAAAAAGGATGATGAGGATTTTGAGCCCTTCGTTGAGATGATAAGACCCATCTTTCTGCAGATGCGGTTAACGGATATGCTCAAGATGTCTCTGTATGCCAAGTACATGAAAGATGTCGTGACTAATAAACGGAAGATACCAGATCTTGAAATCTCCACCATGCTTGCCAACTACACTTTCAAAGGTGGAACTCCTAAGAAACTTGGTGGTCCCGGAGTGCCCACTATACCTTGCTCCATCAAAGGAAACTATGTAAGAACTGCCTTATGTGACCTTGGAGCCGGTGTTAGTGTTATGTCGCTCTCTCTTTATCGTAGACTTGAGTTGGATAAGTTGACACCCACTGAAATTTCTCTGCAAATGGCCGACAAATCAACTGCCTTCCCTATCGGCATTTGCGAGGATGTGCCGATTGTGGTTGCTAATACCACTATCTTAACAGACTTTGTTATCTTGGATATTCCCGAGGACGATGTTATGGCTATCATCCTCGGAAGACCCTTTTTAAACACTGTAGGGGTTGTTATAGATTGCAACAAAGGCAGTGTCACTTTCCATGTCAACGGCAATAAGCGCACAGTGCACTTTCCGAAGAAACGATATCAAGTACATTTTATCAATGCTATCGAAAAGACTTCATCGATTCTCATTGGGAGCTTTGAATGCCCTATTCCTCGTGTCAAGATGAAGTATGATTTGCTTGTTGGGGAGATCCATATCCCCATTGAGATGACTTAGTGGTATTCGAAAATTCTCCGTTCTCTCTTGCGATTCGAGAAGGTTTTGTCACAAGGACTTGATCAACCCCATTGACGAAATTCTTCCGATGACCATGAAACGGATGAATCAGAGAGTCACATACCTCTGTTTTGAGTCTTCATTTTCTGTTGCTTAGAAGAAAAATTATAGAATTAGTTTAGTTTTTCCTGTTTTCTGTTTTAGCATCCCGGAGAAAAATACCTCAAAAATAAAAGTTCTCCGATGGTCCTGAAAATCTAGTATGATTTTTTCTGGAATTTTTGAAAAATTCTAGGCCTGAGAGCTGGTTAGGGGACCTCACCAGTGGGCCACAAGCCCCCCCCATCGCCACCTACCCCCGTGGTGGTGGGGTGCAAGCTTGTGGGGCCCACAGGCATCCCCTCCACTCATTCCAGCTCCCAGCCTCTTTTTCCACCTCGAGAAAAAATTGTTTCGCAGCTCAAACCCGTGTTCTTGCTCATTTGGCTGTGATTTTCGATCTCCTTTCTCAAAGCACCATTCTCCGAACTGTTTTGGGGAAATTACTCCTTGGTAAGTGACTCCTCCATTGGTCCAATTAGTTTTTGCTCTAGTGCTTTATCCTTCGCGAATTCTTGCTACCTTGGTGACCCTGTTCTTGAGCTTAAAAGGTTGATTTTAGCTGGTCCCAAGTAGTTTTAGCGAGTGATACGGTCTCTAGGCACTAGTAGGGGTAGTTGCTACAAGTTGAGTTGATCCTTGTTCACTTTTCTCTCGAAGTCTCTAAAAATTTCATAATTTTTCAGAGCTATAAAAAGGAAAAGATGAGGAGGTTCTTGAGAGGCTCTTCAAGCCATAATCACAAGGAGGATGAGAAGAACCACCCCAAGTACGTAGTCCCTCGAGTCACAGAAGTTCGAGCATGCGAGTGGCCAAGTGATGAATTTTTGCGCGCCGCCGGACTTTATGAAGACTTTTATTACTTGGTGGAGAACGCAGGTCTCACTGCGTTCGTTGAAGATAAGTGCCCACAATATATCCTCCTCACCAATATTTTCGTTCAAAGCTTCAACTTTCATCCGAGGAAGAATCCTCCCATGGTTGAGTTCATGATATACGATGTCCCCCAGTGCATGACGCTACAGGATTTTTGCAATGTATGCAAATTACCTTATGTTGGGGATATCCGTGACCCTCGTCCATGGGACTTGGAGGATTTCATTGGTTCTATTGCTATTGGAGAGGAGAGAGGAGTGTCTCGCGCTAGAATTGCTAGCATACATTTTCCTGTGCTTCGGTACTTCTCACTATTTGTGGAAAAATGTTTGATTGGCCGTGGGGAGGCTGGATCACTTAGTTCTCCAGACCTTGCGGTTTTGCGCGAAGGCCTTTATAACAATAAGACTTATAGCTTGGGCGTTATAGTAGCTCAACGGTTGAACCTGAACCGTTCCAAAGGTGTTGTCTATGGAGGTATCTACACTACCCGTCTTGCCAGACACTTTGAGATACCCATTAGACTGGGAGAGGAAGGAGAGATGCTTCTCCCTGAGAGATATCTGGATTATGACAGCATGGTTCGCCATGATTTTCTGGATAGAGATGCTAGTAGACGATGATTTATAACCTGGTGTTTAGTCAGGGTACTCGGGAGACTATTACTTTGCCTGCTCCTTCTTTGTTTGATCTTCATGTAGGCAGGTACACTATTATGCCCGCGGACATCTACGCATATTGGGGCTTGGCCCAACCACAGGCGCCCGCGCCCGAGCCGCCAGTCGAGTACCAGACGCCAGTTTATCAGTGGGAGCCAGAGGAGCTCACACAGCAGTGGCATCCACAGTCTGCTCCAAAGTATCCTAGAGCTGGTTATTTCCCACCATGGGAGTAGATCAAGCTAGGCCAAAAGCCTAAGCTTGGGGGAGTACATGTTCTCACCGACTTTACATTCATGCTTATGCTTTCACTCTGTTAGCCGGTGTTTACACTTTGCCATTGTATTATCCATGCTAGTTTCTTTTCACTTTCTTGTTTTTCTTGTTTTGTCTCCTTTTGAGAAAACCCAAAAAGATTTTTATTTCTTCATTTGCTTGTTGGGAGCTTTCCCGTGTAAATAGTTTTGTTTTTCTTTGGGTCAAGGTAGAAGATATTGGTTACAATGCTTAGTGGTTCTTACATGCTTACCTGTTTAGCTTTCAAAGAGCCATATTATTTTGTCTTCTCCTTTGTGTTTTCCTGCAGATTCAGCTTAGTCCAATGCGCTTATTATCGTTTTCATCGTTCGATCGTGGAAATGAAAGGCAACAATTATGATATATGATGAAGTGACTGAGACTGAAAAGCTGGTATGAACTCTATCTATTTTGTTTTTGTAAATATGACTAGCTTGTCGACCCAGATTTAGCTTTGTTGTGAGAGAACCATGTTTGCAATGACAACTTAGAGATCATAGTTTCTGATGCCATGCTTATTTAGCTGAGAGCTTATAATGGTTTGCCTTGATTACCAACATAGTTTTTGAGATGACTATGATGTAGTATGATAGGATGGTATTCTCCTTTGAATGTTTCAAGTGACTTGACTTGGCGCATGTTCATGCATGTAGTTGAAACAAAATCAACATAGCCTCTATGATGTTCGTGTTCATGGTGATTTTTCTCCTGTTCATGCTTGCATTTAATGTTAGTCAAACTCATTGCATCTTGATGACTGTTGTCGCTCTCTAGTTGGTCGCTTCCCATTCTTTTGCTAGCCTTCACTTGTACTAAGCGGGAATGCTGCTTGTGCATCCACCTCCATAAACCCAAAAGTTTTTCCATGAGAGTCCACCATACCTACCTATTTGTGTTATCTACCTGCCGTTCCAAGTAAATTTTCATGTGCCATTCTCTAAACCTACAAGAAATAAATCTGTTTTGCATGCCCGAACCGCTCATGTGGTGACAGAGGGCTATTGGTATCTTCCATGCTAGGAGTGTTATCCTCGACATGTGTTTATTCACAGTCATTCACGAGAAAGGGGCCGGTATTTGGGATGCCCAGTTCCATGCTTAAATCGAAAACATAACTGTAAAACAAGACTCCCCTTGGATTGATGTTAGTATGGACGGTACCCGAGGATTCGGCTAGCCGTGGAGTGTGATTGATTGGTGGTTGGGGGAGTTAAAACTTTACTTTTCTGTTTGGGAACCGCCTATAGCATGAGTACCATGGAAGATATTGAGAACTCTTGGTCATTGCGTTGACAATGAAAGCATGCCACCCAAAATTATTATCTCTGTTTTCAAAGCTTGAGCTTTGGCACCTCTGCAAATCAATGCTTCCCTCTGCGAAGGGCATGTCTATTTATTTTCCTGTCGAGCCATCCTCCTCTTAAATAAGCACCAATTAGAGAGCACCTCTGTCATTTTTATGCTTTGCTTTTGATTGATATTGAGTATGACTATTACTGGATCTTTGTTGCTATGAACTACAATGTTTAGTCAGCCCTTGATCTTTGAAAGTGTTGTGCATTTATGTTTTGCGGTCTCAGAAAGAGCTAGCGAGATACCACCTATTCATATTGCTTCATACTTGTCTTGATTGAAGTGTTGGTATTTGAAATTCATTATTATTTGCTCGTTAGCTGATTATGCCATTGATATTAGTTTACCGTGGGACCTTTGTGTCATTTGCTTCTGTGATTAACTTGTGATCTTGCTGAAATTCTGGTTATGAGTTAGACATAGTTGCAACAACAAGATCAAACAGAGTTTGTCAAAGTTTTTCTTTCTCTCTCAGTTTGTCAACTGAGTTGCTTGAGGACAAGCAAGGTTTTAAGCTTGGGGGAGTTGATACGTCTCCATCGTATCTACTTTTCCAAACTCTTTTGCCCTTGTTTTGGACTATAATTTGCATGATTTTAATGGAACTAACCTGGAGAGATGTTGTTTTCAGCAGAATTGCCTTGGTGTTATTTTTGTGCAGAAATCAAAGTTCTCCAAACGTCCTGAAAATTTACTAGGAGGAGTTTTGGAAAATATCAAAAATACCTGCGCCAGAATCCACCTGAGGGGGTGGGCCAGTGGGCCACAAGCACCTGCTCTGCCACCACCCCCACTAGTGGCCGTGGGCAGGCTTGTGGGGCCCACAGGCCTCTGCCGCCCCCAACTCCAGCTCTATAAGTTGTCTTTTGTCCCAGAAAAACTAAAAAGAGAAGTTTTCGTCGCGTTTTCGATACGGAGGCGCCTGCACCACCTGTTCTTCGTCTGGAGGGCAGATCTGGAGTCCGTCTTGGGCTCCGGAGAGGGGAAATCTTCGCCATCGTCATCATCAACCTTCTTCCCTCTCCAATTCCATGAAGCTCTTCTTTGTTCGTGAGTAATCTATTCGTAGGCTCGTTGGGCGGTGATGAGTAGGATGAGATCTATCATGTAATCGAGTTAGTTTTGATGGGGATTGATCCCTAGTATCCACTATGTTCTGAGATTTGATGTTCCTACTACTTTGCCATGCTTAATGCTTGTCACTAGGGCCCGAGTGCCATGATTTCAGATCTGAAATTATTATGTTGTCACCAATATACGTGTGTTTTAGACCCGATCTTGCAAGTTGTAGTTACCTACTATGTGTTATGATCCGGCAACCCCGGAGTGATAATAATCGGAACCACTCCCGGTGATGACCATAGTTTGAGGAGTTCATGTGTTCACCAAGTGCTAATGCGTTGGTCCGGTTCTTTATTAAAAGGAGAAACTTAATATCCCGTAGTTTCCTTTTGGACCCCGCTGCCACGGGAGGGATGGACAATAGATGTCATACAAGTTCTTTTCCCTAAGCACGTATGATGACACACGGAATGCATGCCTACATCACATTGAAGAACAGGAGCTAGCCACATATCTCTCTGTGTTATAGCTGTTGCATGATGAATATCATCCAAACAAATCACCGACCCAATGCCTGCGAGTTTGTCCTACTGTTGCTACTGTTGTTACTTGTCTTGCTCTGCTGCTACTACTGCTGCTACTACTGTTACTTGTTTTGCTCTGCTGCTACTGTTGCTACTACTGTCGCTTGCTACTGTTGCTACTTTCTACTGTTGTCACTACTGTTGTTCCTTGCCACTTCTATTGCTCGTTACACTGTCGATACCCGCTACTTCGCTGTTACTACTTCGCTCTTACTATTGTGCTTGCAGATACTAATCTTTCAGGTGTGGTTGAATCCGATAAATTCAGCTGCTAATACTTGAGAGTATACTCGAACCTCCTGCCTGGCATACCTACAAATTGGGTCGAATACTCTACCCTCGAAAACTGCTGCGAACCCACGCGCTGGTGGGCCATCAACAACATTCTTCCAGTTTCATTGCCGGGGAGTGCTAGCAGCATTCTTCTGGTGCCGTTGCAGGAGAAGGTTAGTTGTTATAAGCATTCGTCTAGCTAACACTAGAGATTGCGGGATCAACCCTTTTCTGGAGCTATTGCCAGGGAAGCACAACTGACGTCAATGTCGCAAACTTACTCATAACTGAAGGTGAATCAAGTGCAGAGCTAGATGGCAATTCATTACCTCCCCTCGTAGTTGAGGGCAAGACTTTGGTCTTCGGATCCTTCAGATTCTTCATAGTGATCAGCAGATATAAATCCCAAGTAACTCAGAGAATATAGCAATACCTCCCCGGCAACGGCGCCAGAAAAATGCTGATGTCAGCTGTGCTTCCCCGGCAATGGCACCAGAAAAGTGTTGATCCTGCAATCTCTAGTGTTAGCTAGACGAATGCTTATGACAATGAACCTTCTCCTGCAACGGCACCAGAAGAATGCTGCTAGCACTCCCCGGCAATGAAACTGGAAGAATGTTGTTGATGGCCCACCAGCGCGTGGGTTCGCAGCAGTTTTCGAGGGTAGAGTATTCGACCCAATTTGTTGGTTTACCAGTCGGGAGGTGAGAGTATACTCTCAAGTATTAGCAGCTGAATTTGTCAGATTCAACCACACCTGAAAGATTAGTATCTGCAAGCACAGTAGTAATAGCAAAGTAGCGAGTAACGGCAGTGTAACGAGCAATAGTAGCGACACGGAACAGTAGTAGTGACAGCAGTAGCAAGTAGCAACAGTAGCAAGCGAGAGTAGTAGCGACGGTAGCAGCAAAGCAAGACAAGCAACAGCAGTAGCAACAGTAGTAGCAGCAGTAGAGCAAAACAAGTAACAACAATAGCAACAGTAGTAGCAGCAGCAAGACAAGTAACAGCAGTAGCAACAATAGGAAAAACTCGTAGGCAATGGGTCGGTGATTTGTTTGGATGATATTCATCATGCAACAGCTATAACACGGAGATATAAGTGGCTATCTCCCGTTCGTCAATGTGATGTAGGCATGCATTCCGTGTGTCGTCATACGTGGTTAGGGAAAATAACTTGCATGACATCTATTGTCCATCCCTCCCGTGGCAGCGGGGTCCAAAAGGAAACTACGGGATATTAAGGTTCTCCTTTTAATAAAGAACCGGACCAACGCATTAGCACTTGGTGAACACATGAACTCCTCAAACTATGGTCGTCACCGGGAGTGGTTCCGGTTGTTGTCACTCCGGGGTTGCCGGATCATAACACATAGTAGGTAACTACAACTTGCAAGATCGGATCTAAAACACACATATATTGGTGACAACATAATAATTTCAGATCTGAAATCATGGCACTCGGGCCCTAGTGACAAGCATTAAGCATGGCAAAGTAGTAGCAACATCAATCTGAGAACATAGTGGATACTAGGGATCAATCCCCATCAAAACTAACTCAATTACATGATAGATCGCATCCTACTCATCACCGCACAGCGAGCCTACGAATAGATTACTCACGAAAGACGAAGAGCTTCATGGAATTGGAGAGGGAAGAAGGTTGATGATGACGATGGCGACGATTTCCCCTCTCTGGAGCCCAAGACGGACTCCAGATCTGCCCTCCAGATGAAGAAGAGGAGGTGGCGGCGCCTCCATATCGAAAACGCGACAAAAACTTCTCTTTTTATTTTTTCTGGGACGAAAGGCAACTTATAGAGCTGGAGTTGGGGGCGGTAGGTGCCTGTGCGCCCCACAAGCCTGTCTACCGCCACCAGGGGGGTGGTGGCGGAGCAGGGGCTTGTGGCCCACTGGCCCACCCCGTGAGGTGGAACTTGGCGCAGATATTTTTGATATTTTCCAAAACTGTTCCCCGTAAATTTTCAGGACATTTGGAGAACTTTGATTTCTGCACAAAAATAACACCAAGGCAATTCTGCTGAAAACAGCGTCAGTCCAGGTTAGTTCCATCCAAATCATGCAAATTGTAGTCCAAAACAAGGGCAAAAGAGTTTGGAAAAGTAGATACGATGGAGACGTATCAGGGAGTTAAAGCTTTACTTTTCTGTTTGGGAACCGCCAATAGCATGAGTAGCATGGAAGATATTGAGAACTATTGGTCATTGCGTTGACAATGAAAGCATGCCACCCAAAATTAGTATCTCTGTTTTCAAAACTTGAGCTGTGGCACCTCTGCAAATCAATGCTTCCCTCTGCGAAGGGCCTGTCTATTTATTTTCTTGTTGAGTCATCCTCCTCTTTTATAAGCACCAATTAGAGAGCACTTCTGTCATTTTTATGCTTTGATTTTGATTGATATTGAGTATGACTATGACTGGATCATCGTTGCTATGAATTACAATGTTTAGTCAGCCCTTGATCTTTGAAAGTGCTCTCCATTTATGTTTTGCGGTCTCAGAAAGAGCTAGTGAGATACCACCTATTCATATTGCTTCATGCTTGTTCTGATTGAAGTGTTGGTATTTGAAACTCATTATTATTTGCTCGTTAGCTGATTATGCCATTGATGTTAGTTTACCGTGAGACCTTTGTGTCACTTGCTTATGTGGTTAACTTGTGATCCTGCTGAAATTCTGGTTATGAGTTAGACATAGTTGCAACAACAAGATCAAAGAGAGTTTGTCAAAGTGTTTCTTTATCTCTCAGTTTGTCAACTGAGTTGCTTGAGGACAAGAAAGGTTTTAAGCTTGGGGGAGTTGATACTTCTGCATCGTATCTACTTTTCCAAACTCTTTTGCCCTTGTTTTGGACTCTAATTTGCATGATTTGAATGGAACTAACCTGAAAATTTACGGGGAACATTTTTTAAAATATGAAAAATACCTGCGCAAAGATCCTCCTGAGGGGGTGGGCTAGTGGGCCACAAGCCCTGCCACCGCCACCCCCTGGTGCCGGTGGGCAAGCTTGTGGGGCCCACGTGGCTCTGCCGCCCCCAATATCAGCTCTATAAGTTCACTTTCGTCCCAGAAAAAAATAAAGAGAGAAGATTTCTTCACGTTTGCGATACGGAGGCGCCGCCACAACCTGTTCTTCATCTCGAGGGCAGATCTGGAGTCCGTTTTGGGCTCCGGAGAGGGGAAATCGTCTCCATCGTCATCATCAACCTTCTTCCCTCTCCAATTCCATGAAGCTCTTCATCGTTCGTGAGTAATCTATTCGTAGGCTCGCTGGGCGGTGATGAGTAGGATGAGATCTATCATGTAATTGAGTTAGTTTTGATGGGGATTGATCCCTAGTATCCACTATGTTCTGAGATTGATGTTGCTACTACTTTGCCATGCTTAATGCTTGTCACTAGGGCCCGAGTGCCATGTTTTGAGATCTGAAATTATTATGTTGTCACCAATATATGTGTGTTTTAGACCCGATCTTGCAAGTTGTAGTTACCTACTATGTGTTATGATCCGACAACCCCGGAGTGACAATAACCGGAACCACTCCCGGTGATGACCATAGTTTGAGGAGTTCATGTGTTCACCAAGTGCTAATGCGTTGGTCCGGTTCTTTATTAAAAGGAGAACCTTAATATCCCGTAGTTTCCTTTTGGACCCCGCTGCCATGGGAGGGTTGGACAATAGATGTCATGCAAGTTCTTTTCCCTAAGCACGTATGACGACACACGGAATGCATGCCTACATCACATTGACAAACGGGAGCTAGCCACATATCTGTCCGTGTTATAATCGTTGCATGATGAATATCATCCAAACAAATCACCGACCCATTGCCTACGAGTTTGTCCTACTGCTGCTGTTACTTGTCCTACTGCTCTATTACTTGTCTTGCTCTGCTGCTACTGCTGTTACTACTATCACTTGCTCTGTTGCTACTTTCTACTGTTGTCACTACTGCTGTTCCTTGCCACTGCCACTACTCGCTACTTTGTTGTTACTACTTTGCTTGCAGATACTAATCTTTTAGGCGTGGTTGAATCGGACACATTCAGCTGCTAATACTCGAGAGTATTCTCCCACCTCTAGTTTGGCGATCAACAAATTTGGGTCGAATACTCTACCCTCCAAAACTGCTGCGAACCCACGCGCTGGTGGGCCATCAACAACATTCTTCTAGTTTCATTGCCGGGGAGTGCTAGCAGCATTCTTCTGGTGCCGTTGCAGTGGAATGTCTGTTGTTACAAAATCAGCATTCGTCTAGCTATTGCCAGAGAGTGCCAGTCATGGCCTGCGCCTGCAGGTCGCCTGGGTGACCTGTGGCCCCCTCCGGCCCTCCTTCGGCCAGTCTTCATGATCTATTCGAAAACTCCTTCCCTCAAAATTTGAGCGCACTTGGAGATGTTCTGATATGGTAACTCTTTGTGCTATTTTCTCCGTTGAATCCTGCGTCAGCTATTTTGGCACCGGAAAGTTGTAAACTGTGTAAAATAAGCCAAAACACTATAAGTGCATCATCATAATGTGAGATGTATCAATGAATAGAGACAAATTATGATACAAAATAGTGATACATTTTGGATGTATCAGGTGTGTGGGGACACAAGAGATTTCTTGTATTTGATTGCAGGGTTGCTTGAGAGAGACCATCTTCATCCTACACCTCCCACGGATTGATAAACCTTAGGTCATCCACTTGAGGGGAAATTGCTACTGTCCTACAAAACTCTACGCTTGGAGGCCCAACACGAGTCTACAAGAATAAAGTCGTGTAGTACACATCAGACACCAATTGTGTGTCGTGGTAGCCTTCTTTATAGGGAAATGCCTCTTTGTGGTTCCATTGGGCCCTGCTAGCTTGCTATTGCTCCAGACACATTTGATTGACCGACATGTATCCTTCTTTGCTGTTATGTCTTTCCCCACGGGGAAATGTCACGCAGTGTAATGTAGTCCATGTAGCCTGCTATGACTCGTCTACACACGTTGATGACTTCTACTTCTCAAACAACAGAGCCAGAAATTGACACGTTGACGGAGATTGGGCATGCGTTGATTTTTCCCTTGAAGAGTAAAGGGTGATGCAGCACATGAGCAGTAAGTATTTCCCTCAGTTTGAGAACCAAGGTATCGATCCAGAAGGAGGGTCTCGTCAAGTCCAGAGTACCTACGCAAACACAAACAAGCTTGCACCCAACGCTTCAAAGGGGTTGTCAATCCCTTCAAGATTGTTTGCAAAGTCAGATCTGAATGCGGAAAGTGCAATGAAGTAAAAAGTGTAAGGCTGAAAATATGGTGTGGAGTAGACCCTAGGGGCCATAGTGTTCACTAGAGGCTTATCTCAAAATACCAAGTATTACGGTGGGTGAACAAATTACTGTCGAGCAATTGATAGAACCGCGCAAAGTCATGGCGATATCTAAGGCAATGATCTAGCATATAGGCATCACGTCCGAGACAAGTAGACCGATACTTTCTACATCTACTACTATTACTCCACACATCGACCGCATCCAGCATGCATGTAGTGTATTGAGTTCATGACGAACAGAGTGACGCTTTAAGCAAGATGACATGATGTAGAGGAATAATCTCAAACCAATGATGAAAACCCCATCTTTTTACCCTTGATGGCAACAACACGATACGTGCCTTGCTACCCCTTCTGTCACTTGGTGAGGTCACCGCACGGTACGAACCCAAAACCAAGCACTTCTCCCATTGCAAGAATCATAGATCTAGTTGGCCAAACAAAACCCACAACTCGAAGAGAATTACAAGGATATGAAATCATGCATAAGAGAGATCAGAAGAAACTCAAATAAGATTCATAGATAATCTGATCATAAATCCACAATTCATCGGATCTCGACAAACACACCGCAAAAGAAGATTACATTGGATAGATCTCCATGAAGATCATGGAGAACTTTGTATTGAAGATCCAAGAGAGAGAAGAAGCCATCTAGTTACTAGCTATGGACCCGTAGGTCTATGGTGAACTACTCACGCATCATGGCAGAGGTCATGGTGTTGATGGAGAAGCCTTTCGTGTCGGAATCCCCCCTCCGACATGGCACCAGGACGTGCCCCAGATGGGATCTTGTGGAGATAGAATCTTGCGGCAGCGGAAAAGTGATTACGATGCTCCCCTGATTTTTTTGGGAATATTTGGGAATATATAGGCGCAAGATCGAGGTCAGGGGACCTCCACGGGGCCCACAAGCCTGGATGGCGCGGCCCCCTGGCCGCGGGGTGGGGGCTTGTGGGGCCCGTGGGGCTCTTCTGGCTTGGCTCCCAAGTCCCCTGATCTTCTTCCGTTCCAGAAAAAATCTTTTCGGGGATTTTCTTCCGTTTGGACTCCGTTTCAAAATATCCTCTGAAAGGGGTCAAAAACATGGAAAAAACAGGAACTGGCACTTGGCACTGAATTAATAAGTTAGTCCTAGAAAACAAATAAAAGGCATGCAAAACGTCCAAATTTGAAAAGATAATAGCATGAAACCATAAAAAATTATAGATACGTTGGAGACGTATCAAACATCCCCAAGCTTAACTCCTGCTCGTCCTCGAGTAGGGAAGTGAAAAAAATGAATTTTTGATGTGGAATGCTACCTAGCATAGTTGTCCTTTGCAACTTCTTTCACGTGGCATGAACGTTCAGATCCGTAAGATTCAAAACAATAGTTTGCTATTGACATGAAAACAGTAATACTTCAAGCAAACTAGCAAAGTAATCATGAACCTTCGAAATAACAAGGCCAAAGAAAGTTATCCCTACAAAATCATATAGTCTGGCTATGCTCCATCATACTCACACAACTAATGTAAATCATGCACAACCCCGGAATTGGCCAAGTAATTGTTTTCGCACTCTTACTTTCTCAAACTTTTTATAACTATCACGCAATACATGAGCGCGAGCCATGGATATAGCACTATAGGTGGAATAGAGTGTGGTGGTGGTTGTGAGACAAAAAGGAGGAGATGGTCACATTGAATCGGCGTATCAAAAGGCTATGGAGATGCCCATTAATAGATATCAATGTGAATGAGTAGGGATTGCCATACAAGAGATGCACTAGAGCTATAAGTATGTGAAAGCTCAAGAGGAAAACTAGTGGGTGTCCATCCAACTTGCTTGCTCACGAAGACCTAGGGCAATTTTGAGGAAGCCCATCATTGGAATATACAAGCCAAGTTATAAAACGAAGATTCCCACTAGCATATGGTAGTGACAAAGCAAGAAGCTCTCAATCATGAAGAACATGGTGCTAACATGAAGCACAAGTGTGGAAAAAAGATAGTAGCATTGTCCCTTCTCTCTTTTTCTCTCATTTCCCTTTTTTTATTTGGGCTCTAAGCCTCTTTTTTTTCTTTTCTCTTTTTTTTTCTTTTTGGGCTCTTTGGCCTCTTTTTTATTTATTTCCTCACATGGGACAATGCTCTAATAATGATGATCGTCACACTTTTTAGTTACTCAAAGCTCAAAGATCACAATGATGATGACTCCATAGGAAATGCCTCCGGCAGTGTACCGGGATGTGCAACGATCTAGTATGATCATGCAATGGCAATATGAGAGTGACGGCACAAGTGATGAGACGGAACGGTGGGAGTTGCATGGCAATATATCTCAGAATGGCTATGAAAGTGCCATAGTAGGTAGGTATGGTGGCTATTTTAAGGAAGGAATTTGGTGGGTTTGTGCACCGGCGAGAATTGTGCGGCACTACAGAGGCTAGCAATGGTGGAAGGTGAAAGTGCATCTATAGCATGGGCTCACATTAGTCATGACGAACTCATATACTTATTGCAAAAGTTTTTATTAGTAATTGAAACAAAGTGCTAAACGCATACTCCGAGGGGAAGGGTTGGTAGGTGTAAACCATCGCGCGATCCCGACCTCAACACAAAGGATGGCAATCAATAGATCAATTATGCTCCGACTTCCTAACATAGCGGTTCACCATACGTGCATGCTACGGGAATCACTAACTCCAACACAAGTATCTCTAGATTCACAACACCCTACTAACATAAGTTTTAATATTACCGAATCCATGTCTCAAAACTAATTGAGAGGAATCAAAACTTCTCTTTCTATTCAATGCACATGAAGATGGAGGTTTTTGCATCCTCTTTGGGTACCTAGCACATGGGACTACTTTCATAGCATAAGCCAACTACCAAATCACGCACCGCCGTGCTCTAAAGATATAAGTGAAGCACAAGAGCAAAAGTATCTAGCTCAAAAGATATAAGTGAAGCACAAGAGCAAAAGTATCTAGCTCAAAAGATATAAGTGAAGCACAGTGAGAAAAAGTATCTAGCTCAAAAGATATAAGTGAAGCACAATGAGCATTCTAGCAAAATCACGATGAGTGCATGTCTATCTCTCTCAAAAAGGTGCGCAACAAGGATAATTGTGACACAACAAAAAGAAAAGACTCATAAGATACAAGACGCTCCAAGCAAAACACATATCATGTGGTGAATAAAAATATAGCTCCAAGTAATGTTACCGATGGATTGAAGACGAAAGAGGGGATGCCTTCCCGGGGCATCCCCAAGCTTAGGCTTTTTGGTGTCCTTGAATTTGTCTTGGGGGGCCTTGGGCATCCCCAAACTTGATCTCTTTCCACTCCTTTATCTCTTTGTCCATGAGAACGTCACCCAAAACTTGAAAACTTCACAACACAAAACTTAAAGAGAAACTTGTGATAACATTAGTACAAGAAAACAAACTACCACTTCTTTTGGTACTGTAGAAAACTTGAATTCCATCTATATTGATGATGGGCTACTGTATTATCACTTTCCCATGGCTAGTACCCCCCGATACTAACCATAGTTTCATCAAAACAAGCAACCAACTCAACAAAAACAGAATCTGTCAAAAACAGACTAGTCTGTAGCAATCTGTATACTTCGTATACTTATGGTACCTCAAAAAATCTGAAAATTACGACTGTCTAGGGAAAAAGCATATCAATCAGAAAAAAAAATCAACTCAAAATCTCTTTCTGAATAAAAATGAAAAATCATCTCGTGAGCGATAAGTTTCTGTCTTTTTCCAGCAGGATCAAACAACCATTACCAAGACTAGTCATAAATGTTTTTCTTGGCTCAAACACAAAAAGAAACACAAAAAACACAATCACAACAGAATTATGAAAGTGTGGACACAACAAAACATAAAGAAAAAGATAAATTCATTGGGTTGCCTCCCAACAAGCGCTATTGTTTAACGCCCTTAGCTAGGCATAGTAGCGATAGAATCACGTATAGTCGTCTTTGGTGCTCAAACCATAAGTAGTCCTCATCATGGATTCATAAGGAAATCTTATTTTCTTTCTAGGAAAGTTTTCCATGCCCTTCCTTAAAGGAAATTGAAATCTAATATTCCCTTCCTTCATATCGATGATAGCACTGATAGTCCTTAGGAAAGGTCTACCAAGAATAATAGGGCATGTAGGATTGCAATCAATGTCAAGCACAATGAAATCCACGGGTACATAGTTCCTATTTGCAATAATAAGAACATCATTGATCCTTCCCATGGGTTTCTTGATAGTTGAATCAGCAAGATGCAAATTAAGAGAACACTCTTCAATCTCATTAAAACCCAGAATATCACATAAAGACTTTGGAATCGCAGAAACACTAGCACCCAAATCACACAAAGCATTGCACTCATAGTTTTTGATTTTGATTTTGATGGTAGGTTTCCACTCATCATGAAGCTTTCTAGGGATAGAGACTTCCAATTCAAGTTTCTCTTCAAGAGCTTTTATCATAGCTTCGACGATATGATCGGTAAATGCTTTGTTTTGGCTATAAACGTGTGGAGAGTTCAACATGGATTGCATCAAATAAATGCATTCAATCAAGGAGCAGCTATCATAATTGAATTCCTTGAAATCCACGGTAGTAATTTCATTACTACTCAAAGTTAACGTCTTCTACTCCACTTTTAATGCTTTTAGCATCAAGATAGATGGACTCCGAATCATTGCGGCACTTTTCAACCAAAGTGGATTAATATCCAGCCCCATAATCATTAGGTTTGACACAAGAAAATAAAGATTCAATGGGAGTCACACCAAGCACTTTAAGATCTTCGTGATTCTCATCGCGAGAACACGCCTTTTTAAGCCATTCATGTCTAGCACGAATTTGGGCGATTCTTTCTTGGCTCTCAATCATGGAAACACGCATAGCTTTCAAAGTATCATCCATGTTGATTTTGGGAGGAGCACATCTAACTTTTAAAGCATCAATATCACAAGAAATCCTATCAACGCTCTTAGCCAAATCGTCAATTTTGAGTAGTTTTTCCTCTATGGACGCATTGAAAATCTTTTGAGAGTTGATGAACTCTTTGATATTACTCTCTATATCAGAGGGTAATCTGTTATAATTTCCATGGGTATTGTTGTAGGAGTTGCCAAAGTTATTAGAGGAGTTACTAGGAAAAGGCCTAGGAACATAGTTTCCTCTAAAAGCGTTATTGTTGCCAAAGTTATTCCTACCAACAAAGTTAACATCCAAGCTAGCGTTGCTACTCTCAATCAAAGAAGACAAAGGCAAATCATTAGGATCCAAAGGAGCACTTCTACTAGCAACCAAATTCATTAACTCGTCCATCTTAGCACTCAACGAGTTAATTTCCTCTATAGCGTCTACCTTCTTACTAGTAGGTGACTTTTCAGTGTGCCACTGAGAGTAGTTTGTCATGATGTTGTCTAAGAGCTTTGTGGCTTCTCCTAACGTGATTTCCATAAACGTTCCACCTGAGGCGGAGTCCAAGATATTTCTAGAAGCGAAATTCAAGCCAGCGTAAAAGATTTGAGTAATCATCCAAAGACTCAAGCCATGAGCGGGACAATTTCTAATCATTAATTTCATTCTCTCCCAAGCTTGTGCAACATGTTCATGATCAAGTTGCTTGAAATTCATGATATCATTACGGAGAGAGATGATCTTAGCCGGCGAAAAATACTTGGATATATAAGCATCTTTGCACTTATCCCAAGAATCGATACTATTTTTGGGCAAAGAAGAAAACCAAGTTTTTGCGCGACCTCGCAACGAGAAAGGAAAAAGCTTCAATTTAATCACGTCATTATCCACATCTTTTTTCTTTTGCATATCGCAAATCTCAATGAAGGTATTGAGATGGGATGCGGCATCTTCACTAGGAAGGCCAGAGAATTGCTCTTTCATAACAAGATTCAACAAAGCGGCATTGATTTCGTATGACTCCGCACTAGTGGCGGGAGCAATCGGAGTACTAATAAAATCATTATTATTAGTATTCGAGAAATCACAAAGCTTGGTGTTTTCGTTCATGGTGACTTCAGCAAGCAAGCAAGCACACGAGCAAACAAAAAGCGAGCGAGAAAAAGGGCGAACGAAAAGGCGAACGAAAAAGGCAAATAGGTGAAGTGGGGGAGAGGAAAACGAGAGGCAACTAGCAAACAAAGTAAATGCAAGAGATGAGTTTGCGACACTTACTTGGATGAGTTCCTGACTTGATCTTCCTCCCCGGCAACGGCGTCAGAAATCCTTCTGCTACTTCTCAAACAACAACGCCAGAAATTGACACGTTGACGGAGATTGGGCTTGCGTTGGTTTTTCCCTTGAAGAGGAAAGGGTGATCCAGCAGAGGAGCAGTAAGTATTTCCCTCAGTTTGAGAACCAAGGTATCGATCCAGAAGGAGGGTCTCGTCAAGTCCAGAGTACCTGTGCAAACACAAACAAGCTTGCACCCAACGCTTCAAAGGGGTTGTCAATCCCTTCAAGATTGTTTGCAAAGTGAGATCTGAAGGCGGAAAGTGCAATGAAGTAAAAAGTGTAAGGCTGAAAATATGGTGTGGAGTAGACCCTAGGGGCCATAGTGTTCACTAGAGGCTTCTCTCAAAATAGCAAGTATTACGGTGGGTGAACAAATTACTGTCGAGCAATTGATAGAACCATGCAAAGTCATGACGATATCTAAGGCAATGATCTAGCATATAGGCGTCACGTCCGAGACAAGTAGACCGATACTTTCTGCATCTACTACTATTACTCCACACATCGACCGCTATCCAACATGCATATAGTGTATTGAGTTCATGACGAACAGAGTAACACTTTAAGCAAGATGACATGATGTAGAGGGATAATCTCAAACCAATGATGAAAACCCCATCTTTTTACCCTTGATGGTAACAACACGATACGTGCCTCGCTACCCCTTCTGTCACTGGGTGAGGTTGTCGCACGGTATGAACCCAAAACCAAGCACTTCTCCCATTGCAAGAATCATAGATCTAGTTGGACAAACAAAACCCACAACTCGAAGAGAATTACAAGGATATGAAATCATGCATAAGAGAGATCAGAAGAAACTCAAATAAGATTCATAGATAATCGGATCATAAATCCAAAATTCATCGGATCTCGACAAACACACCGCAAAAGAAGATTACATCGGATAGATCTCCATGAAGATCATGGAGAACTTTGTATTGAAGATCCAAGAGAGAGAAGAAGCCATCTAGTTACTAGCTATGGACCCGTAGGTCTATGGTGAACTACTCACGCATCATCGGAGAGGTCATGATGTTGATGGAGAAGTCTTCCATGTCCGAATCCCCCCTCCGGCAGGGCACCAGGACGTGCCCCAGATGGGATCTTGCGGAGACAGAAGCTTGCAGCGGCGGAAAAGTGATTACGATGTTCCCCTGATTTTTTTGGGAATATTTGGGAATATATAGGCGCAAGATCTAGGTCAGGGGACCTCCACGGGGCCCACAAGCCTGGATGGCGCGGCCCCCCTGGCCGCGGGGTGGGGGCTTGTGGGGCCCCTGGGGCTCTTGTGGCTTGGCTCCCAAGTCCCCCGTTCTTCTTCCGTTCCAGAAAAAAATTTCTCGGGGATTTTCTTCCGTTTGGACTCCGTTTCAAAATCTCCTCTGGAAGGGGTCAAAAACATGGAAAAAACAGGAACTGGCACTTGGCACTTGTAACATCCCAATTTTCTTAAATTCGGATGTTAATAGATCATTCATATGCATCTCATATTTTTATGCATTATTGTGTTCTTCTGAAAATTCCATTCGTTATGTGACTGTGGGCAATTTATTGGAGTGGAGATATTATGACTTCTCCCCTGTCGAATTAAAGTGCATAACTTTTCGAATATTATTTTGGAGTTACCGACTTGGTTTTTGCAAATTTTTATAATGTCCGAAATTATCTTTAGCTAAGTTTTCAAATGCTTTTTGCGTGGCCTATTGCATTAAAACTATTTTTTTTTAAATTGCATTAGGAGGAACTAGGGTTCCTTTTTATTAGGTGGATTTATTTTATATTTATTTATGTCTATATTAACATTTATATATATATACTATATGCGTATATATCTTTATCTTTATATATATATATATTGTATATATTTTTTTCTGATATTTCTTTAAAAAAAACTGGACTAGCTGGCCAGGCCGAGCCAAAGGCTCAGCCCAGCCAGCACCGCATGTGCCCATGCACCACGAGGCCACGTGCCCAGCACGCCACAGCCCCACCAGGCCGAGCCTCCCTCCCCGTCAGCTTTTCTTCCATTCTCCTTCCTCCCTGTCCGCTCCTTCCTTCTTTCTCTGCACCGAAACCGAGCCCCAGGGAACCAACGATTTCCTTCCCTACAGCTCCCTCCTCCTTCCTTATCCCTCTCCCCGCCCCTTCTCTCTCTGGCCGAAGAGCCCTGCCCGAGCCCCCCTCTCCCTCCACGTCACTTTCCCCTACCTCCCTCCTCTCCTTCCTTCTTCCACCAGAGACCGAGACCGACCCCTCCTCCCTTGCGATTTTCTTCCCTACAGCTCCCACTCCCTTCCTTATCCCTCCCCCCACCTGGCCTATATAAAGCCACCCCCTCGGCCACCCCGTTCCCAACCCTAGCCGCCGCCGCCGCCGCCGCCCGAGCCGCCGCCGCCGCCCGAGCCGCCGCCGGTGCAAGTACTGCACCACTTCGGCCTCGCCCTGGAGGAGGCCCCCCCACCGAGCCCCTTCGCTCCACCGCCGCCTCCCTCTCGGAGGAGGACCCCGCCGCCACCTCCCCCGAAGCCCCACCGCCCCCGGAGCTACCCTCCTCCCTCGCCGGCCAGCCCTTCCCGCCGGAGTAGCCCAGCCAGCAAGGTATTCTCCCTCTCCCTCTCTGTTCATTCTTCCTTGATTAGTAGCCCTTAGATCCCATGCAACGGTGTAGATTAAATCACTAGTACCCCTTCGGTCTAAATAAGAAAACCAGTGGTTTTTTTTGTCACTTAAGTTTTAACCGGCGACTTTGCTAACCTTCGGCCGTTTGCCCGTAGCTTTGAAACAAACACCACCGCAGCCAATAGCATCTGGACACGTGTACCTCTCTTTTAGCACTAGTAGTTTTATGATTTTCTGTCTATTTTACAAAAAACAGAAACTTTCAATTTTGTTTTGTCCACAACTTTTTATACCTAAGTCCAATGACATTGATTCTTTTTCCAGTAGCTCACAAATTTCTTGTAGTTTTTAAAAACATATAATTTGTCTATGTTTGAAATTTTTAAATATAAGTTAGAGCAGATTTAGTTTAAACCTAGTTTTGCCTATTCCAGGAGTTTAAAAAATGATTTTGAGTTGATTCTTTTTGCTACTGCTTTCTAGTGATAAAATCTTACTGTGGTAGAAGTTTCAGAATTTTTAAAGTATTTTTACTGGTGTTTTCAACAGAAACAAGTTTCTGCCATACCGGCGCGCGATAAACTCTTTTGCTTAGGCTTTCGCAAATCATGGCATGTGATGTTATTTTTACTTGTGGCATGATTGAATTGCTTATGGTGTGCTTTGTGTTTGTATCGGTAGATCATCCGGAGTGCGAGGCGTGTTACTTAGAGATGCTCGAGCAGGACAACTATCATCAAGGCAAGTCATCTTTGATCATGTTATTTTACCTATGTTTTCGATGCATAGTAGATCACCTTCTTTGCCCAATTTGCATGCTGCCTAGGTACTTGGAAAATTTAGTGTAAGAGTAGTATCATGTGGTAGGAACACAACAACCCCGACACTTGGTCCCGGGACGACAATTTCTTAATGTTATGCTTGAGTAGACGGGTTATCGGTTGAGTGTATACCACGAGTGATGCGAGGTTGATATAATAATCAAGACCGGACTAAGACAAAATTTTCAAGACCTCGGACGAAATGCAACTCTGGGTGAAGGACGGTTGATCGGCTCCCTGGAGAACCCAGTGGATGCCCGGGATGCTGGAGAGGCCATGTCATCCTGCGGAAAGCTTCACCCAGGCTCGAAGAGACGGACGGAGACTTCAAGACTCAAGGCTTACCTGCACAACCACAAGTCATTATGGGCTCTGGCTTGGTTGGACAACGCGGCGACTCTGGACATGCGGTGCTAGCAGATGTAGACGAACGGTAGGAATGGATGGGCACCGACAGGGATTCAGAGGGACCCGTTGAAAGACCATGTTTTGATCATCCGGTCTTCAAACACCCTGAAGTGCGAGGACAAACCCGGAGGCGATCAAATCTTGTGGGGAACGTGTGCAAAACTCTTCAGAGTACCCAACCTAATCGATTAGCCGTGTCCACGGTCATGGACAACTTGAGCCGAAGGCATTGAATTTCCCCTGAACTCTCGACACAACTTAATAATGATATGGGTGTTAACAACTATTCGGGTACGAGAACTGGTTGGCGGAACCATCTCGTTAACAACAAACTATGTAGTAATATTTTGCTTTCAACCCCTTTTGTTGTAGGATAAAACTGGCTTTATGCAAAACTTAGCTCCACCGGCCAAATATGCATGAAGAGATAGTTGATTATTATTTTACTCCCTCTCTTTGATGATTTGCCGGCATATTCATTATGCTGACCTACACGGCTGCAACGTATCATGTTGCAGAGTACTTTTCCGACCAGGAGTGAGGCTACGATCTACGCTCAGCGACATGCCCTTGGAGTCGGATGGACTCGTCTACCTGATGCTTCCGCTTAGTCTTCGTTAGATAATCTCATGAGTTGGCCTTCAGCCACTTTATTGTAATCCTTTATTGTAATAAAGTACTATTTATGAGATTTCGATTAATAAAGCTGTGTGATTGCACTCTTGAATATATACATTATGTACTATGTGTGTACCAGCATGATCTTGGGATGGTACAGAAACACCAGAGGCTTGACTCGTCTTGAGTCGGGTCGCTACAGCACTGAATTAATAAGTTAGTCCCAGAAAGTAAATAAAAGGCATGCAAAACATCCAAAGTTTGTCAAGATAATAGCATGAAACCATAAAAAATTATAGATACGTTGGAGACGTATCAATGACAGAATGTCACGCGATGTAATGAAGTCCTTGTAGCTTGCTACGACTCGTTTACACATGCTGATGACCGACACATGCATTGTTGAGTTATATATGTTTGTTCCTGTATGGTTGTTCCACTAGGTGTATAAATAGTCACGTCGACCCGGGTTTTTTGACGTATGATTTCTAGCGACATATTCATATACGTGAGCCGAAAGACGTAAACAGTCCCAACCAAGATAAGGTGACAGTTGTGGAAATTATCGTGCGTGAGGACGCAAAGTGATATGATGTGTTACATGCTAAAATTATATGACTTAGGATCGGGATCCCGACAGCTTAAATCACTGGGATTGGAAGTCACTATATATCTTGTTTCTACAATCCACTGAAGCATAGACACTCCCCTAAACTAACATGCAAGGATGAGTGTGCGAACCAACATGTGGTTGGATGGTTACATGACAGTGATATCCTCATCCCATCAGAGATCAAGACCCGATGCTCGCAATTTTCTTGGATTTATTTCAGGATATCCGGTGATGCACATTTAATGGTAGGAGACGTTCTTGTCGACGACGAGACGTCTACGATGACTTTGTAAATCTCAAGATGATATATTAGCTCAATCTTTCAGAGATGCTCATAGAGATAGGATGTGTGTATGCGTTCATAAGATGAATGTATGCGTGTTTAGATGAACGATTACGTGTATTGTACTATGTTAAAAAACATGCAGGATGAGTGTTGTATCTATACTTGGGCATGGGCAGCCCGACCCGACCTGACCCAAAAATTCCGAACTGGGCCGGGCCTATTTGTCCCATCGGACCGAGCTTGAGCCAAAAAGTTGAACCCGATGATCAGTTCGGGCCGGGCTTGAGTCTATGAAAAAAATAAAATTATGTCACGCATAGGCTAGGCATATCGGGTTTTTTTTGGTTCGGCCCAGGCTTGGGCCTAAAATTTAGTTCCGATGCCTGGGTTTTTAGCGTCAGGCTTTTTTTGCCCGGCCTGGCCCGGCCCGAGTAATGCTAGGTATAGTTGTGCCCATCCACCCAACCCACCTAAAAAAAGAGCGTAGGATTTGGGTAGAGAAAAATTCGCCCATTCCGAGCGAGAGTGGGGAGGGGAAAGGTCCAATCCCGCATCACCAATGTCCACGGCGGAGGCGGCGGAGAGTGTGGCGACGCGGCAGAAGAAGAAGAAGAAGCCGAAGCTGAAGCACGTGGAGGTGGGGGTGGCTCGGTCGCAGTCTCCCCATGCCTCCGAATCCCTGCCTGCTGCCCCGTTCCTTCAAACCCCAACCCAATCCCCGGCTCCCGGAACCCCAATCCCGCAAGAGGCGGGGGCGGCGGCGACCAAGGAGAGGAAGATCCGTAAGGAGCAGAAGGCGGCCTCACCGCTTCTTCCCCCAAAACCTAATTTGGAAGAGGGGGAGGAGGGGGCCGGGATGGCGACGACGAAGAAGAAGCAGCAGAGGAGGAAGGAGATTATGCCGTCATCTCCTTGTGCCTCCGCCGCTAAAGCCCCGATCTTGGAGCCGGAGGGGAAGGTGACAAAGAAAAAACGGAAGAGGAGGATGGAGCAGGAGCAGGAGCAGGAGCCATGGGGCAAATCGCCGTTGCCACTTCACTCCGGTCATGCCTGTAACCCATGCCTTCGCTCCCCCGCTCCCGAAATCCTAACGTTGACAGAGGCGGTGGCGATGATAAGGGAGAGGAACAGGCCTAGTAAAGAGCACAGGTTGGATGTGTTGCCTTTTGCCCAAAATCCTACCTTTGAGGAGGAGCGAGGGAAGAAGAAGAAGAAGGAGCACAAGCGTGTGGAGCAGAGGTTTCTATCTCCTTCTACATCTGTTGCTGCTGAGGCCCCAATTCGGGAGCAGGAGATGAAGATTATCAAGAAACAACCATCCGACCAATCCCAGGAGCCATCAGGCAACTCGCCATTGCCACTTCACCTCGGCCATGCCTGTAACCCTCTACCAGCTGCCCCACTCCTTCAGCCCCCGGCGCCCGAAATCCTAACGTTGACAGAGGCGGCGGCGATGATAAGGGAGATGAACAGGCCTAGTAAAGAGCACAAGGTGGAGGCGCTTCCTTTTGCCCCAAATCCTACCTTTGAGGAGGAGCGAGGGAAGAAGAAGAAGCACAAGCGTGTGGAGCAGAGGTTTCTATCTCCTTCTACAGCTGTTGCTGCTGAGGCCCCAATTCGGGAGCAGGAGATGAAGATGATCAAGAAACAATCATCCGACCAATCCCAGGAGCCATCAGGCAACTCGCCGTTGCCACTTCACCTCGGCCATGCCTGTAACCCTCTACCAGCTGCCCCACGCCTTCAGCCCCCGGCGCCCGAAATCCTAACGTTGGCAGAGGCTGCGGGGATGATAAGGGAGAAGAACATGCCTAGTAAAGAGCTCAAGTTGGATGTGTTGCCTTTTGCCCCAAATCCTACCTTTGAGGAGGAGCGAGGGAAGAAGAAGAAGAAGGAGCACAAGCGCTTGGAGCAGAGGTTTCTATCTCCTTCTACATATGTTGCTGCTGAGGCCCCAATTCGGGAGCAGGAGATGAAGATGATCAAGAAACAACCATCTGACCAATCCCAGGAGCCATCAGGCAACTCGCCATTGCCATTTCACCTCGGCCATGCCTGTAACCCTCTACCAGCTGCCCCACTCCTTCAGCCCCCGGCGCCCGAAATCCTAACGTTGGCAGAGGCCGCGGCGATGATAAGGGAGAGGAACAGGCCTAGTAAAGAGCACAAGTTGGATGTGTTGCCTTTTGCCCAAAATCCTACATTTGAGGAGGAGCATGGGGAGGAGGCCATGATGGCGAAGAAGAAGAAAAAGTGCAAGTGCGTGCAGCAGACATTTGTTGCTGCTGAAACTCCAATTCAGGAGCAGGAGGTGAAGGTGACCAAGAAACGGAAGCAGAGGAGGGGGCTGGAACCATCCAGCAACTTGCCGTTGCCACTTCACCCCAGCCATGTCTCCGTGCCCAAACTCGCTGCCCCATTCCTTCAGTCACCTGCTCCCGAAATTATAACGTTGGGAGAGGCGGGGGCGGCGGTGAAGATAGGGAAGAGAAAGATGCGTAAGGAGCAGAAGGTGGCTGCACTGTCTTTTGCCCAAAATCCCACCTTGGAGGAAAAGCAGGGGGAGGAGGCCATGACCGCGACGATTAAAAAGGAGCGCAAGCGTGTGGAGCAGATACTGTCATCTCCTACATCCGTTGTTGCTGAAACTCCAGTTCAGGAGCAGGAGGTGAAGGTGACCAAGAAACAGAAGCAGAGGAGGGCAACATTGCCACTTGACCCTTGCCAGAGTCGCTGTGTTCAATCACAAGGAGCCAAAACTCCACTAGAAGAAGAGGGAGAGAATGATGGCTGCAAGGGTATTAAAAAAAGCAACGGCAAGAAACCCCGTGTACGTGTCCTCAGCAAGCGTGAGCTTATCCAGGAGGCAAGAAAGCAGCCAAAGTTGCTGCCCGAAGGCTTTGTGCCCTTCAGCAATTTTGTTGCCAGTTGCACGGAGCAGAACGCTGACCGACCACCTTACAGTGCATTCTTCGACCAGTTCCGCTATAACCCTGTCTGCGAAGATCGCAGACCCCCACTTCCCAGAACCCCTGATCGTGTGGCCAGGTTGCCACCTCGGGGTTACTCATCATTTGAGTCATCTCAGCTTGCTGCAAATGAGGCTTCCAGGCCTGACACCACTCTCGCGTCCAAGACAAAGCAGCAAGATTCAGGTTCAGGATCACAAGAGAAAGTTAGTGTAGAAGTAAAGGAAAACCCTGAAAACAAGACGAGGGAGAAGAAGCAAAGGAAACTATCTGGCAAGTCACGATTGCCATTTGACCCCAGCCAGACTTGCTGTGTTCAGCTACAAGGAACCAAAGCTCTACCAGAAGAGGACCAAGAGACCTCCAAGGCTTTCAAGGCTAACAATTCTGTGGAGTCCAAGTCAAAGAAGGAAGATTCAGCTTCAGGCTCCACCTCGGGCTCACAGAAGAAACAAATTGTAAAAGAAAAGACAACCCCTGAGAAGAAGACGAGGATCAGCAAACGACGACCAGTGTTTACCGCTGCTGAGAAGCGCTCAGACAAATACCGGCGCGTTCCCTTGGACCAGCTGGTATCACCGCCACGCTCTCCTCATAATCTCTTGCAGGAGAAGTACGCTTCTGACCCGTGGAAGGTTATTCTCATCTGCGTGTTCCTCAACTTAACACAGGGTATACAGGTAAGCTCCTAGATTGTTTGATTAAATTGTCTTCCCCCGTGAACTTTTGGAAACAAAACCATTGAACTGAATTCCTGCCAACTAATTTGACTGATGAGAGTTCTGATGGCTATGAAAGCAAAATAAACTCGCATGTGTTTCTGTGAAATTGATGAATAATCTTAGTGATCGCTCTTCCCCACTTATTTCATATATAAAAATGGCCAATCATGCTGTTTGTCGCGATTTGTAAGTCCAGAAGATGACCAAATTGCATTTTATAGTTTATATATACAAGGGGAACTGTTGTTTCGTGTTGATGGTTCTTGGGAGAACCATATTGCTGCACAGGCAAATTTACCAGTTACATTTTGTATGTTCTTATTTATTTATCGTGCTTGTCTTGTGTTGTGTAAGTGTAGTGCTGAACTTAGATTAGTATCCCATTTTTCTTAAGAAATAGTTCCCTGCCCGTCAATACCATTTATCAAGTTTAAATACAAGAATCCAATCCCCTCTGTTAACTAATGTAGGTCAAGAGGATGTTGGAGGGCTTCTTTGAACGCTATCCTGACCCTTTGTCTGCAATTAACGCTGATCCTGACAAGATGGCGGAGTATCTAGCGCCTCTAGGGTTGAACAATGTGAGGACACGCAATATCAAGAAATTGTCCAAGCAGTATGTTGGAAATGAATGGACCCATGTTACGCAGCTTTGTGGCGTCGGCAAGTGAGTGCTGCCCTCTCAATGCTTTTGTTGGATGTATGGAGTATTTGTACAATGATGTTTCTTTTTCAGTCCGATTAGTAACTATAAGTTATTCTTACTGCAGGTATGCAGCTGATGCTTATGCAATATTTTGTGCGGGTAGGGCGAGGGAGGTGGTACCTGATGATCACAAGTTAGTTGATTACTGGAATTATGTCTGCTTTGAGTTGCCCATGGCACAGGTAGTATTCTCGACACATAAATTTTAACGAATTGCTCCGAGCTTACATTTTACAGTTTCATGGCTTTGTGAGATGCTAATCATGAGCTGAAAATGCTCATGGGCTTCTCTGAACGTCTCCACATACGTACTAGCACTGGGTGCTCCACCTTGCTGTTCACGGCCAAACAACAGTTCAAATCCATGAAATGCACCCAAGGCCTGTCATTTGATTTTTGAAGATCTGCAACAATTTTAAAGTAGCGTCGTTGAAAACTATTTGTTTGTTCTCCATAAATATTTACGGCTACGAGGCTGTCAAACAAGTAACTCCATCTGTGAGAACGGTGAGGGCATCTAGCTAGCGGTAGTATCATCTATAGTGGTAGGTGAGAGGGCAGGGTTGGTGCAGTGGGTTAAGATCGAAACCTCCAGCATGCACAGAACTGAATACATGATGGGGCTTTGAGGCTTTACTGATCTGGAGGGCATAATCTTCACAGGATTCGAGTATACGACCCTATTTAAAGATAATTATTATGTTGTAGGGGGGTTGTTTTGTTGTGAATTCGTAAAGGCTTCAGGTAGCACCGGTGCACCGAAGCAATTCCCATAGAACAAAGTAAAATGCACAAATTGAGTTTCATTCCCTGTTCCTGGATAGTCATCCTAGGTAGGATTTTGTGTCCATTTGCATCATTGCTGTAAACAGCATACTCTGTGGTCATGTGTGTTGCATGCTAATTTGAGTTTTGTACTGGTATATGACCCTGGTCATTTGAGGGTCCGCTTGGTTCGGCTTTTACAGCCAGCTTCTGCTTTCCAATAGCAGAATCCCAACCAAATGTTTTTCCAGCTTCCCATAATCTGCAAACACAGCGACTTTGGGTACTGTAATTTTTGCAGCACCCGGAACCCAGCTTCCATCTCAGTGCCACTCAGTAAGTCATACCGGTTGGATTTCTTTTTCCTACCGGGCGTAGCCATCGTCTCTTGCCCTGAATCGAGTTCTCGCACGAAGAGGCTGCCCTCCTCCCGGAGGCACATGCCCACTCGGTGGTAGCTCCCTCCCTCTCATGTCATGCTTCTGTTATGTTATTTTTCCTTTTTCTGTCTGTAACTTTCTTTGGACAGCATGTTTTTTGTTTCGAATCAAGGACCGAAGCTCCCGATTTCATTTCATTCAACAGATCCCTCGGTAACAAAAGGTTGAGCGGAAATTAACATACATAAACCAGCGCCCAACGGTTACCCCATACGATTGAGATTGTTAGTTTGAATTATATGTACATGAATGCTATATTTTCGTGCTGAATAGTACAGCATCAGCATGGTTACTTGACATGCATGACTGAATCCTGTTTCTCGTTCCTAGCAGATGGATTAGTTCAGTTCCAGTATATGTTGAGTGAAGTGCAAGGGGAAGCAGCTGTGGATGGCGGCGCCATGCAGTCCTGGATGGGATAATTTTACAGTGCAACTGGGGTTGGTTTTGTGTGGTTCATGTACCTTGGATACTTTGCTCCCTTAGATTAGTGTTAAGCTTGAGATGATATTACCTGACAAAAGACAGTTGATGGATGCAACGAGTTATGTTTGCAGTTGTCTTTTTTTTCTTTTTTTTTTTCTTTGTATATATGCTCGTTGCCATCGGTTCAAAGGTTCCTCCCCCTCCCCCACACCCACAAAAAAATCCAGGGAACTTACCTACTCCCTGCGTTTCATAAGAGCGTTTTGCAAACTATATTACGGGAGTATATATATAGTCGGTTCGGTCCCTTAGAGGAGCATGACGGTCCATATGTAAAAACACCTAGCTTTCGACCAAAAAAAAATTCAAAACAAGTACTAAAAAAAATCTAATGCGTGAGGTAGACAATTTGGAGCCGACCAAAATCAAAACAAATACTAAAAAAAATCTGATGCGTGAGGTAGACAATTTGAAAAAAAATCTGATGCGTGAGGTAGACAATTTGATGCGTGAGGTCCGTCTAAATTTCTCATCTTATTTGGACATCCATTCTAAATTTCTCATCTTATTTGGACATCTGAGCAGCTTTCAGCAAAAAAGACAAAATCTTGGTCTGTGAAAAAGGTTGACTTTTTCTCATCTTATTTGGACATCTAAGCAGCTCTCAGCAAAAAAACAAAATCTTGGTCTGTGAAAAAGGTTGACTGCGCATGAATTTTCTGACCTGATTTGTCTTTTTTGCTGAGAGCTGTTTAGAACTTCAAAAAAGATGAAATTTGGATTGAACCTCACGCATCGAATTGTCCACCACACAATTTTTTTTGGAATTTTTTGATTTTTTTTGGTATTTTTTTTGATTTTTTTCGCGAGCGGGAGCATCTGAGCCCGTGCTCAGAAGAGGATTTTTGTTAGACCATCGCCTTCTGGAGATGTAAAATACAACACTTTGTGATGCAAATTTGCATCACGAGATACATTTGCTGTAAAACCGCGGTCGTCCACGAAACCACCAACCGCGCGTTCATTTTTCTTCCTCCTCGCGCCCGCCCGCCTGAGCACCAGCCGTCGGAAATTGACGCCGCCATCGCCTAAATCATCGTCGTCGTCGCCGTCACTGCCTCAAATCGCCGTCGTCGCCCTTCGCCGCCCTCGCCCGTGTCGCCTCCCCCGCCGGAGGGCGTCTCGCGGCCGCCCCGTCCGGCTGCCTCCGCCCCACCCCGACCCCATCCGCATCCGCTTCGGCTGTCTCCGCCCCGCCCCGGCCCCGGCCGCCTCAGCCCCGCCCGCCCCCATCTGCCTCCGCTCCGGCTGCCTTCGCCACACCTCGGCCCCGTCCGCCTCAACCCCACCCTAGCCTTGTTCGCCTCCACTCCGGCTGCCTCCGCCCCGCCCCGTCCCGGCCTAGTCAGCCCTGCCCCGGCCCAGTCAGCCCCGTCCCGGCCCCATCCGCCTCCGCTTCATGTGCTTCCGCCCCGGCCCCGTCCGCCTTAGCCCCGCCCTAGACCCATACGCCTCCGCTCTGGCTGCCTCCGCCCCGCCTCGGCCCCGTCCGCCTCAACCCCGCCTCGGCCTCGTCCGCCTCCGCTCCGCCCCGGCCCCATCCGCCTCCGCTCCGGTTGCCTCCGCCCCGTCCGCCTCAGCCCCGCCCACACCCCGTCCGCCTCCGCTCCTCCCGCACCGCATGTCGTCGCCGCCCGCCCCTCACCTGCACTGCACGCCACCGCCCAGCACCGCCACCCAGCTCCGTCCGCCTCAGCCCCGTGCCGCACGCCACCGCACACTCCCCACTCGTCCGCCGCCCCGACCTCTCTCCACCCGTCGTCGTCCCGACTCGCTCCAGTCGCCGCCGCCACCAAATGGTGCTGAAGAACAGCAACCGCGAAGAAGAAGAAGATGTGCGGATGTACAGTGGCTGAACATCAGCCGTGCGGCCGCTGGCCGGTTTTACATCTTCGTTTTGGACCATCTGTTGGAGTTGTTGTTTTACATCTCCGTTTTGGACCATCCATTGGAGTTGTGCTATTTTCGGAGATGTAAAAAGCATTTTTTGGTGCTCTAAATTTTTACAGCACCGATTTGCAGCACCAAAATATACATCATCGATTCGAGATGCTCTTAGAGTAGAATGACAGATAGTCTTACTAGGGAAGAGAATCTCCTGCTTTGGAATGTAGTGTAGCAGTAATAATATTTTGGCTTGATCGAATAAATAGTAGGAGTATGTAACGACCCGCTGATCTAGAGGATCGGTACAAGGGGAAAAGGGATGAGATCGGAGTTTGCTTTATTGAAGGAAGAAGGTGAGATACAGAAAAGGGTAGGTGAGGAGCAGAGATGAGCAGGTGAGGATTTAGAGTCTCATACAACACGTGTGTCTCTCCTCTGTCTACACCCACACTTATAGATACACACGTGACCAAAGGCCCCCACTCACATGGCTTACACACATAACTGTTCACCGCATTAGTGGGATGCATGTGTGACACTCCCCTCTTCTTCAGAGAAAGCCTCCTCTTCAGGTTCTTCAGGCTCGGCAGTTGCTGCATGATCCCATTGTTCATCTGTGTCTTGGTACTGCCATATGATTGCCGAAGGAAAACGTCATCGAAGTGTGTCTTAGTCCTCCCAGGTGGTGCTTGAGGAGGAAGAAGACCAGTGGATCTGTAGTTGCACGATGGCCCTGTTGCCCTGCTTGACCATGCGTCGGTCCAGGATCTCCACGGGCTCGATGTCGCCAGTCGCCAAATCCGGAGGGCGTGGAAGCTCGGCGAAGACAGGCGCGTAGTTGGGCGTGAACGAATTCAATTGAGAGACATGGAAGACGTTGTGGATGCGGCTGTCCGAAGGTAGCTCGAGCTTGTAGGAGAGGGCGCCGATCCTGTCTTGAATCTTGAATAGTCCATAGAACTTGTAGGCGAGCTTGGCACACGGCCGGTTGAAGACGGAGGATTGCGCGTAGGGATGCAGCTTGAGGAGCATAGAGTTGTCCACCTGGAAGTTGCGCTCCATGCGATGGCGGTCCGCCTGCTTCTTGAAACGTCCCTCGGTGCGGTGAAGTTGCTCCCATAGACGTGTAGTGTTCTTGCCCCAATCCTAGTGCTCGGTGTCAAGGGTGGGCGCCGTCATGTTGTCCGAGAGAGCCATGGCCCCGAGGTTTGGATTGACACCGTAAAGGGTCTGAATGGAGTACAGTTGATGGCGGAATGGAAGGACGAATCACTAGTAGAAAAGAGGGCTTTGGTCCAGGTCCTGAAATCCTATTAGTCCTGGTTCACATACGAACCGGGACCTATGGTGGCATTGGTCCCAGTTCGTGAGGCCAGGGCGCCGGCCGGGCATCGTGGGCCATTGGTCCCGGTTCGTCTCACCCCTTTTGTCTCGGTTCCAGTCAAGAACCGGGACTAATAGGTCGGCAACTGTTCGTATCCACTTTAGTCCCAGGTGATGGATCAAACCGGGACTAAGGTGTGGTGGCGGGCGTTCGTACAACCGTTCGTATCCTCCTTTAGTCCCGGTTGGTGGATCAAACCGGGGTGGCGGCCCTTCGAATCACCCCTTTAGTGTGGGTTTGTCGTCCAACCCGGGACTAAAGGTCCAAATGGTTCGTCCTCCCGCGTCGTTTCCAGCAATGAAAACTCCAACTGAAGCAGAGTCTATCGCCATTCTCTATTCTTCTCCTCCAGCGTTCTCCTCTGTTCTTCTTCTTCCTCTCTTCTTCCATTCTTCTTCCACCATGACATATGAAACCGGAATGGTGTGCGCACATGGCACGACCGAACTTAGGGTCGGGTACACAAACGAGAGCACGGCGGTGCCAAATTTTCTTGGACGGTTCCAGGCGTGGGTTGACGTCGCGCCGGAGAGTGAGGCGTTCTTGGGGCTTGATCTGGAGTACACGGCCGACCAACAAGGTGTTGCCGTCATCCAGCTGTGTTTCAAACAACATGTCTTGATCTTTCGATGGGCGAGGTAAGTTTTGAGTCTTTCTTTGATCCAAGGTTATGAAAATTGCCTATATTGATCTTCTCTAGGTTCCATTTGATAGCAATATGGAGTTTCTATATACGTTCCATTGGATAGTTAATTGAGGGTTTCTTAATCAATTCATAGGATATGAGAATTGCATAGTATAGCAATATGTGTTACAACATTGGAATCCTATAAAGATCAATTTCTCTTTAATTAGTTGTAGTGAAACAAATTTTCCATTGGTAAGTTTTGAGGCTTTCTTTGATCCAAGGTTATGAAAATTGCATATATTGATCTCCCTAGGTTCCATTGGATAGCAATATGCAGTTTCTATATATGTTCCATTGGATATATAGTTAATTAAGGGTTTCTTGATCAATTCATATGATATGAAAATTGCATAGGGTAGCAATATGTTTCAATATTGGAATCCTATAAAGATTAATTTCTCTTTAGTTTTAGTGAAACAAATTTTCATTGGTAAGTTTTGAGGCTTTCTTTGATCCAAAGGTTATGAAAATTGCATATACTGATCTCTCTAGGTTCCATTGGATAGCAATATGCAGTTTCTTTATATGTTCCATTGGATAGTTATTAAGGGTTTCTTGATCAATTCATAGGATATGAAAATTGCACCCGATAGCAATATGTTACAATATTGGAATCCTATAAAGATCAATTCATAGGATATGAAAATTGCATAGAATAGCTATATGTTCCATTTGAATCGTTATGATAAATTTCTCTTTAGTTGTAGTGAAACATTTTTCCTTGTTGCAGCAGTATGTAACATTTGTTGCATTTTAATTTGTTGATGTTGCAGTAGTGACAAGCATTGTCCAGAACTCATGGACTTCCTTCGCACCGGCATACGTTTCACTAGCATTGACATAACGAATGACAGGCAGAACATGAGGCGCATCTTGGTATCGAGATACCAGCTGAGTGCCACATTGATATCCAAGGCCTATTCCAGCTTCAATATGAGAGGACTTCTATGGCTGATATGGCAATCGCCTTGATCGACGAGGAGTACCATGATATGAAGACTTCATTCCCGAAGTCTCAGCACAAAAAGTGGAGGAAGACCCCACTTGACCCTATCAACGTTCGGTATGCAGCAAAAGATGCATACGTTGCATACGAGTTGTACCGCAAGATTAGAATCATGAACTATGGCCAGCGTCACCTCGCACAACCAGCTTTGGGACATTCAGAATCAGATTCAGATTCAGACGAGTAGTGTTCACAACGGCGAACACTTGTATATATATGTATGCTAGCTATTATTATGTACTGCTTGCATGTATTATTATATACTGCTTGGACCAATTTATATATATCTAGTTTCTGTTTGTGCCATTATATAGTTTCCAAATTTGAATGGTTTAGCCCTTTCTTTATTCATCACCACTTTAGGTATTGTTGGGAACTAATTCTTTATTCATATTGGTGTAATATTTACTGTATTCAAACTTCTCCATGGTTCATACCCCCCGATACAACCCATAAATACATCGATATAAGCAAGCAACACAAAGAAAACTGAATCTGTCAAAAACAGAATAGTCGGAAGTAATCTGTATAATTCGAATACTTATGTAACTCCAAAATTATGAAAAATTAAGACAATCTGGATAAATTGTATATGAATCTTGTGTAAAAAATTGAGATCAAAAGCATGTTCCAGTGAATTTTAAAAATTCCTGGACTAAGGTCGAAAGTTTCTGTATTTTTAGCAAAATTAAATTGCAAACACCGTAGACCATCCCAAAGGTCTTACTTGACGCAAACACACAATGCTATGTGGGTGAAATGATGATACCATGCCAACTTTCAACCTATTGAGAGTTCATTTGTAGTGCTTTTCTTAGCTCTAAAAAATCAGTAAAAGCATGAAAAAAGTCAGAAATAGTTGAAATTGATGATGTGGCTTTGAATGGTGCATTTTGAACACACAAAAAGTCTGTAGTTCAAATAAGTTCAAAAAAATGAAATCCCTTTGTAACAGATGAGTTTTCGTATGAAACCATGATACTTCGAAAGAGATTGTCCGATTTGTACACGAAGTGCATCCAGTTTTTGCCGCAACCCTCTCAACTTTTTAGCACATGCTATGTGGGTGAAATGATGATACCATGCCAAATTTCAACCTATTCAGAGTTCATTTGTAGTGCTTTTCAGTTTCTAGGTAATTTAACTCAAAAATAAAAATCAATAAATGCATGAAAAATACCGAATGAAGTCAGAAATAGTTGAAAATTGATGATGTGGCTTTGAAAGGTGCATTTTGAACACACAAAAAGTCTGGAGTTCAAATAATACAAAAAAATAAAATCCCTTTGTAACAAATGAGTTTTCGTATGAAACCCTCATACTTTGAAAGAGATTGTCCGATTTGTACACGAAGTGCATCCAGTTTTTGCCGCAACCCTCTCAACTTTTTAGCACATGCTATGTGTGTGAAATGAAAATACCATGCCAACTTTCAACCTATCCAGAGTTCATTTGTAGTGCTTTTCAATTTAAGGGTAATTTAGCTCAAAACAATTTAGTAAATACATGAAACATACCAAATGAAGTCAGAAATAGTTGAAAATTGATGATGTGGCCTTGAATGGTGCATTTTGAACACACAAAAATTCTGGAGTTCAAATAAGTTCAAAAAATGAAATCCCTTTTGTAAGAGATGAGTTTTCGTAAGAAACCCTAATACTTCGAAAGAGATTGTCCGATTTGTAGACGAAGTGCATCCAGTTTTTGCCACAGTCCTCTCAACTTTTTAGCACATGCTATGTAGGTGAAATGATGATACCATGCCAACTTTCAACCGATTCAGAGTTCATTTGTAGTGCTTTTCAATTTAAGGGTCATTTAGCTCAAAACAAATCAGTAAATGCATGAAAAATACCAAATGAAGTCAGAAATAGTTGAAAATTGATGATGTGGCCTTGAATGGTGCATTTTGAACACACAAATAGTCTGGAGTTCAAATAAGTTCAAAAAATGAAATCCCTTTTGTAACAGATGAGTTTTCGTAAGAAACCATGATACTTCGAAAGAGATTGTCCGATTTGTACACGAAGTGCGTCCAGTTTTTGCCGCAACCGTCTCAACTTTTTAGCACACGCTATGTGGGTGAAATGATGATACCATGACAACTTTCAACCTATTCAGAGTTTATTTGTAGTGCTTTTCAATTTCTGGATTATTTAGCTAAAAAAAATAAATCAATAAATGCATGAAAAATACCAAATAAAGTGAGAAATAGTTGAAAATTGATGTTGTGGCTTTGAATGATGCATTTTGAACACACAAAAAGTATGGAGTTCAAATAATTAAAAAAAAGAAATCCCTTTGAAACCCTGATAATAATTTTTGTGACCTAAAAGCAAAAAGAATCACTAAAAAACAGTAAGTTGGAACAAAATAAAATAAATAAAGTAACAAACGAAACAAAAAAATATAAAGAATCACTGAAAAACAGTAAGTAGGTACAAAAACTATATTCTTTAAAAAGAAATGTCAACTAATGGGCCACCACAGTCTGAATACGACTAGAAACCCAACTAGATAGTTGGGCCAGGATTTAGGCCCGGAGAAGGCCCAAGAGGTAGTGAGAGTTTAGGCCCGGAAGCCTGCATATGAGAGGAGCTCGAATCTGTGTGCGCACAAGCGCTTATAAACCCCTCCACTTCTCCCTCGGCTAGCGAGGTGGGACTAAACATATAACCACACCGCGGCTGTGCCAGGCACATGCCTTTCGTGTCGGTTTGTGGTACAAACCGGGACCAGAGGCAGACTTTAGTGTTGGTTGGTGGCACAAACCAGGACAAATGGCCCCCTTTCGTCCCGGTTGGTTCCGCAAACTGGGACTAGAGGTATCTTCTTCCCCGCCATTTGGGCTACTGAAAATTGACCTGTAGTCCCGGTTTGCCGAGTCAACCGAGACAAAAGGGTGGAATTGGTGCCGGTTCGGGCCACCAACCGGGACATAAGGTTTTCTCATATAGGCGGGAGTTGTCGAATTTCCCCCAAAACTCTCCCATTGCTCGTCGCCGCCCCCCGAGCCAGTCCTCGTCGTCGCCGCCCCCGATCCAGTCCTCCTCGTCATCGCCGCCGTCCCCGAGCCCGTCGCCATCGCCCCGAGCACGTCGCCGTCGCTGCCGCCCCCGATCCAGTCCTCCTCGCCGCCGTCGCCGCCCCCGAGCCCGTCGCCGTCGCCCCGAGCCCGTCGTCGTCGCCGCCCGAGCCTGTCGTCGTCGCCGCCCCGAACCCGTCGTTGTCGCCGCCCTGAGCCCGTTTTTGTCGCCTCCCCGAGCCCACCAGCCCCGGTGAGCTCCTCCTCTCCGTGCTCTGCTTGTCGCCGCCGCCGCCCCTGCATATTGCTGTTCATACACATTTTCTTCATATATAGATTATACTAGATATGTATTCGAGATTACATTCAAGATTTATTAAGTTGGTTATTGGTTCTAACTGAAAGAAAACCTTTTTGCCTCTTGAGATCATAAACAAGAACAATGCCGCAAAGAAGCAGTATCACCATCACACGGGGTCGGGTGGCTACCTCAAAGCCCGTCCGTTCTGGGACAAAGCTGAGAATGACCTGATTGCTAAAGGGATCCAACCACCGACATTGAACTGGCCAGAGCGTTCAAGGACTTGGTTCTTCGGGGTTGGGGGAACTTTGGACCCTGAAACAGGGAAGTGTCGTTGGACGGATGAGCAACTTGTAATACCCATGATCAAGCTTCAGAAGTGTATCGCCGCAATGCAGGAAGGGACGTTCATTCCAGACAGAGAGAATGACGAGCTGACTGAGGCCCTAGGGAATGTTGAGCACCCTGGATAAACACGAGGCACACCAGACTCGGTTCTGTGGAGGTTTGGGTTTTCTAATGCAAGCGGTTACAGAAGCCGGGAGAGAAAGAGGAAAGCGGAGCTGAGCGACACGCAGCAGATCAAGGCAAGACTGCAAAAGCTAGAGGAACTTGAGAGCTAGCGAGCTGTCGGCCAACCATCTCAGCGGCACGAAGCTACCTTAGAAGGTACCCCACCATCTCAGCGGAGAAGTAGCATGGCTTCCACGGAGCCCGTTCAGCATGACTTCACGGCTCCTAGCTACCCCGTGGATACTATCACAGAGGCTCAACGTTGCGAGCTTATGATGAAATGTCGGAACCTCACTTTCAAGGCGGCTGTCGGCTCTGTTGAACCTCCTCAACCCAACGGAACTTTTCACTGCCTTCCGATTCCACATGGCTATGCTGTTGTGATTGTGGATCAAGTAATGGAGGAATTTGAGCAGCTCGAGCTTGACCACCCTATAGGTGAAGGGTAGATTCAGCTGGTTCGTGCTGTGGGGAGTACATGTCTATGGCAGAAGGAGTTCATCAAGCTTCCAAACTAGACGCCTCCGCCTCCGACGAGTCAGGGCACTCCGCCTCCTCCTCCCCCTCCTCCTCCGGGAAGTGATCAGGGCACTCCGCCTCCTTCTCCAGCTCCTCCGACGCGTGAGGGCACTTCGCCTCCTCCTTCGCCTACTCCGGCGCATCACAACAATCCTTCTCCTCCTCCGCCTCGTCGGCAACATCGAAAGACAAACGCTGGCGTTCTGGCTCGTCTGACGCGTCAGAGCAGTCCGCCTCCTTCTCTCAAGAGGAAGAGAGACACCTCCTTCTCTCCGGCGGCTAGCAGTACAAGCAGAGGCGGGAGGCAAATCAGATACGGTGCAACTCTCAAGCCTCTGGAAAAGTTACCATATGAGAGGACCAAGGAGGGAAACGGGGAGATATGTCATGCCGAATTGAGGGCCCATTTTGCAAAGAAAACTCCACCTCTGAAGGAGAAGCTAGATCTGGTGAAAGTGGAGCGCACTATCAATCAACTGCAGTGTCCACCAGCGCCTCCGCCGGATTCCAACTATGACCGCATTCTTAAAAAGACATATGCATAAGCGGTGCGATCGGGAACTACTTCTAGTAATGCAAGGTTAGCAGAACGAACAAATGAGAAAATGATTCCCGGGCTCGATCTCGTCGTCACTAATCATCCGGAGATGGTGCCCGGTACCAATCTTGATGATTACTTGGGGGATGATGTAACAAAAGAACAATATAAATACGTTCACGGGAAGCCTCTTGTCAAACCTGGTCATCCTCCTCTAACAACGATGATGCACAGATTGCATGAGTGCTACATGAAAACCTGTAGGGAGTCTGGGAAAAACGCTATGTATGTGGCTGCGAAACCAGAGCACGAATTCATTGTACTTCCCGTGATTACTATTCAATTTGAGGAGTTATTTCAGTTATACAATCAACTGGCCCTCGACAAACAACTCATGACTTCCTACTGTCTGTAAGTATTACTTCTATAGTTAAGTCTCTAGCTTAGCTCGTTCATTGCATGTATATATAATTATCCTCACTATATATATCATGCAGATTGAAGATCGTCGAATTAAAAAAAAGCAGGAATCGTCGACGTTGGGTTCATTAGCCCAGATGCCGTAAATGAATTGTCGGTATGAAACTCAATCCAAGAGACCAGGGTGAACTTGCTAAACTCGTTACTTATACATAAAAAGGGGAAATAATCTTTCCTTACAACTTCAAGTGAGTGTTGTTGTCTTCTATGTAAACTCGGTTTCTCTTACTCGAGGTTAATTAAGTAATGTAATTGATGAGTTATATATGCGTGCGCAGAGACCACTTTATTCTGCTATCCATTGACGTTGGCACGGCATTAGTAAATGCCTTAGACTCAAGACGTAAAGCCGAAGAGGATTATGAGGAGTCCTGCTGGAGACAACTTTATTCTCTCTCTAGGTCGTTTTCTCTTCTAGATTAGTTCAGTAGAGCTTGGCGAAGTCCTGCTGAATTAGTTCACCACCACGACCACGCTGTCATGCTGGAGAACTCATCTACCTCTCTGTGCCTCTTGCTAGATCAAGAAGTCGGTGATCGTCATCGAGTTGTACATGTGCTGAATGCGGAGGTGCCATCCGTTTGGCACTGGATTGAGATGGATCCTGATGGTATCGCGGGACGGGTCATGATGAGATCGTGGGACGGGCTGTGATTTGGATCACGAAGATGTTCCACTACGTCAACCACGTTATATATGCTTCTACTTAGCGATCAACAAGGGTATGTAGATCCAATTTCTCCTCTCATAGATGGTCATCACCATGGATAGATCTTATGTGCGTGTAGAATTTTTTTTGTTTCCCATGCAATGTTCCCCAACAGTGGAATCATGAACTAGGTCTATGCGTAGATGACATCTCGAGTAGAACACAAAGGAGTTTGTGGGCGTTGATATTCAAATTGCTGCCCTCCTTAGTCTTTTCTTGATTTGGCGGTATTGTTGGATGAAGCGGCTCGGACCAATATCACTCGTACGCTTACGAGAGACCGGTTTCATCGACTAACACGCAACTTGTTGCATAAAGATGACTGGCGGGTGTCTGTTTATCCAACTTTAGTTGAATCGGATTTGTCCGAGGCGGTCCTTGGAGAAGGTAAAATAACAACTTGCATATCAACGTTGTGGCTTTGCGTAAGTAAGATGCGATCATACTAGATACCCTTAGCAGCCACGTAATACTTGCAACAAAAAATTAGAGGATGTTTAACTTGTTTTTGCAGGGTATGTTGTGATGTGATATGGCCAAAGACATGATATGATATATTTGATGTATGAGATGATCATGTTGTAGTAGTTAAATATCGACTTGCACGTCGATGCTACGACATCCGGCAGGAGCCATAGGGTTATCTTTAATTATTTTGTGCTTGGTGATGCTTTGCTTTATCGCTAGTCAGTAGCTTTAGTAGTAAGAGCATAGTTAGCGCGACAACCTCGATGGCAGCACAATGATGGAGATCATGATGATGGAGATCATGGTGTGGCGCCGGTGACGATGGATATCATGCCGGTGCTTTGGTGATGGAGATCAAGAAGCACAAGTTCATGGCCATATCATGTCACTTATGATTCACATATGATGTTAGTCCTTTTATGCACCTTATTTTGCTGAGGACGATGATAGCATTATAAGGTGATCCCTCATTAAAATTTCAAGATAAAATTGTGTTCTCCCCGAGTGTGCAACCTTGCGACAGTTCGTCGTTTCGAGACACCACGTGATGATCGGGTGTGATAGACTCTACGTTCACATACAACGAGTGCAAAACAGTTGCACACGTGGAACAGTCGGGTTAAACTTGATGAGCCTAGCATGTGCAGACATGGCGTCGGAATACAAGAGAACGAAAGATCAAACATGAGTCATATAGTAGATATGATCAACATAGAGATGTTCACCATTGAAGCTAACTCAACTCACGTGATGATCGGACTTGCGTTAGTGAATTTGGATCATGTGTCACTCTAATGACTAGAGGGATGTCAATTTGAGTGGGAGTTCTTAAGTAATATGATTAACTGAACTTATTATCATGAACATAGTCAAAATGTCTTCGCAAATTATGTTGTAGCTTGCGTTGTAGCTCCACTGGTTTTTATATGTCCCTAGAGAAAACTTAGTTGAAAGATGATAGTAGCAATTATACGGACTGGTGTGACAGCCCGAGACCGACGCCCCAGAAGATTCCCGTTTATTTCCGTTTCCGTCGTGTGGTTATTTTATTTTGTGGCATCATCATGTAGTTTGCATCATCGCACCATGCATGACATCATGTCAACTATGTTTTGTCGGTGTTGCTTGTTGCTCCTTGTTGTGGGTGTTAGTGCCTTGCGTGTGGCGTTGTTCGTTGGCGTGATGAGAGTGGGTGCAACAGAGCCGCTTCAAACCTTGTGGCATCGCGGACCTAAACCTTCTCTCCCCTCTTATTTTATTTCGTGGTTGCGTTGAGGTTTCGGTTTTAACCCCTTTTAAAACAAGTTCGTTTTATTTTAAAATCCTTTGTTAAATGTGGGGGCAACCCCTTGGGTTTCCTTTATTTTTTCCTTTTGTTTATTTTCAAAATAGAGTATCATTTTCTTTTCTTCTTTAAAAGAGCTTTTATTTATTCTCTTGTTAAAAGGGTTTTATTTTATTCTTCAAAAGGTTTCAATTTTATTCGTTAAAGATGCCCAAGCTATTTCTATAGTTGGGGTATATTTTTCAAGAAGTCAAAAGGCATTTTTTATTTTGTTAAAACCTTTTCTTTTGTGGTTGTTTTCTGTTTTAAAAAAAAGTCAAGTTGAGGGAGAGAGGAGGCCTGCCAAGGCCCAAGTCCCCTTTCCACTCCTGCCCTAGCGAGCCAAGGATCCCCCGATCCCATCTTCCTCCCGCAGCCGTTTCCACCTCGCCCTCCTGCCCGATCCCCTCTTCCTCCCCCTTGCGCAGCCCCCCCTCGTCCCGATCCGTCTCCTCCCCGTGCCTAGCCTCTCGCCCTCGCTCCCGCCGGTCACCGCCGCCAGCCCCGAGTCGCAGCAGTTCCCCCGCGCTGCGCCCCGCCAACCGCCTCGCCGTTCTCCCTCCTCCCTGTCCCCCTGTCGAGCCGTGGTCGCCGCCCAGCCCCGTGTCACCCCTAGGTCACCGTGCTCGCCTCCGCCATGGCCGCAGGGGTCCCGCCAACCGTCTCTCCGCCATGGCCTCGCCCTCGCCCGAGGCCTCGCCCCTGCACCCGCTTGTCGCCCTGCCCGCCGTGCTGGCTCCCGCCTTCCTGCTCGACAGCCGTTGCGGCCTCCCTGCTCGCCATGGTCGCCGCCCGAGCCGCCCTTCCTCTCCCCGCCGGTGCGTGCCCTGCCGTCGTCTCCTCCCCGGTGCGCCTTGGTTAGCCCTCCAGGACCCCGGCCTCCTCCTGCCGATGCCTTGCTGCTGTGCCTTGCTGCCATGTTGCTTGTGCTGCTTGTGCTAGCCATGTCGTGCCATGCTTGCTGTTTTCCTGCATGCCGCTGCTACCGTTTGCTGCTCCTGGCAGTTGTTTGGAGATGCTCTTGCTGCTGCGGCCAGATGCTGTTGCCATGTGCTGCTGCCCATGCCGAGCCCGATGTGTGCCTGTCCCTGTTGCCTGCGCTTGCCGTTGCCGGCTGATGCATGTTGCTGATGCGTTTGCCTGCTACGAGCTGCTGCTATTGCTGTCGCCGATGTGCTGTTGCTGCCTGCCTGCTTGCTATGCTGTAGGTGGTGCTGTAGCTCGCCGCCGCTGCTAGCCGTATTGCTAGTTGCTGCCGCTTGCTGCGGATGATAGTTGTTGTTGCTTGCCGCGTTGCTATTTGCTGTCGCTTAGCCGCCGTAGTGCTTGCTTGCCGTAAGTTGCCTGATGCTAGCCGATGCCTGCTTGCCGAGGCTGTTTCTAGTAGATGCCTGTACCTAGCGGCTATAGCTAGCAATTGTTAGTTGCTTTTGCAATTAGATGCTAGGCTTGGTTGCTGTGTTGCGTGCTTGCTTTGCTGCTAGTTAGTAATTGTTAGTTGCTGCTTGCCGTTGTTTGCCAGCGCCGATGCTTATTTGCTGTTGTGTCGCCTGCCGTCGTCGCGTAGACCATCCCCGCCGCCGTGGAATCAACAAGTTCACGAGATCTACGACGTCCTCAATGACCCCCGACCATCTTCGGAACGTGATCGACTACCGACGCCGAAGACCGTGTACCACGACGCCGAGTATGACTACCGTCGACGAGACCGTGTACGACTACTTCCACGACGACCACGACGATCGTTGATCTCCTTCAACGACCCGATCCGCTCCGATATGCACAGGTCGAAGGTATACCGATGGGACATATCGTGTACCGTGTATTAGTGATGTACGAATGTATGTGTTGTATGAGTTGAATGCATGTATGCACCGTATGTATGCACCGTATGTTTGACCGTTGCACGTTGTCCCTCTATGTTGTGCCCGACACATGGGAACCCGAGATACGGGATCACCCCATCTTTATTTGACGTTCCCGCACGCGCTCCCTATTCGTGGCTTCGATATCTCGACGAGTTGTCGGCATAGGAACGTTGCCGTGGCATCGTTTCCGTCTTGCCGCCATGGTTCCCTCTCGCTCGCCTGGCGATACATGGTTATTTTCCCTCCTTGTCGTGATGTGATGAACTTGCATGCATGAGGCATTCATGGCATACATATCTTGTGTTGCATGTCTCTTGTGCTGTAGCTTCGATCTTTGTTTCGCGTGTACCCGACTAGGATGATACGTAGGATCAACGCTTCACCCCTTGCCTTGTTAACAACAATGTAATATTGCCGTGTAAATAAACGGGAGTGAATTAAATAATTAAACGTGGAGTTTCGTCGATATGCAACCCGTTGCATATCGAGCTTCATTTAATGTGTAGTGTTTGCGTGAGGTGTTTTGCCATGCCATCCCTTGCATGTTGACCTGATCATGCATCATAGTAGGTTGTGCATCATGTTGTGCATCGTGTGGTGAAATATGTGCGTTGATGTTTGTTTCCGGTTTGCTCCGTCTTGATAGAGTTCCGCAAGTGTGTCGGAATGTGAGGAACCGTTCGACTACATTGGTTCTCCGACTTCTCGGAGTCATTCTTCTTCCAAGCGGGATATCAGGCAAGATGATCATTTCCCCAGATACCATTACTATCATTGCCATGCTAGTTTTATCGCTTCTATCGATTATGTCTCGTTGCCTACCACATGGTTAAAATATGAGACTCCCAACAATGCCACGAAAACCATCAACCTGTTCAACCTAGCAAACCACTGATTGGCTATGTTACTGCTTGCTTAACCTTGTGTTAGCGTTGCTAGTTGCAGGTGCAGTTGCTTCCATGTGAAAACATGGGTTCTTTGTTATACCAACATATTTAAATGCTATTTAATTTAATGCACTATATACTTGGTAAAATGTGGAAGGCTCAGCCCTTTTCTAGCCTGGTGTTTTGTACCACCTTTGCCCCCTTAGTTTTGGGCTACCGGTGTTATGTTCCATAAATGAGCGCTCCTAACACGACCGGGGTTGTTATGGGGACCCCCTTGATAATTTGTTTTAGATTAAGACTGGTCTGGCAAGGCCAAACTTTGGTACTACATTTGCCTAATCACCTACTAAAATTGCATAGGGACCCGCCGGCACCTGCAGGTTAATTTAATCAGCCCCCCGGGCCAGTGCTCCTCATGAGTGTTGGTCCAAAAAGGATAGACTGCGAGGCCACCACGGGGCAACTCGAGGTTTGGTACCTGTAGGCTTTTCCATCCGCCGTGTCCTGAGAACGAGGTACGCGACTCCTATCGGGATCGTCGACACGTCGGGCGGCCTTGCTGGATTAGTTTTACCTTTGGCGGAATATCTTGTGCATCGGGATTCCGGTGATGCTTTGGGTAATCTCAGAGTTGAGGTTTTCCAGTAGGGAATGCGACGAGATCGCGAGCTTCGTGATTGAGCATTTATATGCGGCTTGTGGTAATTTGTGATGGACTAGTTGGAGCACCCCTGCAGGGTTAAATCTTTTCGGAAAGCCGTGCCCGCAGTTATGTGGCAACGTGGAAACTTTGTTTAACACTGGTTCTAGATAACTTGAAGTTAACTTAATTAAAATATGCCAACTGTGTGCGTAACCGTGACCTTCTCTTTCGTGAGTTCCTTCTCCGATCGAGGACACGGTGGGGTTATGTCTGACGTAGGTAGGTGTTCAGGATCATTCATTTAATCATCAGCAGACACGTCCATTTTGCGTAGATCTTCCCCCTCTTATTTATTGTACTCGTAAGTTAGCCACCAAACATATGCTTAGCCGCTGCTGCAACCTCACCACTTAACCTTGCCTCACCCATTAAGCTTTGCTAGTCTTGATACCTTTGGAAATGAGATTGCTGAGTCCCCTGTGGCTCACAGATTACTACAACACCAGTTGCAGGTACAGGTAAAGGTTACTGACGTGAGCGCGTTGATTGTTCATTTGGAGTTGCTTCTTCTTCTTCTTCGTCATCGATCTAGGATGGGTTCCAGGCCGGCAGCCTGGGATAGCAAGGATGGACGTTGTTCTTCTTTTCTCGTTTGTTTTCGTCCGTAGTCGTTCCCTGCTCTTACTCTTGATGATTATGTAATGTACTGATGTGACTCTGATGTAGCTTGTGGCGAGTGTAAGCCAACTCTGTATATATAAGTCTTCTTTTCAGTACATGTACTTGTAACGATATCCATTCTTGTGACATGACGAGATGCGCTTCTATCCCTGACGAGGCCTTCGTAGAAAATTGAGGATAGGGTCGCATCTTGGGCGTGACAAGTTGGTATCAGAGCAGTACCAACCTAGGAGCCCCCTTGATTGATCGAACTTGGCCGAGTCGAGTCTAGTGAAAAAACTACTTTGAGTCTAGTTATATATTGGAGAGTAGGATTCTTTTTTCTCCTCTTCTATGCTCTGGTGAGGAATCTTGGCGTAATATTTTAATTCTACTCCTCTTCTCACTCAAAAAAAATTTAGGATCACGCGGATATTTTTGGAATCTATATGATGCCGATGTGACGGAGTTCTGTCTTGGTGCCTCCTATCTGGTTTAAGTTTCGGGGGCGTTGAGCTCCAGGGGATTCTTGAGCACATCGTTATCATTCAGGTTTCTTAATATCTCAGAACGAAGGATGTTCGTAATTGCTTCAATACTAGTAGTGGCGAGATAACCCCGATTTCCCCAGTACCGGTGCAGATTGTTCGAGAGTACTGCCATACTTTGTATCGTTGTGATCACGAGGGTCTGTTGTAGATGAAGGTCCGAGATTCTGGTTGTGTGTTGACGGATGTGATACAAGTGACGGGTTAGTATAGGAGTTGTGTGATTATTACTCCTTGTATCCGTGTACCAGATTGCATGACCAGATATTTCGGGAATTCATAGGTGGGAATTCAAGTAGTTGCTTATAGGACAATCTTCCAACAAATGCATGATGCTAGGTTGGGGTTTGACATCTAGTGAATTCCTGTCCACGAAAATATCGGACGAATCTTTCTCATGAGTTTGTTCTGGCTTGTTTCATAAGCCTCATCCCTTGTTTTTACTGAATATGGTAATTCAAGTTGATTTGATGTCAAGTGGTGATTTCAAATCTTTCTTAAGAGGTGTTATCATATTTTTATGAGAGTATTAATTTTTTTGCTCTATCAATTCCTTTCAACCGGAGTTGTCATATCAATTCTTTCCAACCGGTGTGCTTCTCTTGAGTGAACTCAATCCTCTCCAATTGTTGCTGATCATTCTCTCAATTCTTACCGGAGCTTGTCTCATCGGTCTCAAGTCGTCTTTGTTTTTCCCCACCCTCCCGCCCTTTTTCTCAGTGATCCAATTTTCATCCAAGAGTTTTCTGTTCATTGTGCTTCTGCTGTCTGTTCTTTTCTCTCTTACCCGGTGATGCATTGTGAAGATTCTCAGGAGCTTCGTGTTCATCTTTATTCATTCTTGTCATCTTTTGCGGTGAATTTAATTCAGCTATCCGTGTTCATCATATCCTAATTATCCTTGTAATTCTCTTTCATGTTGGAGATTTCTTTCAGCCTATCTTGGTTATTCATTCCTCTCTTTTAATCCGGTGCGTTGAAGATATCTCAGAGTTTCTTGTTTCAGATCTTTCATTATTTCGAGGTGCTAACCTCATCTAGTTCTCTTCATACCGGTGCAATATCAATCTTTCTAGCAATCTTTTCAATGGTGGTTTCTTTGAGTGGGCCCATAACCCACAGGTTTTTCCCAGGATCTTATTTGTCTATTCTAATCTTTCCGGAGATCTCTAAATCTTTTCATCTATGACATAAGTATGAATTTCATCAGTCATATCCCTTCTCCAAGGTCTATTCGAATTAATTCTCATATTTGGCTCAACATTGCTTTTTTCTTTATTCCGGAGTGTCTCATTATCCTTGGTGTTGTTTCTCATCATCATTCTCAGCTTGCAAATTCAAAGGAGTGTTTCTCTCAGTCTTGCTCCATTCTTGTGAAGATATCATTTCAGCTTCGTGATGTCCTCTCAATTGTTTCTATCATGAGTAATCCCTTTCTTGCTATCCGGTGCATTTCTGAGTTGTTTTTATTTCTCGTTCCTCCGAAGGCCATCATTTTAGAAGATTCTTCGTTATCAGCTTTCAACTTTCGTTCTCTAATTCTTCTCCATTGTTGTCTCTTCGTTCGTCTCTCGTTTATCCAGTGCCTTGTTCTAGTTTTTTCTCAGATGGGTCATGATCTCTTCATTCTCATGTATCTCCATTACTTCGTGGTGTTCCCATTCAATTGTGAATTCTTACCAGTGCTTCCTTCAATTTTGCCTCAAATGGTGCTTATGTCTCTGCCTCTTCAAGATTCTTTCAAGAATAAGTGCTATGCTAAATCCGTTGATTGTCGTCAATTTAACTTGATGAAGGATTAGCATAACATAATTCTTATTCTTGTTTCATCAAATGATTTCAATTCTTCTTCTGGAGTGACTCATGATATCAATTCTTTTCTCAAGTGTTCTTATCTTTCTTTTCCGGAGTTCCAAGTACTTTTAAGTATCTCTTTGTGAGGCTTCATCTAAATTTTGGCAAGCTCATAATCTTATTCTTCTCTACCTTCATGTCTGTGCATCATTCATTTGTATACGGAGGTCCTTCTTGGTGGTTCATCAAGGTTTCAAGCCATTCTCAAGTGTTCTTCAACATTCTTGTTGGGGAACCTCAAGTGTCCTTTCTCTTGCATTTATATGTGCATTTGTTCTTCCTTTATCCTGTGAGGTGGTATTATAGCATTCATGTAGTGTAGGAGCCTCGAAGAGATTTTATTTCAAGAATGAGATAATTAAAACCACCAATTCTATGATCATGAGATATTTTCAACCCATGATTTCTTCATTGAGTTATCTTGGTTTGGATTTCACCTAAAGATTTTCCTATGGATTGTTGCTATCATGGTGCTTGTCATTAATTCCAGTTTTCATGCACCCTCTTGGTGTAAGAAGTTTTGATTTCTTGTTGCTCCCAATCTATCCTTGTTTCTTTTAGTGGTTGTTTGTCACCTCATATTTGTTGAGATGATTTTCATAAGCGCACTACTGTCTTGTTCTTTTCGTTGTTGTTTTTTCGAACAACTACATTCATTTCTTCTCGCAAGGGTGCTTGTCAAGTTCATTTGCGATAATAGTTGTCATTCTTTTCTCCATTCTCTCAATCCGTATGAGCCAGTTCCTATTCTCTTGTTCCGGAGGCATTGTGATGTTGCTCTTTTGGGTCTAGCTTCTTGTTCTGTCAAGATCATGGTGTTCTCTTGCTCTATTTAGTTGTTTGTTATGTATATTGTCTAATTCTTTCTTCTTATCGAATTTTTTGTCCCATTTTCCTACCGAAGTGCTGCCGAAATTTTCCGTGAATTCTTGCTTCTTCTCATATCATTCCTCATTGCTTTGCTACCTTCAAGGATCGTTGGTTTCACTTCTTTTTCAAGAAGCGACTAAGTTTTTACCTTTTGTTCTTTCTCATCCTCTCCCCCCTTTCATTCTTGGATCTCGGGGCGAGATCCTCTTGTAGTGTAGGAGAGTTGTGACAGCCCGAGACCGACACCCCAGAAGATTCCCCTTTATTTCCGTTTCCATTGTGTGGTTATTTTATTTTGTAGCATCATCATGTAGTTTGCATCATCGCACCATGCATGGCATCATGTCAACTATGTTTTGTCGGTGTTGCTTGTTGCTCCTTGTTGTGGGTGTTAGTGCCTTGCGTGTGGCGTTGTTCGTTGGCATGATGAGAGTGGGTGCAACAGAGCCGCTTCAAACCTTGTGGCTCCGCGGACCTAAACCTTCTCTCCCCTCTTATTTTATTTCGTGGTTGCGTTGAGGTTTCGGTTTTAATCCCTTTTAAAACAAGTTCGTTTTCTTTTAAAATCCTTTGTTAAATGTGGGGGCAACCCCTTGGGTTTCCTTTATTTTTTACTTTTGTTTATTTTCAAAATAGAGTATCATTTTCTTTTCTTCTTTAAATGAGCTTTTATTTTATTCTCTTGTTAAAAGGGTTTTATTTTATTCTTCAAAAGGTTTCAATTTTATTCGTTAAAAGATGCCCAAGCTATTTTTATAGTTGGGGTACATTTTTAAAGGAGTCAAAAGGCATTTTTTTATTTTGTTAAAACCTTTTCTTTTGTGGTTGTTTTCTGTTTAAAAAAAAGTCAAGTTGAGGGAGAGAGGAGGCCTGCCAAGGCCCAAGTCCCCTTTCCACTCCTGCCCTAGCAAGCCAGGGATCCCCCGATCCCATCTTCCTCCCGCAGCCGTTTCCACCTCGTCCTCCTGCCCGATCCCCTCTTCCTCCCCCTCGCGCAGCCTCCCCCTCGTCCCGATCCGTCTCCTCCCCATGCCTAGCCTCTCGCCCTTGCTCCCGCCGGTCGCCGCCGCCAGCCCCGAGTCGCAGAAGTTCCCCCGCGCTTCGCCCCGCCAGCCGCCTCGCCGTTCTCCCTCCTCCCTGTCCCCCTGCCGAGCCGTGGTCGCCGCCCAGCCCTGTGTCACCCATAGGTCACCGTGCTCGCCTCCGCCATGGCCGCAAGGGTCCCGCCGACCGTCTCTCCGCCATGGCCTCTCCCTCGCCCGAGGCCTCGCCCCTACACCCGCTCGTCGCCTTGCCCGCCGTGCTGGCTCCCGCCTTCCTGCTCGACAGCTGCCATGGCCTCCCTGCTCGCCATGGTCGCCGCCCGAGCCGCCCTTCCTCTCCCTGCTGGTGCGCGCCCCGCCGTGGTCTCCTCCCCGGTGCGCCTTGGTTAGCCCTCCAGGACCCCGGCCTCCTCCTGCCGATGCCTTGCTGCCGTGCCTTGATGCCATGTTGCTTGTGCTGCTTGCGCTAGCCATGTCGTGCCATGCTTGCTGTTTGCCTGCATGCCGCTGCTGCCGTTTGCTGCTGCTGGCAGTTGTTTGGAGATGCTCTTGCTGCTGCGGCCAGATGCTGTTGCCATGTGCTGCTGCCCATGCCGAGCCCAATGTGTGCCTCTCCCTGTTGCCTGCGCTTGCCGTTGCTGGCTGATGCATGTTGCTGATGCGTTTGCCTGCTACGAGCTGCTGCTATTGCTGTCGTCGATGTGCTATTGGTGCCTGCCTGCTTGCTATGCTGTAGCTGCTGCTGTAGCTCGCCGCCGCTGCTTGCCGTATTGCTAGTTGCTGCCGCTTGCTGCCGCTTGCTGCGGATGATAGTTGTTGTTGCTTGCCGCGTTGCTATTTGCTGTCGCTTAGCCTCCGTAGTGCTTGCTTGCTGTAAGTTGCCCGATGCTAGCCGATGCGTGCTTGCCGAGGCTGTTGCTAGTAGATGCCTGTACCTAGCGGCTATAGCTAGCAATTATTCGTTGCTTTTGCAATTAGATTCTAGGCTTGGTTGCTGTGTTGCTTGCTTGCTTTGCTGCTAGTTAGTAATCGTTTGTAACATCCCAAAATTATAAATTTTGGAATGTTAATATAATTATTAGATTGATTGTTTGTTTGATTGCGGAGTGACTCAAACTTGTGTGAAATTTGAAACTTTTCGAAACTTTTGTAACATCTCCGGTGAATTCAAATTCAAGCTTTTAAAAGCAACGAGAGAAGATGACATGACTTCTTCAACTATAAATAATTTGAACGGAGATATTTGCATTTGAATTCTCTTGCATTTTTATTTGTTTTCTTCGTGCTAGAAATGCCGGGAAATACTTTCCGTCAAACAGAAAAAAAGAGCGGAGGAACATGATCCTCAAATACCCGGGCATTTTGAATGTTACTTGCACCCTAAAACTTAGAGGGTCATTTGAAAATTATTTGCAAAAGAAAATAAACCTTTTTTGGAAATTTTGTGAATTTTTTTTGAAGTTTTTATTTTTGCCGTGGAAAAATGCCCATCATCTATATTTTATTTTTCTGATAATTTTAGTATATAAAAACTCTTCTGCCAGGAGGCCAGGAACATCTACATCGGCCCCCCTGCAGGCCTCCCCCTCCACCTCGCCACCACCCCCTCCCAGGAGCGCCCCACCCTCCTTCGGCCACCCCTCCACCCCCTCCTCCATCCACACCTTCGGCCCCTGCTGCCCCATCCCCCAGCGAGCAGCAGCACACCAGCAGCTTCACCTCCACTTCGCCACCAGCACCTTTTCCACCCTGCAGCCTCCCCCCTCTTCACCTCGCCCCCAGGGAACCCCCCCTCCACCACCCCACCTTCGGCCCCCCTTCCCCACCCTCGCCGGCCCCTCCCCCTTCCCCACCGGAGCCCCCCCTCCACCATCGGCCATTGCCAGCCACGAGGAGAGCTCTCCCAGCCGAGGTAACTCTTTCCCCTCTCTGTTATTTTCCCTTTTTGTTAGTAGCCCTTAGATCTTTAGGCAAGGGTGTAGATTAGATCATATATACCTCTTCGGTTAGATTTGAAAAACCGTGCTGGTTTCATTTCACTTATCATTTAACCAGCGAGTTTTGCTTAGCATCGGCCGTTTGCTCCTAGCCATGAAACAAACAGCACCCGCAGCCAACCGTAACTTGCCATGTGTACCCCAATAGCTAGCTAGTTATCTCCAGTTTTTTCCGTCTAAACTGCAAAAACAGAAACTTTCAATATTGTTTTGACCACAACTTTTTATCCCTAAGTCCAATGACTTTGATTCTTTTTCCAGTAGCTCACAAATTTCCTGTAGTTTTTAAAAACATATAATTTGTCTATGTTTGAAATTTTTAAATATAAGTTAGATCAGATTTATTTTAAAACTTGTTTTGCCTATTCCAGGAGTTTAAAAGAGCTTTTAATTTGATTCCTTTTGGTACTGATCACTAGTGATCCTATTTATGAGTGGTAAAAATTTCAGGTTTGTTTGAGTAATTTAACTCATTATTTATTGTGAAGCAATTTCTGGTTCACCGCTTTTAGGATTTCGGCTAATTCATTTTCTACTTTGGTTTTAAAATATTTTCTTTATTATTTCAGAAAGATTACTATTGTTTTGTTTATGTTAGTTAACAGTAGTTTTGCAACAAACTTTATTTTATGTTTATTTGTTTTCATGAAAACAATTCTAGCTCCGTAGTAACGTGCAATTGTTTTCACTGTTGTTTCAAATCCCGTTTGGGAATACTTTCAAAGGTTTTGTGAAAAACACTTTATTTTATCTTAGTTGAACTTATATCTTAGTTTCATCTTATTATTTTCTGTTAGACAAAACTATTTAGTGTTTGACGTAGTAGAAGACTCTTTAGTCTATTTGAAGTTTCTTTCAGTTTCTCGTTCGCTCTCTCTCTTTTGTTTTGATTGCTAGAATGATTGCTAGTATGAGTGCTTATGTGAATGATATGTTTGTTATATAGATTTCATCGGAGAGTGACGAGTAGTCTATCAAGTTATTCTCGAGAAATTCTTCTTCGTCAATATCACACGCAAGTCACTTTGATCATACTTTCACCTATGTTTTACGCATTGTAGTTCTACCATCCTATGCCCAATTGCATGCTGCCTAGGTACTTGGAAAATTTAGTGTAATATGTATCATCATGTGGTAGGAACACAACAACCCCGATACTTGGCCCCGGGGCGACAATTTCTTAATGCTATGCTTGAGTAGACGGGTTATCGGTTGAGTGTATATCACGAGTGATGCGAGGTTGATATAATAATCAAGACCGGACTAAGACAAGGTTTTCAAGACCTCGGACGCAATGCAACTCTGGGTGAAGGACGGTTGATCGGCTCCCTGGAAAACCCAGTGGATGCCCGGGATGCTGGAGAGGCCATGTCATCCTGCGGAAAGCTTCACCCAGGCTCAAAGAGACGGATGGATATTTTCAAGACCCAAGGCTTACCTGCACAGCCACAAGTCATTATGGGCTCTAGCTTGGTTGGACAACGCGGCGAGTCTGGACAGGCGGTGCTAGCAGATGTAGACGAATGGTAGGAATGGATGGGCACCGACAAGGATTCAGAGGGACCCGTTGAAAGACCATGTTTTGATCATCCGGTCTTCAAACACCCTGAAGTGCGAGGACATACACGGAGGCGATCAAATCTTGTGGGGAACGTGTGCAAAACTTTGCAGAGTACTCAAACCTAATCGATTAGCCGTGTCCACGGTCATGGACAACTTGAGCCAAAGGAACTGGAGTTATCTGGATTTCTCAACACCATTATATATATTTGATGAGGGTAATTATTGACAACTCGGGTACGAGAACTGGTTGGCGGAACCATCTCGTTAACAACAAACCTTGTAGTAACATTTTGCTTTCAACCCCTCTTGTTGTAGGATAAAACTGGCTTTATGCAAAACTTAGCTCCACCGACCAGATATGCATGTAGAGATAGTTGATTATTACTTTTCACCCCTCTCTTATGTGACTTGCCGGCATATTCAATATGCTGACCTACACGGCTGCAACGTCTTATGTTGCAGATATTTTTCTTCGACGAGTAAGAGTACGATTCAGGGTTACGGTCTACACTCAACTTGCCGTTGGTGTTTATTGGGACTCCACTCCCTTGACCGCTTCCGCTGAGATAATTAAGGTATATATCAGTTTTACGCTATTTTACATGTGATTGCACTTTGATATATACATTGATGTACTGTGTGTGGCCAACATACTGATCCAGGGATGGCACAGTAACACAGAGGCTTGACTCGTCTTGAGTCGGGTCGCTACAGAGATGGTATCAGGGCACATGTTGACTGTAGGACGTGACCCTAGAAACTCGAAACTTCTTAGGATAGGATCTCTCAAAAATTTCTATTTTTCAAGAACACCTTTTACTTCTCATCTCTTCTGATTTCATCAAACGTTCTCTCTCACCTCCAATAGTTAGACAATCCCATTACCCCTTTGACCTCATGAAGAATCAACGGAGTTCTACTTCAAAGTAAAGAGGATTTCACCACGCGTTTCAAGAATTGAAGCTACACCAACAGTAGACTCTCAGGACCCGAAGAACTCGAAGACCATGAAGTGTTCGAATAATTATATGACCATTAGAAGTCCAAACCTCTTTTATGTACCCACGTTAGATACGATGATTTGTGAGCCGTCATTGGTGTGTGTTTTCCGACAGCCACAAATAAAACCTATTTTCAAAAATATTGTTTGTATTGTGTGTATCTCCCTCCCTCTCATACCCGTCTCATCCCCAAAACCTCAACCCTACCAGATGGAGTATGAAGATGGACTTGTAGTCTCTGGACCAATGACCCAACTGGAAGCTGAAATATGGATTCAGAACATGGAGAACCACTTCGGGAGTAACTTGATCTCAAGGAAGTATGAAGTGGAACACGCTCTTCAGTACTTTACCCAAAGTGCTGCTATCTGGTGGAAAATGCACTACGCCATACAAGGATTTAGTGGAGCAGAAAGTTGGGACGAATTCAAGAAGACTCTGTTAAGATCCCGTCTCATTCAGAAGAGCTATGAAAATCCGAAGGAGAAGACTTGTGCATGCAAGATCTTTGGAGAAATAGGACACACCCAGGAAGAACACAAAGATGGATGCACTCATTGTGAAGAAAATCACCCAGCTGAGGAATGCCCAAGTAGTCAGGTGACTTGTTTCCTTTGTGAGGGAACCACCCACTATCCAGCTCAGTGTCACATTTACCCCAAGGTGCAACAAGTTGTCCAGCAGCAGAAAGAAGCAATGAAGGAAACACTCAAGAAGAAGATTCTAGAAGAGCCGGTGATGAACGAAAATATTGAAGACCCTGATGGACAAGGTCTGACCAGATTTTTCTCCAAGGCATGCTACTCATGTGGAGAAGAAGGACATTATTCACAGGACTGCACGAAGAGAAGCCAAGAGTATCTGGGATACTTCCCGTCGGAAGAAGTGGAGTTTGATCCACTTGAAATAGAAGAACTGGCCAAAATGAAGGAGTCCAGAAAGAAGAAAAAGTACCCTCGGAGGAACCAAAGCTCTGCAGATATAGACCCGAGTCATGTCAGATGTTACAAGTGTATGAAATTTGGCCACCACAAATACATGTGCTGAGGAAGGAAGCCGGGAATCCAAGGAGCAAAAGCAGAAACTAAGAAGCCTCGAGACTTGTCAGAAATCATTTGTTTTTGTTGCAAGGAAGCAGGACATTTTGCTAGCGATTGTCCGCAAAGGAAGAAAGCTAGAATGGAGTAGTTAAGTTTTGACCATGGCAATAAGTGTAATCTGAAGCACTCTTGTTTTTTTTCATGAGATCATGGAGTGAAATTTTTGTAACAGAAGTCCCTGAGATTGTAATAATATCATGAATAAATGGAATTATTGTCTCATGATTGTCTATGTTGAAACTGTATGCGTTGTTTCTCATCGAACAAAGATCTTTGAACATTATGCGGATATGAGAAAATATGGTCTATGCAGGCATGAGTATAATTCATTTATGTGTGGTAGTAATCGGTAAACCCACACGATCCACTGAGTAGGAATGTACCAGGAATACCTGAGTGAAGTACGTGCGGAGATGATGGAGATAAAGCTCATGACCACCATGATGAAGCAAAAGATGGATGATTTCAAGGAGCACATTGGAAAGTTCCAGTGGAACTAAGAACCTCCAAGAGAGGCAGATGAATAAAGTTGGCAGAAATGCTCGACCATACCGAACCATGTGGATGGCAGCATTTGTAATAAAGTACTTTTGAATTGGAGTTTTTGATAAGAAATTAAGGATGTAATAAAGGATTGATTATGAAATGCATATGATTTATGGAAGAAGCTATGATGGATCAGCAAACGTTTTCTTAGGAGCATACGAAAACCTGAGAGTTGTGAAGATACGATAGATGCTTTGTTCAGCTTGCAGAACCAATGGATTATCCGAACTTCGTTCGTAGACAAGAGAAATTCTGCAACGCTTGTGAGAATGCCCAAGTGTTAGAATGCAAGATTCGCTAAACCTTATACAGAGAAATGATTTGGGTGCGGAATGGATTGATCACCATGACGACTTACTCTTATCATTTATCTTGCTATTCGGAATGGTAAATCTGAGAGACTTACCCATATAGAGAGACGACGTTCTTTGAAACTTTTGTTTAAGCCTTAGAGTGGTACAAGGAAAGCCCCATGTACATGGCACATGTTGTCACACATAGGAAATTTTACGGTGAGGATGAAACCAAGACCCTTCTCTCTGCAGGATAACCACAAATGGTAGACCACCATGAGAATCATCGATAGGTTATTTAGAATGGTCACGAGACTTGTCAGTTAAGAAGACCCAGTGACGGAAGAAGCTTATATCAACAGAAGAGCACTCGATTTTGATGGAAAACATTATGAATATAATGGAAGAACTTCACCAAAGAAGTTACCATGAAGAATGTGAAGAGCGAGATGCCAAGACCCCACAGGATTGTTAAAAATTTGAGGGACCAGTATCTCTCATTTTAAGTGTGGTAGCATCCCACCTTGACGGAGATTGGATTGTTAGAAGACCCCCAAACCCTAATGTTTCTTTCTAGCCTCTTCGAATCTCGAGGACGAGATTCATTTTAAGTGTGGTAGTTTGTAACATCCCAAAATTATAAATTTTGGAATGTTAATATAATTATTAGATTGATTGTTTGTTTGATTGCTGAGTGATTGAAACTTGTGTGAAATTTGAAACTTTTCGAAACTTTTGAATGAGAGGGAATAAAATGACTTTCCCCATCTCCGGTGAATTCAAATTCAAGCTTTTAAAAGCAACGAGAGAAGATGACATGAGTTCTTCAACTATAAATAATTTGAACGGAGATATTTGCATTTGAATTCTCTTGCATTTTTATTTGTTTTCTTCGTGCTAGAAATGCCGGGAAATACTTTCCGTCAAACAGAAAAAAAGAGCGGAGGAACACGACCCTCAAATACCCGGGCATTTTGAATGTTATTTGCACCCTAAAACTTAGAGGGTCATTTGAAAATTATTTGCAAAAGAAAATAAACCTTTTTGGCAATTTTGTGATTTTTTTTTGAAGTTTTTTTCCCGTGGAAAAATGCCCATCATCTATATTTTATTTTTCTGATAATTTTAGTATATAAAAACTCTTTATTCCGATTTGATTTGATTTCCTTTTTAACGTTTTAGTTTCCTAGTTTTGAAAATAGGAAGATGATCACTTGTATTAGGAAAACTTTAGGTGGCCCATTAAGCACTTTCCAAATTTGGCCCAGGAGATCTTCTTCTTCCTCCTCTCTCCCACGTGACACAGAAACCTTCCATCCATGGAGGAAGGAATCCCCTCCTTCCCGATCTCCCTCCTCCGTCCTTCCGGGCGCCATCCGAGACCGCCTATAAATTCCCACCGCTCCCCTCTCTCCATTTTTCCCGAGAGAACCCCCTCTCCTCCACCTCGCTGCTCCTCCCCACCCCACGAAAACCTTCTGCCAGGAGGCCAGGAATATCTCCATCGCCCCCCCTGCAGGCCTCCCCCTCCACCTCGCCACCACCCCCTCCGAGGAGCGCCCCACCATCCTTCAGCCACCCCTCCACCCCCTACTCCATCCACACCTTCGGCCCCTTCTGCCCCATCCCCCAGCGAGCAGCAACACACCAGCAGCTTCACCTCCACCTCGCCACCAGCACCTTTTCCACCCTGCAGCCTCCCCCCTCTTCACCTCGCCCCCAGGGAACCCCCCTCCACCACCCCACCTTCGCCCCCCCTTCCCCACCCTCGCCGGCCCCTCCCCCTTCCCCACCGGAGCCCCCCCTCCACCATCGGCCATTGCCAGCCACGAGGAGAGCTCTCCCAGCCGAGGTAACTCTTTCCCCTCTCTGTTATTTTCCCTTTTTGTTAGTAGCCCTTAGATCTTTAGGCAAGGGTGTAGATTAGATCATATATACCTCTTCGGTTAGATTAGAAAAACCGTGCTGGTTTTATTTCACTTATCATTTAACCAGCGAGTTTCGCTTAGCATAGGCCCGCAGCCAACCGTAACTTGCCACGTGTACCCCAATAGCTAGCTAGTTATCTCCAGTTTTTTCCGTCTAAACTGCAAAAACAGAAACTTTCAATCTTGTTTTGACCACAACTTTTTATCCCTAAGTCCAATGACTTTGATTCTTTTTCCAGTAGCTCACAAATTTCCTGTAGTTTTTAAAAACATATAATTTGTCTATGTTTGAAATTTTTAAATATAAGTTAGATCAGATTTAGTTTAAAACTTGTTTTGCCTATTCCAGGAGTTTAAAAGAGCTTTTAATTTGATTCCTTTTGGTACTGATCACTAGTGATCCTATTTATGAGTGGTGAAAATTTCAGGTTTGTTTGAGTATTTTAACTCATTATTTCTTGTGAAACAATTTCTGGTTCACCGCTTTTAGGATTTCGGCTAATTCATTTTCTACTTTGGTTTTAAAATATTTTCTTTATTATTTCAGAAAGATTACTATTGTTTTGTTTATGTTAGTTAACAGTAGTTTTGCAACAAACTTTATTTTATGTTTATTTGTTTTCATGAAAACAATTCTAGTTCCGTAGTAACGTGCAATTGTTTTCACGGTTGTTTCAAATCCCGTTTGGGACTACTTTCAAAGGTTTTGTGAAAAACACTTTATTTTATCTTATTTGAACTTATATCTTAGTTCCATGTTATTATTTTCTGTTAGACAAAACTATTTAGTGTTTGACGTAGTAGAAGACTCTTTAGTCTATTTGAAGTTTCTTTCGGTTTCTCGTTCGCTCTCTCTCTTTTGTTTTGATTGCTAGAATGATTGCTAGTATGAGTGCTTATGTGAATGATATGTTTGTTATATAGATTTCATCGGAGAGTGACGAGTAGTCTATCAAGTTATTCTCGAGAAATTCTTCTTCGTCAATATCACACGCAAGTCACTTTGATCATACTTTCACCTATGTTTTACGCATTGTAGTTCTACCATCCTATGCCCAATTGCATGCTGCCTAGGTACTTGGAAAATTTAGTGTAATATGTATCATCATGTGGTAGGAACACAACAACCCCGATACTTGGCCCCGGGGCGACAATTTCTTAATGCTATGCTTGAGTAGACGGGTTATCGGTTGAGTGTATATCACGAGTGATGCGAGGTTGATATAATAATCAAGACCGGACTAAGACAAGGTTTTCAAGACCTTGGACGCAATGCAACTCTGGGTGAAGGACGGTTGATCGGCTCCCTGGAAAACCCAGTGGATGCCCGGGATGCTGGAGAGGCCATGTCATCCTGCGGAAAGCTTCACCCAGGCTCAAAGAGACGGATGGATATTTTCAAGACCCAAGGCTTACCTGCACAACCACAAGTCATTATGGGCTCTGGCTTGGTTGGACAACGCGGCGAGTCTGGACAGGCGGTGCTAGCAGATGTAGTCGAACGGTAGGAATGGATGGGCACCGACAGGGATTCAGAGGGACCCGTTGAAAGACCATGTTTTGATCATCCGGTCTTCAAACACCCTGAAGTGCGAGGACATACACGGAGGCGATCAAATCTTGTGGGGAACGTGTGCAAAACTTTGCAGAGTACTCAAACCTAATCGATTAGCCGTGTCCACGGTTATGGACAACTTGAGCCAAAGGAACTGGAGTTATCTGGATTTCTCAACACCATTATATATATTTGATGAGGGTAATTATTGACAACTCGGGTACGAGAACTGGTTGGCGGAACCATCTCGTTAACAACAAACCTTGTAGTAACATTTTGCTTTCAACCCCTCTTGTTGTAGGATAAAACTGGCTTTATGCAAAACTTAGCTCCACCGACCAGATATGCATGTAGAGATAGTTGATTATTACTTTTCACCCCTCTCTTATGTGACTTGCCGGCATATTCAATATGCTGACCTACACGGCTGCAACGTCTTATGTTGCAGATATTTTTCTTCGACGAGTAAGAGTACGATTCAGGGTTACGGTCTACACTCAACTTGCCGTTGGTGTTTATTAGGACTCCACTCCCTTGACCGCTTCCGCTGAGATAATTAAGGTATATATCAGTTTTACGCTATTTTACATGTGATTGCACTTTGATATATACATTGATGTACTATGTGTGCCAGCATACTGATCCAGGGATGGCATAGTAACACAGAGGCTTGATTCGTCTTGAGTCGGGTCGCTACATTGTTAGTTGCTACTTGCCGTTGTTTGCCGGTGCCGATGCTTATTAGCTGTTGTGTCGCCTGCCGTTGTCGCGTAGACCATCCCCGCCGCCGTGGAATCAACAATTTCACGAGATCCACGACGTCCTCAACGACCCCCGACCATCTTCGGAACGTGATCGACTACCGACGCCGAAGACCGTGTACCACGACGCCGAGTACGACTACCGTCGACGAGACCGTGTACGACTACTTCCACGACGACCACGACGATCGTTGATCTCCTTCAACGACCCGATCCGCTCCGATATGCACGCGTCGAAGGTATACCGATGGGACATATCGTGTACCGTGTACTAGTGATGTACGAATGTATGTGTTGTACGAGTTGAATGCATGTATGCACCGTATGTATGCATCGTATGTTTGACCGTTGCAAGTTGTCCCTCTATGTTGTGCCCGACACATGGGAACCCGAGATACGGGATCACCCCATCTTTATTTGACGTTCCCGCACGTGCTCCCTATTCGTGGCTTCGATATCTCGACGAGTTGTCGGGATAGGAACGTTGCCGTGGCATCGTTTCCGTCTTGACGCCATGGTTCCCTCTCACGCGCCTGGCGATACATGCTTATTTTCCCTCCTTGTCGTGATGTGATGAACTTGCATGCATGAGGCATTCATGGCATACATATCTTGTGTTGCATGTCTCTTGTGCCGTAGCTCCGATCTTTGTTTCGCGTGTACCCGACTAGGATGACACGTAGGATCAACGCTTCACCCCTTGCCTTGTTAACAACAATGTAATATTGCCGTGTAAATAAACGGGAGTGAATTAAATAATTAAACGTGGAGTTTCGTCGATATGCAACCCATTGCATATCGAGCTTCATTTAATGTGTAGTGTTTGCGTGAGGTGTTTTGCCATGCCATGCCTTGCATGTTGACCTGATCATGCATCATAGGAGGTTGTGCATCATGTTGTGCATCGTGTGGTGAAATATCTGTGTTGATGTTTGTTTCCGGTTTGCTCCGTCTTGATAGAGTTCCGCAAGCGTGTCGGAATGTGAGGAACCGTTCGACTACGTTGGTTCGCCGACTTCTCGGAGTCATTCTTCTTCCAAGCGGGATATCAGGCAAGATGATAATTTCCCCAGATACCATTACTATCATTGCCATGCTAGTTTTATCGCTTCTATCGATTATGTCTCGTTGCCTACCACATGTTAAATATGAGCCTCCCAACAATGCCACGAAAACCATCAACCTGTTCAACCTAGCAAACCACTGATTGGCTATGTTACTGCTTGCTTAACCTTGTGTTAGCGTTGCTAGTTGCAGGTGCAGTTGCTTCCATGTAAAAACATGGGTTCTTTGTTATACCAACATATTTAAATGCTATTTAATTTAATGCAGCTATATACTTGGTAAAAGGTGGAAGGCTCGGCCCTTTTCTAGGCTGGTGTTTTGTTCCACCTTTGCCCCCTTAGTTTTGGGCTACCGGTGTTATGTTCCATAAATGAGCGCTCCTAACACGATCAGGGTTGTTATGGGAACCCCCTTCATAATTCGTTTTAGATTAAAGCTGGTCTGGCAAGGCCCAACATTGGTTCTACATTTGCCTAATCACCTAATAAAATTAAATTGGGACCCGCCGGCACCCGCGGACTAATTTAATCAACCCCCCGGGCCAGTGCTCCTTATGAGTGTTGGTCCAAAAAGGACAAACTACGGGGCCACCACGGGGCAACTCGAGGTTTGGTACCTGTAGGCTTTTCCATCCGCCATGGCCTGAGAACGAGGTACGCGACTCCTATCGGGATCGTCAACACGTCGGGCGGCCTTGCTGGATTAGTTTTACCTTTGACGGAATATCTTGTGCATCGGGATTCCGGTGATGCTTTGGGTAATCTCAGAGTTCAGGTTTTCCACTAGGGAATCCGATGAGATCGCGAGCTTCGTGATTGAGGATTTATATGCGGCTTGTGGTAATTTGTGATGAACTAGTTGGAGCACCCCTGCAGGGTTAAATCTTTTCGGAAAGCCGTGCCCGCGGTTATGTGGCAACGTGGAAACTTTGTTTAACACTGGTTCTAGATAACTTGAAGTTAACTTAATTAAAATATGCCAACTGTGTGCGTGACCGTGACTGTCTCTTTTGTGAGTTCCTTCTCCGATCGAGGACACGGTGGGGTTATGTCTGATGTAGGTAGGTGTTCAGGATCATTCATCTGATCATCAGCAGACACGTCCGTTTTGCGTAGATCTTCTCCCTCTTATTTCTTGTACTCGTAAGTTAGCCACCAAACATATGCTTAGCCGCTGCTGCAACCTCACCACTTAACCTTGCCTCACCCATTAAGCTTTGCTAGTCTTGATACCTTTGGAAATGAGATTGCTGAGTCCCCTGTGGCTCACAGATTACTACAACACCAGTTGCAGGTACAGGTAAAGGTTACTGATGTGAGCGCGTTGATTGTTCATTTGGAGTTGCTTCTTCTTCTTCTTCGTCATCGATCTAGGATGGGTTCCAGGCCGACAACCTGGGATAGCAAGGATGGACGTCGTTCTTCTTTTCTCGTTTGTTTTCGTCCGTAGTCAGACCCTGCTCTTACTCTTGATGATTATGTAATGTACTGATGTGACTCTGATGTAGCTTGTGGCGAGTGTAAGCCAATTCTGTATATATAAGTCTTCTTTTCAGTACATGTACTTGTAACGATATCCATTCTTGCGACACGACGAGATGCGCTTCTATCCGTGACGAGGCCTTCGTAGCAAATTGAGGATAGGGTCGCATCTTGGGCGTGACAACTGGGTCCATAAACTGAGCTGCACAGAAGTCTTATGTCCTTAATGCACCGCTCGGTGTGCTATCCCCTGATAACCCACAAGTGTAGGGGATCGCAAAAGTTTTTGAGGGTTGAGTATTCAACCCAAATTTATTGATTTGACTCAAGGGGAGCCAAAGAATATTCTCGAGTATTAACAGTTGAGTTGTCAATTCAACCACACCTGGAAAACTTAATATCTATAGCAAACTATTCAGTAGGAAAGTAATATGAAAGTAACGGTAACAGTGGCAAACATGACAGTAGCAGTTTTTTAGTGATTGTAACAGTAGCAACCAAAAAATAACTTAGGCAAAGATCAATATGTGGAAAGCTCGTAGGCAATGATCAGTGATGGATAATTATGTCAGATGGTATTCATCATGCAACACCCATAACATAGGGCGATACAGAACTAGCTCCAATTCATCAATGTAATGTAGGCATGTATTCCATATATAGTCATACATGCATATGGAAAAGAACTTGCATGACATCTTTTGTCCTACCCCCCGTGGTAGCGGGGTCCTAGTGGAAACTAAGGGATATTAAAGCCTCCTTTTAATAGAGAACCAAACCAAAGCATTAGCACTTAGTGAATACATGAACTCCTCAAACTACGGTAATCATCGAAAAGAATCCCAGTTATTGTCACCCTGGGGGATGCGGATCATAACTCGTAACAGGTGTCTATAACTTGCAAGATAGGATCAAGAACACATATATATTCATGAAAACATAATAGTTTCAGATCTCAAATCATGGCACTCGGGCCCTAGTGACAAGCATTAAGCATAGAAAAGTCATAGCAACATCAATCTCAGAATATAATGGATACTAGGGATCATACCCTAACAAAACTAACTCGATTACATGATAGATCTCATCCAACCCATTACCATCCAGCAAGCCTACGATGGAATTACTCACGAACGATGGAGAGCATCATAAAATTGGTGATGAAGGATGGTTGGTGATGACGACGGTGTCGATTTCCCTTGTCCGGAGCCCAAATCAGACACCAGATCTACCCTCCCGAGGAAGAACAAGAGTTGGCGGCGGCTCCGTTTCGTAAAATGCAATGAACCCTTCTCTTTGATTTTTTTCTCCCCGGATAGGAATATATAGAAGTGGAAACGAGGTCGGTGGAGCAACAAGGGCCCCACAAGCCAGGGGGTGCGTCCTAGGGGGGGGGGGGCGCCCTGCAGGCTTGTGACCAGGGGCTGGCCCCTCTCCGGTAATTTTTTTCCAGTATTTTTTATTAATTCAAGAAACGTTCTCCGTAAATTCTCAGGTCAATCCGAGAAATTTTCTTTCTGCATAAAAATGACACCAAGGCAATTCTGTTGAAAACAACATCAGTCCGGGTTATTTCCATTCAAATCATACAAATTAGAGTCCAAAACAAGGGAAAAAGAGTTTGAAAAAGTAGATACGTTGGAGACATATCAGCTCCCCAAGCTTAAACCTTTGCTTGTCCTCAAGCAATTCAACCTCGTGCCACTCCTATTCCGATGATACAGGCGGTCGGGCAGACGCTTGGCATTGCCCGTGAGAAGCTAACTGTGGATCGACTTATGGAAGATCCTGCTGATTCAGCGCTATCATCTACTGATGATTAGTTCACTTATGTTAATTTGTTACTGTACTGGCTCCATGTACTGTGAGACTACTGCTTGCTCTGTCTTTTGGTTAACTGAACCTTGGTCGCACGGGCTATTACATATCCCTGCGTTTGCTCTCTATGTATTGTCCAATGGATAGTCGTTCTACGAGAAGTTGGCGTGTGCTGTGTTGGAATGTGCGTGGCCTAAATTCGGACCATAGGCAATGTGCGGTTTGTAACAATATTGATGAGAGCCTAGCTGCCGCGGTGTGCTTGCAGGAAACCAAAATGCAGTCAATTGAGTTTCGTACAGTCAAGTGTTTCTGTCCTAAACGTTTTGATCAATTTGCCTACTCTCCCTCCAGGGGGGCATCACGGGGGCTTATCACCCTTTGGAACTCTTCCATTCTTACTGGTCAGTTAGTTGAATGCACACCCTATGGTTTGATCATCTCCTTTACCTCAAATCATACTGGTGAATCCTGGACTTTGGTGAATGTCTATGGTCCTTGTCAAGGTGAAGCTAGAGATCTATTTGTTAGCTGGCTATACAATCTTTATATACCCACTGGGGCTAATTGGTTGCTTCTTGGAGATTTTAATTTCATTAGATCACCTGACAACATAAACCTTCCTGGGGCTGATGTAAATGATATGTTCATCTTCAATGAAATTATTGGGCATCTGGACTTACTGGAACTACCCATTAAAGGCAGATCTTTCACTTGGTCCAATATGCAAGATTCCCCTCTTCTGGAGCAGCTTGACTGGTTTTTCACATCAGCCAACTGGATCTCCTCATATCCTCTTACACAAGTGCTCCCCCTTGCAAAGACAGCTTCTGATCATGTTCCTTGTGTGGTCACTGTCAACACTTCCATCCCTAAGTGCAACTTATTTCGCTTTGAAAACTACTGGGTTGAAATGGAGGGCTTCATGGAGTGTGTTCAGCAATCCTGGCTCATTCCTTCCAGGAAAACCCATATTATTGCTGTCATTATGGATAAGATGAAACATCTCAGGCAGGCTCTGAAAAAATGGCAGACAAACCTATCCCAGTTGAAAATTTTCATTTCCAGATGCAATCAAGCTGTGTTGTGCTTGGATGAGCTTGAGTTATTGAGGACACTCTTCAGACCAGAGGCTAACTTCAGGAATATTGTTAAGTTACACTTGGAGCACCTTTTGCATCTCCAGTGCTTATACTGGAAAAAGAGAGCCACTATCATATTTGTTAAAGTTGGTGAGGAAAACACTAAATTCTTTCATGCTATGGCAAGTGAGAGATATAGGAGGAATTCCATTGCATCTCTCAAGTTAAATGATGGTTCCATCATATCTGATCATGATCAAATTGCTGCATGTTTTTGGGCATCCTTTAAGGATAGAATGGGAACTTCTCTTGGCATTAACATGGCCTTTGATTTACAATCTCTGCTTCAGAAGGTGGAGGGTCTGGATATTCTCACATAACCTTTTTCTAAGTCTGAAATGGACAAGACTATTCAGGAAATGCCCATTGACAAAGCTCCTGGACCTGATGGTTTTAATGGTCTTTTCTTCAAGAAATGCTGGTCCATTATCTCCCCTGAGTTTTATCAACTTGCTGCTGCCTTTCATGCTGGTCATGCTCAACTTGAGAACATGAACACATCTTATATTACTCTGATTCCCAAGAAGAGATCACCTGAACAAGTGGGAGATTACAAACCAATATCACTTACTGGGATGTGCCTCAAATTTCTGTCCAAAATGATTGCTAACAGGTTACAGTTGCAGATTGTGAAGTGTCTTCACAAGAATCAGTATGGTTTTATCAAGTCTAGAACCATTCAAGATTGTGTTGGATGGACTCTGGAGTACCTGCACCAATGCCATCAATCCAAGAAACCAATAGTTATTCTCAAGCTGGATTTTGAAAAGGCATTTGACTCTGTGGAGCATGAGTTCATTTTTCAGATTCTCAAACACAAAGGCTTCAATGACAGATGGATACTTTGGGTAAAGCAGCTCCTAACTTCTGGCTCATCTTCGGTCCTGATCAATGGTGTGCCTGGAAAGAAATTTATGTGCAAGAAAGGAGTCAGGCAGGGAGATCCCATGTTCCCACTGCTTTTTGCTATTGCTGCTGATCTTTGCAGACTCTGGTTAACCAACTGCTGATGGAGGGTCTGATTCAGCTGCCCATACCTTGTCATGATAAGGATTTCCCTATAGTGCAATATGCTGATGATACCCTTATCATCCTACCTACTGATGCAACTCAATTGTTACAGTTCAAGAAAATGCTCTTACTTTTCTCCCAATCCATTGGATTACATGTGAATTATCACAAATATGCCCTTCTACTTGTCAACACTTCTCCACAGCAACTCCAGGACCTGGCAGACTCCATTGGCTGCAAAGTGGGATCTTTGCCCTTCACATACCTTGGCCTTCGAGTTGGGACAACTAAACCAAGAATCATTGATCTCATGCCACTGGTTGATAACATGGAAAGAAGGATCAGTGCTAGTTCATCTTTCCTGGCTTAGGGGGGAAGGTTACAGTATTTAAACTCAGCACTGTCTTCTGTGCCCATCTTCTTCCTATGCAGTCTAGATATCCCACCAGGCATACTAAAGCAGCTTGAAAGAATTCAGAGGCAATGTCTATGGAGGAAAAATGGGCAAGATCATGCACTGCCAATTGCTGCCAGGCAACTGCTGTGCAGACCTAAAAATAAAGGGGGTGTTAGGAATTATGAATCTAGCAATCCAGAATGAAGCACTGCTGCTCAAGCATGTTGATAAATTTCTAAATCATGCTGATATCCCATGGGTTAACTTAATCTGGAACACTTAATATCATGACACAGTACCTCAGGGAACTTCCCTTTGTGGTTCTTTTTGGTGGAAGGATATCTGTAAACGGCTTGACAAATTCAGATCAGTTACATATGTTCAGCCTAACAAGGGTGACTCCTTCCTGTTTTGGTCTGACTCCTGGTTGATTGGAAACTCCACTAGGCCCCTGGCTGCTAGATTCCAAAGGCTTTTTACTTTTGTGGCTGATCCTTTCTGCACAGCTCAAGAGGTCTTTAAAGCCTTTTACGATGACAGCATGCTCTCTATGTTCCACTTTCCACTGTGTGCTCAAGCTTACCAGGAGCCGCTTTCAGTTCAATCTTTGCTTAAAGACCTGGATATTGACCACCAGGCCTCTGAAGGATGGGTATGGGGAAAGGATGCTAAGGCCTACACAGCCAAGAGATACTATACTCACATTCACAGCAGTATTACACCAAACCCTTTACTCAACTCGATCTGGAAGAGCTGTTGTACCATGAAGATCAAGATGTTTGCCTGGATGCTCATCATGGACAAGCTTAACACCCAAGACATGCTTGAACGACATCACTGGAATGTTTCAGACTCCAATCTCTGTGTTCTATGCCATGCTAGAGTCAAGGAAGACAGAGATCACTTATTCTTCAACTATCTTTTCAGTACCAGGGTCTGGAATTACCTGCAGATAACATGGCAGGGTCCATCCATGTGGAGTGCTACTGTAGCTGCTAAGCGAGACTTCCATAACCCCTTTTTTGCTGAGGTGGTCTTCACTGCATGTTGGAACATCTGGACTGTCAGAAATGCCAAGGTCTTTAACCAGGAGCAGCCAAAGTTCAGAAAATGGAGATCTGGTTTCATCCATGACATTTCCCTGTTAGCTCATAGGATTAAGGCTAGTTTCAGGGATGATCTCCTTAAATGGGTTTCCTTTTTGCCTCCTTGAGGTTTGTAGCCTTAGCTTCCCATCCCATTTGTACATTCTAATTTCTTCTTGTACATACTGCTCTTATATATGGGAATAAAAGAAAAAAGGCTGTGGGGGGTTTTCCCTACAGTAGCCGGTCAAAAAAAAATTCAGTTGATAAACTGAAAGTGATAAAGAAAAACTTTTGCAAACTCTCTTTGATCTTGTTGTTGTGAATATGTCAAACTTATGTTCAGATTTTCAACTTAGATTATAGGCTAACCACATTCACAATAATATTTAAGTTTCATATTTACTTATATCAATGACATAATCAACTAGAAAGCAATAATAACAAGTCTCGGATGACAACTGTGGCGACGTGTTTTTCAGAAAATAATTTCCAGAAAACATGTCTTTGTGTATACCAGCCCCAAGATTGCTGTTAGATGGTAGACACTCACTTGATACAGAATATCCAAGAAAAAATACAAAATCTGGGTTACAAGACCATGAAGGTCTACTGGGTTGAACAAAAGTATGAGGTTGACGGCAGAAGCGACTCGAGGAATCTCCAGTGCCCATGGGACTCCATTCCCACAAGAACAACTGACCTGGATAAACTCCTATCTCACAAGGCTGCCATTCTTGACTCCTAGGTTCCGGGGTTGACGACATTGTGCTCCTCTCCAAACGCAATCTGGCCAAGACAATAGCCAGGGACAAGCCAGTGAGTACTTTGAATGTACTCGCAAACATCAAGAGAACAAACACGTTAAAGGAGGGAGATGCATGCAAATTCAAATAGCAATAATATCTTGCCATTAAAGCTTAATTCATGGATGCCTTCATGAAGGTATGTAATGTTTCCACCAGTGATTCATAAACAAGTCTGGGGACCCGGACTTATGAGTCGAGATCGCCGAATGAACGTGCTCAGTGATCCCACAGATCAATGCTCACCGAACACAAAGATACTGAATATTAGAAGTCTTACATACATACATACATACATACCGTTTGATACAATAACTTACCTTATCGGTCAAGTCTTACATACATAGGGCCTTGAGGGTCATTACATCAAACTGGACTAATAGCGGAAATATTGGTCGAAAGCGTGAACCCATGCCATCCGCCTGACCTACATGCATTCTGACTGGGAAGTGTCCTAGCTCGCAGGAACGTCATCAAGTTACTCTTCACCATATCCTGTTCTCTCATACCTGGTCAATGAAATAACCAGTGGCAAGCCAACGAGTACTTTGAATGTACTCGCAACAGCCCATGATATGAACAATGCAAGTGAAGGATAAAAATAATATGCATCTTTGGTGGACAACAACTTGGTTGTAATAAACATGCTTCATGGTATGCAACATACGCTTAATGTTGATTTGAAGAACATGTTACAAATACCAATATATCTGTCGAGGGTTGAACACTCTAGGTTCACCCTATATGCCAAGTCACCAAACTTGGTCATATCAACTCTTTCATATTAACTCCATACTCACACACACTTGGTTTATGCGGAAACGACTATACGTAGTTTAAGCAGCACCACCCAACTGTCCTTGACCGTGGACACGGCTATTCGAATAGTTTTACACTCTGCAGAGGTAGTACACTGGACCCACGAGATCTGGGAAACTTCCGTGTCATGCACAACTCGCGGTATATAACATACCCGAGGTAAGTGTACGATCAATGCCTTTCCTCTGACGATCCTAGACAAAGAGGTCCACTCGATTGGTACCCAGCCCACATGTTGTACGTCTTACGAGCACCGACTCTCGACAGTATCAACCATGCGGGGACCAACGGTGTGCGTGGAACACATAAAAATGGCATAGTTGCCGTACCTGGCACGACCCCATCACGAGAGTGATTGATGTTTCAAAAAGGATCCCCGGCAATGGCACAGGAATGCTTCTGATGTCCGTTATGCTGCTGCACAAAAGACCCTCCAGTGGCACCAGAGATGGGCACGTTGACGACACCAGGAATCCTTCTGCGTTGGTGTTTCCTCAAAGCGGAGAGGATGATGTAGCACAGCGGAGGTAAGTATTTCCCTCAGTTTGAGAACCAAGGTATCAATCCGGCGGAGGAGTATCTCAAGATCCTGCACAAACACAAAAGCTTGCACCCAACGCTATGAAGGGGTTGTCAATCCCTTATAGATTGTTTGCCAAGTGAGAACTGAAAGCAAAAAAGTAACAAAGCAAAGTAAAAGCGGAGTTGTAAACGATGGATGTGAATAGACCCGTGGGCCGTAGTGTTTACTAGTGGCTTCTCTCATGAAAGCAAGTAGACGGTGGGTGAACAAATTATTGTCGAGCAATTGATAGAACTGTGCAGAGTCGTGACGATATCTATGCAATGATTATTTCTATAGGCATCATGTCCGAAGCAAGTAGACCGATACTTTCTGCATCTACTACTATTACTCCACACGTCGACCGCTATCCAGCATGCATCTAGTGTATTAAGTCCATAAGAACAGATTAACTCCTTAAGCAAGATGACATGATGTAGAGGGATAATCTCAAACCAATGATAAAAACCCCATCTTTTTACCCTTGATGGCAACTGCTTGATGTGTGCCTTGCTTCCCCTACTGTCACTGGGAAAGGTCACCACATGGCAGAACCCAAAACCAAGCACTTCTCCCATTGCAAGAATCATAGATCTAGTTGGCCAAACAAAACCCAAGACTCGGAGAGACTTACAAGGATATCAAATCATGCATAAAAGAAATCAGCAAAGACTCAAATATATATCATAGATAATCTGATCACAAGTCCACAATTCATCGGATCTCGACAAACACACTGCCAAAGAAGATTACATCGGATAGATCTCCATGAAGATCATGGAGAACTTTGTATTGAAGATCCAAGAGAGAGAAGAAGCCATCTAGCTACTAACTACGGACCCGTAGGTCTGAAGTGAACTACTCACGAGTCATTGGAGGGGCGATGACGATGATAATGAAGAAGCCCTCCAACTCCAAAGTCCCCGCCGGCAGGGCGCCGTGAAGGGTCTCCAGATGAGATCTCGCGGAAACGGAAGCTTTCGGCGGCGGAAAAGTATTTTCGAGGCTCCCCTGATTTTTTGCGGAATATTTGGGAATTTATAGGCCAAAGACCTAGGTCAGGGGGCGGCCAGGGAGGCCACAAGCCTGCCCACTGCCGCCTCCCCCTAGTGGCGGAGTGGGGGCTTGTGGGCTCCCTGGAGCCCACCTGGCTTCGCCCAAAAGCCCCCTGGACTTGTTCCGTTCGGGAAAAAATCATTTCGGATTTTTTCTTCCGTTTGGGCTCCGTTCCAAAATCAGATCTGAAAAGAGTCAAAAACACGTAAAAAACATGAACTTGCAATTGGCAGTGAATTAATAAGTTAGTCCCAAAATGATATAAAAAGGTACATAAAACATACAAAGAAGGCAAGATAACAGCGTGAAGCCATCAAAAATTATAGATACGTTTGAGACGTATCAGTGACCACACATCACTCCCGACACTAGTAATGTGGCTCTTTTCTAGCACCGACCGGAGTAATCAACACAACCCCGTCCCATAAAGGGGTATTGTGGTCGTACATGTAAGGTTGGGGCGGTCGACACATCATAAATCTAATCCCATTTTAGGAACCTGCAGGGGTTTGAATCAAACAAATTGGAGTCAAAATGATTTTTCTATAGAATATTGAACTTTCTGGAAAAAGAAAAATCAAGAAAAAGGGCCACCAGGGGCTATTCAATGCACAGGGCGTTAGCCAGGCAGATGGGCCGGCCCAACGGCTCGGCCTAGGGCAACTTATCCAAGCAGGAGGCGCCTTGCGGGCAATACGCCTTCCGCGCGAGGAGGTGGCCTACGGTCAGAGGCGCGACCAGTAAAAGGGGCGGGGCCACCAGCAGCTTCCCCCCCAGTCGATGACAGGCGTGCCCGACCTCTGACGTCGTCTTCAACCTCCAGCTAGGCAAAGGCAGAAGGCTCGACGAGACTTGCCGGTGCTATAAGGCCCCGTTCCCGACGGCTCGAGCACCGGGGCGCTCATGGGACCGAGCCGCACCTCCCTGGTTGCCTCACTCCCATCGGAGGGCAATAGGCTGAGGGCTGCACCGGCTACAGTGTCCCTAGCAACGACGACCACGGAGGTGACATCTTTGGCCACCTAGAGATGTGTAGGGAGAGCGGGAGGCTGCAGGGGAGATCTTTGAGGGCTTGGCATGCTCGGGAAGAGCTAGAAGGGAAGGGAGAGCCGAGGGAGCTTGAACTCAATCTTGGCCGAAGCAGAGCCGAGGCGGCCATGGAAGGGGAGGAGAGCTCGAGAGGGAAGAAGGGAAGGTCCAGGAGGCTGCTAGGGAGGAGGGGGTTTGATATGGAGGGCTCAGGGCACTCTGGGAGGCCATGTGGAGAGGGGGAGAGGAGAAAAATCTCGGATGCTCCCTGGTTCTCTCTGGGCATGGCGGCCACGTGTGCCTGAGCCACCTTGGCTGCATCCTGGCGTCGGGGAGGGCTTGGACCGGTCAAGGGGAGTTCCCTGGCGTGCTGGGACACACGTCCATCGATGGATCCCACCTGCAGCAAGAGCTTAAGGTACATAGCATCGTTTCTGCATGCCACAGAGGTGGTCACCGCGGCCACATGTGTCCACATGGCCTTTACGACCAGTAAAACATGTCCTATGCGTAAGGCATACATGTAGGAACGGGATTATGGAGTTTGGTAGATGGAGGGGTTGCTTTGAATGGGTTTGGATTCTGATTAAGTTTGAAGCAGCAAACTTGGGGCTGGCATAAGTGGTTTTTAGTGTGATGGTTTTGGCATGAAATCATGTCCATAAGTGCTAGCTATAAAAGGACTATAACTCTGCCAGGTTTGAGCTCAAGCAAAGAAGGGTAGCTAGCACTTGCTGTAGAGAGCTACATTTCAGCCACATTTCAACTTGTAGATGTGCTGCTCATTTTCTCCACATGAGCATGCCATCTATTTGTTTGAAACAACGCTTTGGGATGCTAGGGGCCCTCTGGAAAGAGGTGGGTGCTTTGGCTTAATCAGAAGTGGGATAAGAGGGGTAAAAATGGTGATCCAAGGGTGAAAATGAGAAGTAGTTACATGGAGCCTCTCTCCAATAATTGACCAATGGCCATGGAAATGCTACTGGAGGTAAAATGTAACTATATGAAGCTGTGGTAGAAAGTTGAGCTCAAGGGTTAAAGTGGAAGGGGCCAAAGTAGCCAATAAAGTGAATGCACACAAGGTGTTTGATGAGTGACAGGGCAACCAGATGGACTTCAATGGATATGAAACTTGACAGGATCAAATAATAGATGAAAATAAGCTTGGACACCAAATTTGGGATTTGGTGGAGAAGGTTTCCAATGCAGACTTGGAAAACCCATGAAATGGGCAGAAATGGATTTCTTCTTACAAAACCATTGAAATCAATTCCCACAAATCCAATATTTTGCGTGAGGGCATTATTTGGGCATTAAGCATGCACAAAAAGTTTGGGGTCCAATGGATAAACTGTATAATGTAAAGTTTCCCAAAGTCAGAAATCAACATAGAGGGTCTTGAGGGGCTGGGGACAAGTTCTTCTATTATCCTTGATGCACCACTTGGTGTGGATGCATTATTGGAGTATAATAACATGTCCACCAAATTTGAGCACAATTTAAGACACATGACAATGTGGAGTTGCTCAATTTTGGATCTGGACAGATAGGTGATACGTCTCCAACATATCTATAATTTTTGATGGTTCCATGCTATTATCTTGTCAACTTTGGATGTTTTATATGCATGAATATGCTATTTTGTATCTTTTTTGGGACTAACCTATTAACTTAGTGCCAAGTGCCAGTTTCTGTTTTTTCCGTGTTTTTGGCCCTTTTTCAGATGAAGTCCAAATGGAATGAAACTTTACGATGATTTTTTTGGGACCAAAAGAGACCCCCAAAGCTTTGGAAGAAGACCAGATGGGCCACGAGGGAGTCACAAGCCCTCACGCCGCCACCACACCCCTGGTGGTGGCGAGCAGGATTGTGACCTCCTCGTGGGCCCAACTGACGCAATTCCACCGCCATAAATTCCTATAAATTCAGAAACCCCCAGAAAGAAACCTAGATCGGGAGTTCCGCCGCCGCAAGCCTTTGTAGCCACCAAAAACCAATTTGGAGCCCGTTTTGGCGCCCTGCCGGAGGGGGAATCCATCTCCGGTGGCCATCTTCATCATCCCGGCGATCTCCAAGACGAGGAGGGAGTAGTTCTGCCTCGGGGCTGAGGGTATGTACCAGTAGCTATGTGTTTGATCTCTCTCTCTCGTGTTCTTGAGATGTCTTGATCTCGATGTACCATGGGCTTTGCTACTATAGTTGGATCTTATGATGTTCTTCCCCCCTCTCCCTTCTTGTAATGAATTGAGTTTCCCCTTTGGAGTTATCTTATTGTATTGAGTCTTTGAGAACACTTGATGCATGTCTTTCACGTGTCTATCTGCTGTGATCAACTTGCGGGTTCGTGACATTGGGAACCTATGCATATGGGTTGGCACACGTGGATTCATGTGAGTACTTGATGTATGTTTTGGTGATCAACTTGCGGGTTCGTGACATTGGGAACCTATGCACATGGGTTGGCACACGTTTTGACTCTCTGGTAGACACTTTGGGGCACTCTTTGAAGTTCTATGTGTTGGTTGAATAGATGATTCTGAGATTGTGTGATGCATATCGTATAATCATACCCACGGATACTTGAGGTGACAATGGAGTATCTAGGTGACATTATGCTCTTGGTTGATATGTATCTTAAGGTGTTATTCTAGTACGAACTCTATGATAGATCGATCAGAAAGAATAACTTTGTGGTGGTTTCGTAGCCCACAATAATCTCTTCGTTTCTTCCCCGCTATTAGTGACTTTGGAGTGACTCTTTGTTGCATGTTTAGGCTAGTTATATGATCCAATTATGTTATCATTGTTGAGAGAACTTCACTAGTGAAAGTATGAACCCTAGGCCTTGTTTCCACGCATTGCAATACCGTTCGTGCTCACTTTTACCATTTGTTACCTTGCTGTTTTTGTAATTTCAGATTACAAACACCTATATCTATCATACATATTGCACTTGTATCACCATCTCTTTGCCGAACTAGTGCACCTATACAACTTACCATTGTATTAGGTGTGTTGGGGACACAAGAGACTCTTTGTTATTTGGTTACAGGGTTGCTTGAGAGAGACCATCTTCATCCTACGCCTCCTGCGGATTGATAAACCTTAGGTCACCCACTTGAGGGAAAATTGCTACTGTCCTACAACCCTCTGCACTTGGAGGACCAACAACGTCTACAAGGAGAAGGTTGCGTAGTAGACATCAAGCTCTTTTCTGGCGCCGTTGCCGGGGAGGCTAGGTAAGCGGCACTAACAACCCGTCAAGAAGCTCTTTTCTGGCGCCGTTGTTGGGGAGGTTAGCGCTTGAAGGTATATCTTTAGATCTTGCAATCGAATCTTTTTGTTTCTTGTTCTTTCGCTAGAAAACTACAAAAAAAATGGAATTGAGGATGCCTCATATGCTCCATCTTTTCAATGTCTTCCGTGAGCATGATGGGAAGGAAAATTGTGCTCAAGTGCTGAAAGAAGAATTACATAGAATGCTTGGCATAGAATACGTGAATGATGAGCATGATTGGAATGTTGTTAGCATGAGTTTTTTGAATAACCATGATGCTAATGATATGCAAAACCACAAGCTTGGGGATGCTATATTTGATGAAGATGATCTTATTAGTTCTTCCACTTTGAATGATCAAAATCACTTTGATGAAAGCATGCCCCCTATCTATGATGATTATTGTGAGGATACTTATGCTTTGAAGAAGAGGGATGATAAATCTTGTCATACTTTCGAAAACCCCTTTGCAAACCTTGCTTTTTCATTGTGGACACAATTTGTAGTGCTCAAGTCTTTTACGATACTCCCACTACTATTCTTGAGAATAGATTTCCTTATGTGGAGAGTAGTAAAATTTCTATGCTTGTAGATCATGAAAAGAATGCTTTAGGTGCTGGTTATATTGTTGAATTCATTCATGATGCTACTAAAAATTACTATGAGAGAGGATCATATGCTTCTACTTATTGCAATAGTATCAAGCTTCCTCTCCATATGTTGAAATTTTTGAAGCTATGCTTGGTTTGCCTTCCTATGCTAGTTGATTTTTGCTCCAATAAATTGTTTGACACAAAATCCCTATGCATAGGAAGTGGGTTAGACTTAAATGTGCTAGCCATTTGCTCCATGATGCTCTCGTTGTGTTTCAATCCTTACCTTTTATGCGAGCATCATTGAAATCAATGCCTAGCTAAGGGCATTAATCGATAGCGCTTGTTGGGAGGAAACCCAATGAATAAATTTTTATTTGCTTTTTGCTTCCTTTTTTTTTCTCTCCAAACCATCATAATTATTTTATGATTGTGTCTTTTGTGTTTCTTTTTGTGTTTGTGCCAAGCAAAACCGTTATGATTAGTCTTGGTGATGATTGTTTGATCATGCTGGAAAAAGACAGAAACTTTCTGCTCACGAAAAGAATTTTAATTTATATTCTGTAAGAGATTTTGAGTTGATTCTTTTTGCTGCTGATTTCTATGCATTTTCTTCAGACTGTCGTAATGTTTCAGATTTTTTGAAGTACCAGAAGTATACGAAGTATACAGATTGCTACAGACTGGTCTGCTGTTAACAGATTCTGTTTTTGTTGAGTTTGTTGCTTATTTTGATGAAACTATGGATAGTATCGGAGGGTATTAGCCATGGAAGATTGAAAATACAGTAACCCAACATCAGAATAAGTAGAATTTAAGTTTTCTACAGTACCTAAGGAAGTGGTGGTTTGCTTTCTCATAGTAATGTTATCACGAGTTTCTGTTTAAGTTTCGTGTTGTGAAGTTTTCAAGTTTTGGGTGAAGTTCTTATCGACAAAGAGATAAAGATTGGCAAGAGCTCAAGCTTGGGGATGCCCAAGGCACCCCAAGAGATTCAAGGATGCCGTAAAAGCCTAAGCTTGGGGATGCCCCGGGAAGGCATCCCCTCTTTCGTCTTCAATCCATCGGTAACGTTACTTGGGGCTATATTTTTATTCACCACATGTTATGTGTTTTTGCTTGGAGCGTCTTGTATCGTAGGAGTCTTTTATTTTTGTTGTGACACAATCATACTTTCTTCACACCTAGAGAGAGAGAAACATGCACACACCATGATTTTGTCGAGCTTCACTTATATCTTTTGGTAGACAATTCAGCTCACATGTGCTTCACTTATATCTTTTGAGCTAGATACTTTTGCTCTATGTGCTTCACTTACATCTTTTAGAGCGCAGCGGTGCGTGGCTTGGTAGTTGATCAATGCTTTGAAAGTAGTCTCAAAAGGGGTAGTTATCCAAAGGGATACGAAAACTTCCACCTTCATGTGCATTGAATAGTTAGAGAAGTTTGATTCATCTCAATTAGTTTTGAGTTGTGGTTATGGTAATATTTAAGTCATGCTAGTAAGGTGTTGTGGATCTAGAAATACTTGTGTTGAAGTTAGTGATTCCCGTAGCATGCACATATGGTGAACCGCTATGTGATGAAATCTGAGCATGATTAGTATATTGATTGTCATCCTTTGCGTGGCGGTCGGGATCGCGCGATAGTTTATACCTACCAACCCTTCCCCTAGGAGTATGCGTTGAATGCTTTGTTTCGATTACTAATAGAACTTTTGAACAAGTATATGAGTTCTTCATGACTAATGTTGATTGCATGGTTTAGATGCACTTTCAGCTACCACCATCACTATCTTCTTAGTGCCGTGCAACTTTTGCCTGTGCACAAAACCCACCATTAGCCTCCCTCAAAACAGCCACCATACCTACCCACTATGGCTTTTTCAAAGTCATTCCGAGATATATTTCCATGCAACTACCACCATGACATGTTCCACCACATCTACATTGCCATTGTATGATCGTAAGATAGCTAGCATGATGTTTCCATTGATGTCTATGCCATGCTAGATCATTGCCACGGTACACTACCGAAGGCATTCCATATAGAGTCATAGTTGCTCTAAGTTTTGAGTTGAAAGTGTGATGATCATCATGAATGGAGCATTATCCCATGTGAGGAAATAAAAGAGGCCAAATAAGCCCACCCAAAAAAAGAGAGGCCAAAGAGCGCACCAAAAAAAATATATGAGAGAAAACGAGAGAAGGGACAATGCTACCACCTTTCCACACTTGTGCATATTAAGCACCATGATCTTCATGATTGAGAGTCTCTAGTTTTGTCACCACCATATAGCTAGTGGGAAATTTTCATTATATAACTTGGCTTGTATATTCCAATGATAGGCTTCCTCAAAATTGCCTTAGGTCTTCGTGAGCAAGCAAGTTGGATGCACACCCACTATTTTTCTTTAAGAGCTTTCACATACTCTTAGCTCTAGTGCATCATTTGTATGGAGATCCCTACTCATTCACATTTATATCTATTGAAGAGCATCTCCACAACTCATTGATATGCCTAGTTAATGTGACCATCTTCTCCTTTTTTTGTCTTGCAACCTCCACCACACTCCACACAACTTATAGTGCTAAAACCATGGCTCATGCTCATGTATTGCGTGAGAGTTGAAAAGGTTTGAGGAAGTAAAGGTGTGAAATAATTACTTGTCCAATACCGGGGTTGTGCATGATTTAAATTCGTTGTGCAATGATGATAGAGCATAGCCAGACTATATGATTTTCTAGGGATAACTTTCTTTTTGGCCTTGTTATTTTGAAAGTTCAGGATTACCTTGCTAGTTTGCTTGAACTATTATTGTTTCCACATCAATAGCAAACTATTGTTTTGAATCTAATGGATCTGAACATTCATGTCACGTGAGAGAAATTACAAATCACAACTATGCTAGGTAGCATGCAACATCAAAAATTCATTCTTTATCACTTCCCTACTCGAGGACGGGCAGGAGTTAAGCTTGGGGATGCTTGATACGTGTCCAACGTATCTATAATTTTTGATGGTTCCATGCTATTATCTTGTCAACTTTGGATGTTTTATATGCATGAATATGCTATTTTATATCTTTTTTGGGACTAACCTATTAACTCAGTGCCAAGTGCCAGTTTTTGTTTTTTCCGTGTTTTTGGCCCTGTTTCAGACGGAGTCCAAATGGAATGAAACTTTACGATGATTTTTTTGGACCAAAAGAGACCCCCGAAGCTTTGGAAGAAGGCAAGCCGGGCCACGAGGAAGTCACAAGCCCTCACGCCGCCACCACCCCCCAATGGTGGAGAGCAGGCTTGTGACCTCCTCGTGGGCCCAATTGACGCAATTCCACCGCCATAAATTCCTATAAATTCAGAAATCCCCAGAAAGAAACCTAGATCGGGAGTTCCGCCGCCGCAAGCCTCTGTATCCACCAAAAACCAATCCAGAGCCCGTTCTGGCACCCTGCCGGAGGGGGAATCCATCTCTGGTGGCCATCTTCATCATCCCGGCGATCTCCATGACGAGAAGGGAGTAGTTCTCCCTCGAGGCTGAGGGTATGTACCAGTAGCTATGTGTTTGATCTCTCTCTCTCTCTCTCTCTCTCTCGTGTTCTTGAGATGTCTTGATCTCGATGTACGATGGGATTTTCTACTATAGTTGGATCTTATGATGTTCTTCCCCCTCTCCCTTCTTGTAATGAATTGAGTTTCCCCTTTGGTGTTATCTTATCAGATTGAGTCTTTGAGAACACTTGATGTATGTCTTGCACGTGTCTATCTGCTGTGATCAACTTGCGTGTTCGTGACATTGGGAACCTATGCATATGGGTTGGCACACGTGGATTCATGTGAGTACTTGATGTATGTTTTGGTGATCAACTTGCGGGTTCGTGACATTGGGAATTTATGCACAGGGGTTGGCACACGTTTTGACACTCTAGTAGAAACTTTGGGGCACTCTTTGAAGTTCTATGTGTTGGTTGAATAGATGATTCTGAGATTGTGTGATGCATATCATATAATCATACCCATGGATACTTGAGGTGACAATGGAGTATCTAGGTGACATTAGGGTCTTGGTTGATATGTATCTTAAGGTGTTATTCTAGTACGAACTCTATGATAGATCAATCAGAAAGAATAACTTTGTGGTGGTTTCGTACCCGACAATAATCTCTTCGTTTGTTCCCCGCTATTAGTGACTTTAGAGTGACTCTTTGTTGCATGTTGAGGGCTAGTTATATGATCCAATTATGTTATCATTGTTGAGAGAACTTTACTAGTGAAAGTATGAACCCTAGGCCTTGTGTCCACGCATTGCAATACCGTTCGTGCTCAATTTTACCATTTGTTACCTTGCTGTTTTTGTAATTTCAGATTACAAAAACCTATATCTACCATCCATATTGCACTTATATCACCATCTCTTCGCCGAACTAGTGCACCTATACAACTTACCATTGTATTAGGTGTGTTGGGGACACAAGAGACTCTTTGTTATTTGGTTGCCGGGTTACTTGAGAGAGACCATCTTCATCCTACGCCTCTCGCGGATTGATAAACCTTAGGTCACCCACTTGAGGGAAAATTGCTACTGTCCTACAACCCTCTGCACTTGGAGGCCCAACAACGTCTACAAGGAGAAGGTTGCGTAGTAGACATCAATAGGTTTGAGAATAATTAGTGGAGTCAAATCAACTTGGATTGTTCTGAAACTTTGCAAGATCATCAAACATATCATAGGTGACATGCTGGAATTTTACTAGAATTTATTTATAATATTTCTTATAGAAATATTCCAAAAGCTTGAAATAGGCTGGAAGGGTTTTGAAGGGGTTTGCCCAATATTTTGAATATAACCATGTGTTGAAACTCATACATATGGAATATATATGTCCACTGAGTTTCCCTAAATTTTCTCAAATATTTTGAATGCAATAAAAATAACTTTCCTTCATAAGAGACCATGTCTGGCCTCATAGGAAGGCTTTTAAATAAAATAGTAAATTAACCTTTAAAATAATAATATTGTGGTTTTTGGGAAGTCATTTTGATAATGGATTTTAAATAAAATTATTGGTGCAAAATAAATTCCCCAATTTGAGGACTTGTAGTACAAATCCCATATGAGGGGTTTTGAAAGCTTAATTCAAGGAAATGCTTTTTGGTGAAAATAATATTGGTAAAAATAGTTTCTGGTCGTAAACACATGGCATGATCATTAGGCAGGAGTTTTGGGCTAAGGAGGTGAGTCTGGAGAGTAATAAGAATTATTGAGAATCAAACACAAGCATACAAGCAGCAAGCAAGCAATAGTCACTTCAAGCATCACAAGCATTCACAAAAATTTTAATTGGTCCTGATTTTTGAAATAAGTTAATTTGTCAGGAAAGCTAAACAAAGTGTGTTACAGACCTTACCCCCTTAAGAAAATATCGTCCCCGAGATTTCTTGGCTAGGGGTTGGAGAGATACCAAATCTTGAGTCGGAGGTAGTCTTCATGTCCCCATGTTGCTGTTGTGGTCTTGAGGCGCTTGATAATGCAGCTTCAAATGCTCCACACGACCTTGCCTGACCGTGAGCGGGGTCTGGCAATAAGTTATGCTTGACCAAGGGTCAAGGGCTTGGTGACCTATGTCCGTGTAAGGTCCTGGCTTGCGAGTGTATTCCAAAGTCGGTATACGTGGCAGGATAGTGTGCCTGGGTTCTGGTCCTAGGCTGCTCAAGCCGGTTAGTGACGTCTAGAGGTCTCGTGCTATAACGTACTATCAAAGTCTTCAGGTAGCTCCCTGCTGACGGGGAAGTCCTTGACTCCCTTAAGGCAGGCAAGCTATGCTCACATGTGTTCTTCATCCTCGAGAGCGTTGCAGTGGGCTCCGAAGGCTTCTCATGAAGGGGGTCTGGGTCGGGTCTCTCCCATGAGTCTAAGTTCAGAGACTCAGAGTCCCGAACAGGTCCTACCATCTCGGAGGGTTCACGAGGGGTTCTGGATGAGCTGGCTACCCAAGGGTATAGACCATACATCCACTCCTAAGGTCTACGGCTCGACAAGCGGTGAATCACCTTTAGAAGGTTTTCACCAGGACCAAGTTAGGACTCTCGTCCTTGATTTGGACCGAGAAAAAGCCGTATGATCCTCTCGCTGTCCAAGGGCTTCATCGTCTTGATTCGTCGAGGCTTCTTGACGTCTTTGATGTAGTCGGTGCAAGATCAGTGGTTGACGTCTTTTGCTTCTTCGTCATTGTCATGGTTTCCCAACCATATCGGTCCTTCGTCTTGTCTTGGGTGGGACAGACTTTCGCCGTCTTGAGCTTGCTTTGAGAATCCCGCCTTCTTGAGGTAATAGTGTACCCTCGAGAGGCATAGCAATCGGCGTTCTTGGGGCTCGTCCCATCAGGACTAAGGTGTTCTTCCTCTTATTGGGTGAATAATTATGTCATCAGTGAGGATGACAACATATTTCCTCGAAGCATGAGATAAGCACAATGCTCATGAGACAGGTGAGAAGAATGGGAACTTGCTATCGGTGGTCGCTGGCAGAGGGGTTTTGTGGTCCAATATGACCTAGTCCTACATGCCCATGTTCGACATAAACACGATGGGTGGTGGTCGGGCGAAGTACTGGCCATATTCCAACGACTTAGAGTCGTTTTCTATGGTTGTAATCCGACCACCTTATGGCTGGGTGACATTTTACGGTCTCAAGGGACTTAGGATGTGGGTGAACAATCATCATGTTATCTCTAAGCACATTCCTTAGATGCCAATAGTTCGATCTCTAACTCGGGACGACATCACCCTATTTCATCAAGGATACCATCTCACGTAAGCCAACTCCACACCACTCATGCTAGTCAACTCCGGGGTCGAGGGAAGGACTAAACCCAACATCACATGTATCATACAACATACATTGCACATGCGTCTCTATGCGGGAACCTCGGGGAAGCATACAAGCTGGTAAGCTTGAACTGGGATGCTACAAATCCAAATGCCCAGCTTGATCACTCAATGGACACGGTACTGCATTTCTATATTAGGGAAACACGTAGTATATCAATCCAATATCTTGTTTCCTTCCTACGAATTTGATCAAGTGGTCCATCAATCTTGTCGATCACCACTAGACCCATCACTCCTACAAATCCAATATTTGATCGGGTTCTACATAATCACTTAGAGTCTTCATAATTCACATATTATTGCAAGGACTATGTCACGATTTATCTACCAACTTCAATATCATGGCCATCTATACTCCAAGGCCAATTCACATAGGTTTGTAAATCAATTCGACAACTCCAAGTATACGCACTCATTATCCACCGAGAAACATGGTATCACGATCGAGATCATCGGGCTAAATCCAATTTACTCTGAACCATGTTGTCTCTGTCATCATTGATACTCTATTGAGACTACCTATTTAAATCGAAAACCCAAATCTAATAATAACTCTTACTCGCTACTCCAAGTCATTATGTTAAATTCCTCAAATCATGTCAACTACTTGATAAAGTCGATTAACCACCAAGAATTATCACTCACGATCGTAATTATCCTACTGAATCCAAACTTACTCGAGGAACATGTAGGTTGTGCTATTATATCAACATTGTTCCACCAAATTCACCTACCTTTATAAGGGTCTCATGATCCACCAAGATAATCTAGCCATATCCTCCAAACAACTATCATCATCACAACGACCTTGAGTCTAATACTCTTATATCAGAGAATGGTCCTTCTTATGGCATTAGAGTTATGGTGCTAGTTTAAGATTGAAGGATACTTGTTCACTGTGATAACTTGTTCCATAAGGAACCTGGTGCTAAGCGGGGTTTTATCGGGGCTCGACGGGTGTTCTGGCAAGTCCGTGTATTAGACACGTGACCAGAAAATTAAGCCGGAAAGGCTTATGGAGGTTAGTCTGGTCTAGAGAGGGTTTCCGATCTTGAGGAAAAAGCATAACTCCTACGGGTTGCGTGTGGTTGAGCTTCGTACAGTCAGTATCTTCAGTGTCGGTTGTCCGTCGAAGTGGATTCCTGGTGCAATCTTGTCTTGCTGGTCTTCAGTTGTCGAGAGGGGTGGGAGAGAGAGAGAAAGAGCAGCAGCAACACACAGGAGAGTGCCTAAGAGGTGCTATAGTGCAAGTGCAATCAAACATGGGTTGGAAAAGTCAACTCAAACATCAAGATGAGGCAGGTGATATAACCGCATGCTTGTTGCCTAGAGCAAAAGTGCGACTTATATCAAAGCACAAACAACAAAAACAAACATCACACAACATGGTTTCATCCGAACCATTTCACGGACTTGACTTCGCATAAGGGTTTGACGACTCATCCTACCCTAGGGTTCTCGGACTCGACAGTCGTGCTTGCTTTGTGCTCCAGAGAGGAGTCCGCTAAGTCTTCTAGACCTTCTCATGGTGTTGCCACATCTCTTGTTGTTGCTCGCCGAACGTTTCGGGTTGAGTTGAAAGAATCCTTGATGACTTCTCGTGTGGTTAGTTGCCGATGAAGGTGGTTCTGGCTGTCGTTGACAGGGTCTTCCCCTGTCTTCATAATCTTGTCGTTGTCTTCTTGTCTTTTGAGGCTTCAGGAGTCTCAAGTGGACGACCTTTATGCAATGACGTCGGCAAGGCATGATAGAGTCCTGACCCGTCAGTCACCTTGATTGCAATATCGACACCTAGAGCGGGGGATGAAGAGAACCGTTTTCATGCTCACTAAGGTGAGGCGGACCAAATGGCATGGTTCTCATCCATCGGTGGTGGTCGACACAATCCTTAATGTTGACAGGGCCGTTCCATTAGCGATGCACATCATGGTCTTCAACACATTATGTCCTGATTATCGTAGGTGAAGGTGGCATCACTCTGGAACAGTGCCGAGGGTGTCGCCATATTCTAAGCCTCGATGTCCTTGTTCCTCTTGGAGGTACTTCTGTTGGTGTCGTCTGGTCGTAGAGTTGTCATCCTTGTCCTTCAGCACAAGGTGATTATTTGGAAAGGTTGGTTCCTTCCAAGTTGCCCACGGGGATTTCAGGTAATCCTGTGTTCCGAGGGCATAAGGGTGCTAACAACCATTTGCAAGTTTTGAAAAAGTAGGCGAGGAGTGTCAGAGAATAAGGGTGGGAGGTTAAAGTGTAACCTTCATTTTCTTTGAAGATTTAGGAGAGGCGAGAAAATATATAGGTTTTGCAAGTACTTTTGAAGGGTCTGGAAAGCAGTTTTATCCTAATTAACGTCCATGCTAACTAAGGGCTTCCTACAGTCAGGGTGGCTCTGATACCAGCTCTATGGGGACCCTGACTTACGAGTCGAGATTGCCTAATGAACGTGCTCAGTGATCCCAGAGATCAATGCTCACCGAACACACAGATACCGAATATTAAGAGTCTTACATCTGTACATACCATTTGATACAATAAATGACCTTATCGGTCAAGTCTTACATACATAGGCCTTGAGGGTCAATACATCAAACTGGACCAATAGCGGAAATATTGGTCAAAAGCATGAACCCATACCAAACGCCTAACCTACAAGCATTCTGACTGGGAAGTGTCCTAGCTCGCAGGAACGCCATCAAGTTACTCTTCACCATATCCTGTTCTCTCATACCTGGTCAATGAAATAACCAGTGGCAAGCCAATGAGTACTTTGAATGTACTCACAACAGCCCGTGATATGAACAATGCAAGTGAAGGATAACAATAATATGCATCTTTGGTGGACAACAACTTGGTTGTAATAAACATGGTTCATGGTATGCAACATAAGCTTAATGTTGATTTAAAGAACATGTTACAGATACCAATATATCTGTCGAGGGTTGAACACTCCGGGTTCACCCTATATGCCAAGTCACCAAACTTGGTCATATCAACTCTGTCATATTAACTCCATACTCACACACACTTGGTTTATGCGGAAACGACTGGACGTAGTTTAAGCAGCACCACCCAACTGTCCTTGACCGTGGACACGGCTATTCGAATAGTTTTACACTCTGCAGAGGTAGTACGCTGGACCCACGAGATTCGGGAAACTTTCGTGTCATCCACAACTCACGCTATATAACATACCCGTGGTAAGTACCCGATCAATGCCTTTCCCCTGACGATACTAGACAAAGAGGTCCACTCGATTGGTACCCAGCCCACATGTTGTACGTCTTACGAGCACCGACTCTGGACAATATCAACCATGCAGGGACCAACGGTGTGCCTGGAACACGTAAAAACGGCATAGTCGCCCTACCTGGCAAGACCCCATCACGAGAGTGACCACACATCACTCCCGCCACTAGTAATGTGGCTCTTTTCTAGCACCGACTAGAGTAATCAACATAGCCCCGTCCCATAAAGGGGTATCGTGGTCGTACATGTAAGGTTGGGACGGTCGACACATCATAAATCTAATCCCATTTCCGAAACCAGACACACACAAATACCCGGTGTACCACTTCGCTAAAGTGGCCACCTAACTCATCATCTCCCTCGGGCATTAGTGGCACCCGACGGGGTTTTCATAAACCTTTGATTTATACCAACAACATGCTCATGCTACTATGCTTAGCTCTACTTGTCAACATGATATTAGCGTGACCCTCATAGGTGGTAGGATCATGCTTAAAGTGCAAGTGCTCCAGAGGAGCCTTCGGTAACATCACTTCAATGATTTACCGAATACTTAAGATCACATGCAACGGAAATACTTGCTACACTAGCATGCAGTATAACATATGCTCAGTCATGGTCAAAGGGAGCTTGCCTTTTCTCACATAAGTCCTCGGGGACTTTGAGGTCTTCCGATCCATCTCCGAGTATCCCGTCTACCCGTCACTATTGTCGGAAACAACCACGGTAGGCCATCCAGCAGGTAGAAATAAAAGTGCTACAAAAATAGAAGTTATATTTTTCTTGGACCTCTCTAGTCGTAAGAAAAATACCTGAAGCTTTCCATAGGATATTTGGATTATTAGAGAATTTTTGAATGGACGGAAGGAGGAATAGGTGATCTCTAAAGATGCCTACAGAAAATATCATGATAAATATGAGTGGAGGCACTCATTTAATAGAGAATAATTTCAGAAATATTTAGGAAGTTGTTTCACTGGATTTGGAGTTGAAATGAATATTCTATGGATTTTCTCATACTAGATAAATAGCAATAGAAAGCTATTTATTTAATGCAACAGAATAAAGCCTGATAAAAATGTTGACCAAGGATTCAAAAATAGGGCATGATATTAGATGGCTCTGGAATTTGGAATCACTCCAATTGGAGTTGATTTGAATGCTGAAGAAATTTTGAAAGGTGGGCTAGGAGCATGTAAATCTATATTTGAATAATAATGCAACAGAAAAGTTGCTTGAAAAAATGTGGAAGGCACATATTTGGATAGCCCAGAATTTTAGGAACCTGCATGAGTTTGAATTAAACAAATTGGAGTCAAATGAATTTCCTATAGAATATTGAACTTTCTGGAAAAAGAAAAAGCAAGAAAAAGGGCCACCAGGGGCTATTCAACGCACAGGTGATACGTCCATTTTGCACCATGCTTTCATGTTGATATTTATCGCTTTATGGGCTATTATATTACTTTGTGGTACCATATTTATGCCTTTTCTCTCTTATTTTGCAAGGTTTATTTGAAGAGGGAGAATTCAGGCAGCTGGAATTCTGGACTGGAAAGGAGCAAATCTGAGTCCTCTATTCTGCACAACTCCAAATGCCCTGAAAATTTACGTGGAATTTTTTGGGAATATATAGAAATACTGGGCGAAAGAAGTACCAGAGGGGAGCTACCAGGGTCCCACAAGCCTGGTAGCCGCCACCCCCTGGTGGTGGCTACATGGCTTGTGGGCTCCCTAACGGCCCACTGGCTCCCCTCTTTTGCTATATGAAGGGTTTCGTTCCAGAAAAAAATCAAGGGGGAGCTTTTTCGTGGTTTCGCCGCCGCCACGAGGCGGAACTTGAGCATATCCAATCTAGAGCTCCGGCAGGACGATCCTGCTGGGGAAACTTCCCTCCCGGAGGGGGAAATCGTTGCCATCGTCATCACCAACACTCCTCTCGTCGGAGTGAGGCATCTTCATCAACATCTTCATCAGCACCATCTCCTCTCAAATCTCTAGTTCATGTCTTGTAACCAATCTCCGTCTCACGACTTCGATTGGTACTTGTAAGGTTCCTAGTAGTGTTGATTACTCTTTGTAGTTGATGATAGTTGGATTACTTGGTGGAAGAGTTCATGTTCAGATCCTTGATGCTATTCATTACACCTCTGATCATGATTATGATTATGCTTTGTGAGTAGTTACTTTTGTTCCTGAGGACATGGGATAAGTCATGCTAATAATAGTCATGTAAATTTGGTATTCGTTCGGTATTTTGATATGCTGTATGTTGTCTTTTCCTCTCGTGGTGTTATGTGAACGTCGACTATATAAAACTTCACCATATTTGGGCCTAGAGGAAGGCATTGGGGAGTAGTAAGTAGATGATGGGTTGCTGGAGTGACAGAAGCTTAAACCCCAGTCTATGCGTTGCTTCGTAAGGGGCTGATTTGGATCCACTAGTTTAATGCTATGGTTAGACATTGTCTTAATTCTTCTTTCGTAGTTGCGGATGCTTGCGAGAGGGGTTAATCATAAGTGGGATGCTTTTCCAAGTAAGGGCAGTACCCAAGCACCGATCCACCCACATATCAAACTATCAAAGTAACGAACGCGAATCACATGAATATGATGAAACTAGCATGATAGAAATTCCCGTGTGTCCTCGGGAGCGTTTTTCCTCCTATAAGACTTTGTTGAGGCTTGTACCTTGCTACAAAAGGGATTGGGACACTTGCTGCACCATTGCTACTACTTTTTAGTTGTTACTTTTCACTTGCTATGTTTCACCTCGCTACATCATCACTTGTTACCGCTACTTTCAGTGCTTGCAGTTATTAGCTTGCTGAAAACCGTTTATCAGAGCCTTCCGCTCCTCGTTGGGTTCGACACTCTTACTTATCGAAAGGACTACGATTGATCCCCTATACTTGTGGGTCATCAAGACTTTTTTCTGGCGCCGTTTCCGGGGAGTTGAAGTGCCTTTGGTAAGTGGAATTTGGTAAGGAAACATTTATATACTGTGCTGATTTTTTTTGTCACTTGTCACTATGGAAACTGTTCCTTTGAGGAATTTGTTCGAGGTATCTTCACCACGAACGGAAGCACGAGGAGTTGTTCCTCAACCTGAGGTACCTACTAAAAATATCTTTTATGAAATTCCTTCGGGTATGCTTGAGAAACTGCTGGCTAATCCTTTTACAGGAGTTGGATCTTCACATCCAGACTTGCATCTGATCTATGTAGATGAAGTTTGTGGTTTATTTAAGCTTGCAGGTTTGCCCGAGGATGAGGTAAATAAGAAAAATTTTCTTTTATCTTTGAAGGATAAGGCATTGACATGGTATAGGCTATGTGATGATACTGGATCATGGGACTACAATCGGTTGAAATTGGAATTTCATCAAAAGTTTTATCCTATGCATTTAGTACATCGTGATCGGAACATTATTTATAACTTTTGGCCTCGTGACAGGGAAAGCATAGCTCAAGCTTGGGGGAGGCTTAAATCAATGCTATATTCATGCCCCAATCATGAGCTCTCGAGAGAAATTATCACTCAAAACTTTTATGCTCGGCTTTCTCATGAAGATCGTACCATGCTTGATAATTCTTGCACCGGTTCTTTTATGAAGAAGGATATTGACCACAAGTGGAATTTATTGGAAAGAATCAAACATAACTCTGAAGATTGGGAGCTGGAAGAAGGTAAGGAGCCATGTATGAATTTCCAGTTTGATTGCGTTAAATCTTTTGTTGAGACAAACACTTATAGAGATTTTCGCGCTAAGTATGGACTTGACTCTGAGATAGTAGCTCCTGTATGTGAATCTTTTGCTGCTCATGTTGATCTTCCCAAAGAGAAGTGGTTTAAGTATCATCCTCCTGTAGAAAGCAACATAGTCAAAACCAATCTAGTTGAGGAGAAAATCATTGCTTTTAGTGATCCTGTTGTTCCTTGTGCCTACGCTCAGAAACCACCTTACCCTGCTAGGAAAAAGGATTATTCTAAAACTCCAACTGTGATACGTAGGGGGTTATATTAGACCACTTGCACCCCCTGAGGAGATTAGAGTTGAACCTAGTGTTGCTATTATCAAATATCTCTTAGCCGAAGACATAGATGGGCATGTTATCAAATTCTGTGAGGACTCCGCTAGAATTGCTAAACCTCACGCGAAAGACAAATACGGACCTGTAGTTGGCCTGCCCGTTGTTTCTGTCAAGATAGGAGATCACTTTTACCATGGTTTATGTGATATGGGAGCTAGTGTTAGTGCAATACCCCGTTCCTTATATGATGAAATCAAAGATGAGATTGCACCCGCTGAGCTAGAACCCATTGATGTCACTATTACGCTAGCTAATAGAGACACTATCTGCACTCTAGGAATTGTGAGAGACGTAGAAGTCCTGTGTGGTAAGACGAAGTATCCTACTGATTTCCTCGTCCTTGGTACTACACAAGATAGCTTTTGTCCCATCATATTCGGTAGACCCTTTCTCAACACTGTCAATGCTCACATTGATTGCATTAAGCAGACTGTCACAGTTAGTTTCAAGGGTGTGTCTCATGAATTTAACTTCTCCAAGTTTTGAAGACAACCCCATGAAAAAGAGTCGTCTGGTAGGGATGAAATCATTGATCTTGCCTCTATTGCCGTACCTCCTACGGATTCTTTAGAGCAATATATGCTTGAGAATGAAAATGATATGCATATGGATGAAAGAGATGAGATAGATAAACTTGTTTTAGAACAATATCCTATTCTCAAGAATAATCTGCCTGTTGAACTGCTTGGGGATCCTCCCCCACCAAAGGGTGATCCTGTGTTCGAGCTTAAACAGTTGCCTGATACTCTTAAGTATGCCTATCTTGATGAGAAGGAGATATATCCTGTTATTATTAGTGCTTTCCTCTCAGAGCACGAAGAGAAGAAGTTACTAAAAACTCTGAGGACGCACCGTGCTGCTATTGGATATACTCTTGATGATCTTAAGGGTATTAGTCCCACTCTATGTCAGCACAAGATTAAAACCGATCCTGATCCTAAACCATTTGTTGATCATCAAAGGAGATTAAATCCTAAGATGAAAGAGGTCGTTAGAAAAGAAATATTAAAGCTTCTGGAAGCACGAATCATTTATCCTGTTGCTCATAGTGATTGGGTAAGTCCAGTACATTGCGTACCTAAGAAGAGAGGTATCACCGTCGTTCCTAATGATAAGAATGAATTAATCCCACAAAGGATTATTACTGGCATAGGATGGTAATAGACTTCCGGAAACCGAACAAGGCAACCAGGAAAGACCATTATCCTTTGTCGTTTATCGACCAAATGCTAGAAAGGCTATCCAAACACACACACTTCTACTTTCTAGATAGTTATCCACGTTTCTCGCAAATACCCGTTTCACAATCTGATCAGGAGAAAACCACTTTCACCTGCCCCTTCGGTACCTTTTCTTATAGACGTATGCCTTTTGGCTTATGCAATGCACCTGCCACCTTTCAAAGATGTATGATGGTTATATTCTCTGACTTTTGTGAAAAGATTGTGGAGGTTTTCATGGATGACTTCTCCGTTTACGGGTCTTCGTTTGATGATTGCATCAGCAACCTTGATCGAGTCTTACAGAGATGCAAAGATACCAACATCGTCTTGAATTGGGAGAAGTGCCACTTCATGGTTAATGAAGGCATCGTTTTAGGGCACAAAATTTCTGAAAGAGGCATTGAAGTTGATAAGGCTAAGGTTGATGCAATTGAGAAAATGCCTTGCCCCACAGATATCAGAGGTATACGAAGTTTCCTAGGTCATGCTGGTTTCTATAGAAGGTTCATTAAAGACTTATCTAAGATTTCTAGGCCTCTTACCAACCTCTTGCAGAAGGATGTTCCTTTTGTTTTTGATGAGGATTGTGACGAAGCTTTCGAAATACTTAAGAAGGCTTTGATAACCGCACCTATTGTTCAACCACCTGACTGGAACTTGCCCTTTGAAATCATGTGTGACGCTAGTGATTATGCTGTTGGTGCTGTTCTAGGACAAAGAGTTGACAAGAAGTTGAATGTTATTCACTACGCTAGTAAAACTCTAGACAATGCCCAAAGAAACAATGCCACTACGGAAAAGGAGTTTTTAGCAGCCGTGTTTGCACGTGAAAAGTTCAGATCTTATATAGTTGACTCCAAGGTCACTATTCACTCTAATCATGCTGATATTAAGTACCTTATGGAGAAGAAGGACGCTAGGCCTAGGCTAATCAGATGGTTTCTCCTGCTACAGGAATTTGATTTGCACGTTGTTGACCGAAAGGGTGCTGATAACCCTGTAGCAGATAACTTGTCCAGGCTAGAGAACGTCCTTGATGACCCACGACCTATTGAGGACAACTTTCCTGATGAGCAATTAAATGTCATCCGCACTTCACATAGTGCACCGTGGTATGATGATTATGCAAACTATATCGTAGCCAAATACATACCACCCAGTTTCACCTATCAGCAAAAGAAGAAATTCTTCTTTGATTTGAGACACTACTTTTGGGATGATCCTCACCTTTATAAGGAAGGAGTAGATGGTGTTATTAGACGTTGTGTGCCTGAATATGAACAGGGGCAGATCCTGCAGAAGTGTCATTCCGAGGCTTACGGAGGACACCATGCTGGAGACAGAACTGCTCATAAGGTATTGCTATAAGGTTTCTATTGGCACACTCTCTTCAAGGATGACCGTAAGTTTGTCTTGTCTTGTGACGAATTCCAAAGAATAGGGAACATCAGTAAGAGTCAGGAAATGCCTATGAACTATTCACTTGTCATTGAAGCGTTGGATGTCTGGGGCTTTGCTTATATGGGACCCTTCCCGAGTTCCAGTGGGTACACTCACATCTTAGTTGTTGTGGATTACGTCACTAAGTGGGTAGAAGCTATCCCCACTAAAAATTCTGATCACCACACCTCTATTAAGAGGCTTAAAGAAGTCATTTTCCCAAGATTTGGAGTCCCTAGATATTTGATGACTGATGGCGGTTCACACTTCATTCATGGCATTTTCCGTAAGATGCTCGCTAAGTATGATGTCAACCATAGAGTTGCATCTCCTTATCATCCTCAGTCTAGTGGTCAAGTGGAGTTGAGTAATAGGGAGATCAAATTGATCCTACAAAAGACTGTCAATAGATCTCGAAAGAATTTGTCTAGCAAACTTGACGATGCACTATGGGCTTATAGGACTGCTTATAAGAATCCCATGGGCATGTCGCCGTATAAAATGGTTTACGGTCAGGCCTGTCATTTACCTCTTGAGCTGGAACACAAAGCTTATTGGGAAATCAAAGAGCTCAACTTCGATTTCAAACTTGTCGGTGAGAAGCGGTTGTTTGATATCAGCTCATTAGATGAATGGAGGGCCCAGGCATATGAGAATGCCAAGTTGTTCAAGGAAAAGGTTAAGAGGTGGCACGATAAACGAATATAGAAACGAGAGTTCAATGTAGGTGATTATGTCCTACTATACAATTCTCGTTTAAGATTCTTCGCAGACAAGCTTCTCTCTAAATGGGAAGGTCCTTACGTTATTGAAAGTGCGTTATATCAACTAGAGGGGGGGGGGTGAATAGGAGATTTTTAGAATTTCATCACCGAGGAAATTCCTTTTGAGGAAATTCCTCACTGATGACTAACTTACAGCGGAAACAGTGAAGGATCAGAAGTGCAAAGTTTCACAACAGCAGTTTTTCAGAATGAAGAATGTGAAAACAGATTGCACTGTGAGCAGGCACGCAGAATACAGATGAGGATTAACTGACGTGAAGAATTTGGGGTTGAGGAAATTCATAGAAAGTCTTCAGCAAATTCTTCAGACAGTCGTAGTGAAAGTCATCAACACATAATACGAGGAAAGTAAGGAGTTGAGGATTTAGAACCAGTTTCTCAGTGAAGACAGTCATTGATGACCCAGTTCCAACTGCTGTGACAGTCGTACATCTGGTTTGGAGCGGCTTGGTATTGAAACCAAAGGACACACAATCCCTACCGTGTTTCCCTTGGGCTAAGAACACACAGTCCTCGCCCAACACTCGTGGTAAGTCTTCAGGACAGACTTCCAAACCCTCACAAACTTGGTCACCCGGCGATCCACAATTGACTGCTGGAAAGCTCTAGACCATGACGCCTAACCGTCTGGAGGATGCACAGTCCTCAAAGGTAAAAGGCTTCAGTCCCACATAGGAACAACTTCTTTAGTGATGCTCAATCACTAGGTTTGGTTTGTGGTTTCGGTGTATGATGTACTTCCTCACTGATGAATTACTCTCGAAGAATGAGGAATTGGGTTGCTCTTATGACAAGTGTCAGTTTCTAACGGAGCAGCCAACCAGCTAATGGTTGTGGGGGGTGGCTATTTATAGCCTGGGAGCATCCCGACATGATTTGTCACTAATGCCCTTAAATAATATGACCGTTGGTGTGGATAAGACCAATGACTTGGCGTGGCTATCGAAACGGTCGGAACCCTCAACTGTGAGAGTCCTTATGTCGCTCGTATTCCTCACTTGAGGCTTTTGCTAGGATTAGGCTTGGGTTGAGCATCATGAGGAAATGCATTCCAAAGTGTAACTTCGACCCCCTTTAATAGTACAGTGTTCCTATTACTCAAATGTGAAGAAGATAAAACAGAAAGAGTAAATCTTCAGGCTTCAAATTCTTCAAAGTGATTTTCTTCAGGACACACCAAATTCCTCAATTTCAGTATCTTCATGAGGAATATCAATTTCATCGCAGATTCCTCGCGATTCATTTCTTCAGCTTCAGACCAATTTCTTCAACCGAAGATATACATTTTTACGGGTCGATATTCTTCAAATATCTCAAACTCGTCAATGACTTATAGATCCTGTGTACACTCATAAACACATTAGATACTTAACCTATAAGTCTTCAAACCACAAAAATCACTAAAGGGCACTAGATGCACTTACAATATCCCCCTTTTTGGTGGTTGATGACAATTAGGTTAAGTCTTCAACAGGGATAAAAAATATGAAGTGTAAATACTCATTTGAGGAATTTGAAACCAAGATTCAGAGAGACTCCCCCTGAAGATGTGCATATCTTGAGGATTTTGCTTTTCACAGCAAATGCACATTGATGATTTATATCATGGGAGATCTCCCCTGAGTCTTGTAAATCATGCATACATGTAACATATCATATGAAGAAAATGAAAATGCATGATGACAAATGGTATCTGACAAATTCCAGAATGCATGCATTAAAACTTGAGGAATAAGCATGCGAAGAAAAACGTTCAAAAGCGTCAGAGTACCATCGGGCTTAAGTTACAACTCATTACATAAAAACTTCAGAAGAGCCAAGAGTTTGTAACTTAAATATAGTTCATAAGCCCCAAAAATATCCCGCTTGAAGACTAACTCTCAAGTTTCTCCCCCTTTGTCATCAAGTGACAAAAAGGGACAAACTGAGGACTAACGCGTGTGAAGACTTCACTTCTTGGCGGTTGAGGAAGAGCCGTGATGCTTCTTGGGAGTAGTCTTCTTCCTTGGACCGGTAGCAGTGTCGAGCTGTTCTTCATCAGTTTCAGCAGTGCGGAATGAAGAAAAGGAGCTGTCTTCAAGGTCTGGTAGTGGAATAGGCCTGAACTTCTTCTTGGGAGGCCACGACCATTCAAAGTCTCGCTCAAAGTCCATTTCTTCAAGCTCAGTCTGAGTCTTCAGATGTGCAAGTGTAGCCCAGGTGCGATAAAAAACCTCATGTAGATAATGATGGTTGAGCTTCACAGAGTTCTGTGTTTCAGTGAGGGTTTTCACAATGGTGCCAAACTGGCATTCGACCCACTTGTGATTGCGATCCACCTTCTGGTGAAGACTGAGGAGGAGCTCTCTTGTATTCATCACGCGAGGAGGAACGGGGCTTGCCGAACGAGTCTCAGTATCATCCCATGAAGAATAAGCTTCTGGCTCTCAGAACTAGCCATCAAGGGGCCTACTGCCTTCTTCAATCACTGATTTGCCTTTTCCTTCAATGGGCTCAAAAGTCTTCTTGTTGACCCGGATAGGAGGCATATAACCAACATGGTTTTGGAAATCAGCGTGGAAGTTGATGCCTGTCCTTTTCCTGATGAATCTCATGATCCATGGGGCATATATTTTGTGATCAAAAGGACACATAGCATTTTCGGCCAAAGTCCTCAAGAAGAAATCATGGATGTTGATAGGAATACCATGAATGATGTTTAAGAGGATATTCTTCATGAGGCCTACGACATCTTCTTCATCATCATGGCCTTTGATCGGCGCGAGCACACTGCAGAGGATTCTGTAAATAGATCTGGGTGTGTACTTGAGCTCATGGACGAGGAAGGTTGTTCTTGGAGATTTTCCTTCAGCCAAAGGCTTCATGAGTACTTCCATCATCGCATTGGGTAGCTCACGCTCACCATAAAGCTTCACAACCTCATCTGAGGGAATTGGTACAGGCAGTTCACGGAGGAGTTTAGTAGCAGGAGCCTTGTAGTGCGTGTTTTGTGTCATCCAATCAAACACCCAAGTGTTAATGTCTTCCGGGTTGCCGGATATGTGAAGAGTGGCATAGAACTGAAGAGTTAGCTCGCTGTTCCAATCAGAGATGTCGGAGCACATTGGTAGTTAACCAACATCATGGAGTACACGGAGGACTGGCTCGAGGCATGGTATTGCTTCAAGTTCAACGTGAGGAATATGCCTGTGCTAGAAAATCTTGTTTCGTCCACATAGCACAGAGGCATAGTAATTCACCTGTGTCCTAGTCTAGAACTTCAGATGCCTCATTTGAGGCTTGTCATAGGGTTCTCTCCAATGAAGTACATGCGTTCTTCAAAGAAAGTTTCCTTTTGAAACTTTGGACGCTTGGAGAATGGCTGACGCTGAACTGGGTGAAGATTTTGCTGAGGAATAGGAGGGGGGACAACAATGGCAGTCTCTGGGTTGAGCACGACGAATGCATTGTCTTGGTCAGGTGCGTTTTCCTCAGGGTGAGGAATTTCAGCAGCTGGGACTTCAGGCTGAGGAGATGGTTCTGGCTGGGCGTTAGGCTGAGGGGCTTGCTCTGGCTGTGCATCAGGCTGAGGAATAGTTTCATCTTTCTCAGTTGGAGGAGTTGGGTCAGCCTGTTCCTCATCTTGAGGACTTTGCTCAGAGCGTTGAATTTCATCAGCTTGAGGATTTTCAGTTTGTTCTTCCTCAGCTGGCTTGGTGGCAGATGCAGTTTCGTCAGCTGGTGCAGCTGATCCTTGAGCAGTGTCTTTCTGAGGAATGACGGGCTAAGGACTGTCGTCAATAGGAATTTCTTCGTCAGTGTGTTCCTCAGAGGTGGCATCCTTCATTTCCTCATTTGCCTTTTTCGCTTGATCATCAATGATGACCATTTCATAAGACGGAGCAACATTTAAGGGCACAGGGTCCAGAGGAGCAGTTTCTTCAAGTGCTTTGAGACGCTTGGCCTCGGTTTGTTCTTCTGTTGAGGAGGCCTTTCTCTTTTTGGCTTCCTTCTCAGCAGCCCTGGTTTTCTTCATGTCTGATGAAGACGGAGTCATCTTCTTCACCTTTGAAGCTTTTGGTGAAGGGGTTCTCTCGACAGATTCTTCAGCTGGTATAGAGGAACCAACTGGAACAGAGTCATCAGCAAGCTTTGATGAAGCAGCTGGGTCAGGGGCAGTCTCATCAGCTGCATCAAATTTATCATCTGGAGTTTCCATGATGATTTCTTCAATAGCCGGTACATCTGCACGGCTTTCTTGGTGTACTTCCTCAGCTTGAGGAGTTTCCTCATCATGAGGAGATTCGTCTGCTGGCTCCTCAATCAAGGGCTGAGAAGTTGGTGCTGGGGGTGCAGCCTTCTTATTGTAGTCATCAACAGCTCTAGTGGCCAGCTTGATGAAATTTCTCTTGAGACTCTTACGATCTGACAGCTTGGAGTACTTGTCCGTCAATTTCTTCAGCTCTGCCTATGTTGATACCATTGCATCAGGAGTCAAGTTGAGGAGATTTTGTTTGAGGAATTTATCCTTTTTAAGCTTTGCAACTTTGGCATGCTTGGCCTGCTGTTCTTTCCACTTGGCTTCATTGATGAAAGTGGCCACCATGTGGCTGATGCCAGGGGGAAGTTTCAAATCATCAAGCAGAGTGTTTGGGTCCTCATACCAGATGTTGATGTAGTCAAGGAGGACCTTGGGGTCCATTGCCAGAGGAATGGCACTGCCTGATGCTTGAGCTAATCTTTCCTGCTTGTTCCTGATGATGGCTTGCAGTGTTTGATCATCATATTCATCACTGCCCTGTGATGCAGACGGGACGGTGATGATTTTGCTAGGGCTTGGCAGAGTTGCACGTTCAGCAGACACTTGAGTCTTCGCAAGAGGTGGTGAAGACTTTGTCTCCGAGCTGGTTGCAGCTCGGAGTGAGGAGCTGGAGCTGGCGGTCATAGGCTTCATGACATGCTTCTAAACTGGTTTCTCTTGAGGATTTTGGAGCTGAGGAGATTGGCACTGAGGGTTTTGGTGCTGATGGTTTTGGTGCTGAGGGTTTTGTAACTGATGCCTGAGCAGACTTCTCTTGAGGCTTTGGAGCCCTTGGCTTTGACGGCACATACTGCATTTGAGGAATTTCTGAACTAGAGGTCTCAGCGGTAGAGGAAGTAGCAGCAGCTGAGGACTCATTGAATTTCCTCACTGCAGCTTCTGCCTGCTTCTTGAGCTTAGCCAGATGCTTTTCCTTCTCATCTGGATAGTCATCAATGGTCTATAGGCTTGAGGGATGTGCTACTTGATGATCCTCAAGTGGGGCCCGTCTGCCACGGGGCTTCAGGGCGAATTTCTTCGCATACTTGGCAGTCACAAACCTGTACTCCTTCCATTCCTTCGCCCATCGGCGTTCTATCTTCTGCAGCCGTATCTTTCTCTTGGCCATTTTGTCATTTTCATCAGGTGTGCAATAGTCCAAGTAAATATCCTCACGGATATCCACAACTGTGTTTTGCTCAAGTTTCTTTCAACCCTTCTGTTTTCTGTCATCCTCCATTTTCTTCAACTGAGGATTTTGCTGATGAGATTGAACTCTTGAGGATTCTGATGAGACTTGAATATTTTCTTCCATAAACGCTATAAATGAATTAATGTGATGAGAACCGAGAGATTCATCAGCTGACATGTGTGTACCTGTGAACAGAGTATAGTTGCGAGGAATTTGGAGAGGTCATATGCGTTCTCAGATTTGAAGAAAATGAAAAAGTTTGACAGTTGAGGAATATAACCAGTGGTTGAGGAATTTGCCTAAGCATACTGTTCTTGGGTTCCAGAGTTGTACAGATCCGAAAATTCGCACACTTGAGGAATCTCGTGGAAATCTTAGATGCTTAGTATAGTTCATCAAAGATGTTGTGATAGGCATTGTTTGAGGAGGCAAGTGCTTATCGATTCTTGAGGAAAAACAGATTTCACATAGAAGATGTAAAATTTTAGATCTAACTTGCGGTAAAAATGGGATTTTATTTACCCTTGAGGGAGCACACGAAGAACACAGAGAAGTTGTGTAGAGAGGCTCTTCGATTGCGTGTCCAATGCACCCTAACCCGGCGACAGAGGACGTCTACGGCGGCGGCAGACGAAGATGGTCCGACTCCGGCGTGGTTCCGGCGACGGAGAAGTCGAGGCAGTGAAGCTCTTCCTCACCGGCGCCGAGACTACCAGCGACGGCGCTAGGGTTCGATGGTGTTTGCTGTAGCAGGAGAGCGATGGAGCGAAGAAGAGTTTGCCGAGGGGGATAAGGACATATTTATAGCCAGACAGTTACTGTTGGCGCGAAGATTTCGGACCAAACAGCCCCTGCCTCTACGTCTCCGCATGACACGTGTAGTTTCCGAACAAGGCGGTGGAGATACTGGAGATCGTGGTTATCCAATCGTGGGAAGTGGGGTTCAGTTACTGTGCATTAAAGAAACGATTTTTGAAGATTTGAGGATTTTCGTTACAAAATCATCAGCTGACAAGGACGCAGTTAGGATTTTGAACAAAGTTTCAAGTAGAACGCATATGAAGAATTGAATAGACTGGATGAGTATAGCATAGAGGGAAAGTAGGGTCCGATCACATTCACTTAGCAGAAATATCAACTTGAAGAAATAGCTATAAGTGAATGTTATTGAGGACTTGAAATCGCAGTCTATCTAGTCAAATGAAAGTTATCAATTGTTTTTGAAGATTTTGGGATAAATCGTCACAATGAAGAACAACTGTTTTGAAGAAAAACATATTTTGAGGAAATGGAACATTTGAAGAAAATCAACTTGAGGAATTTCACATTGGGCGGTGGCGTGACCCACCATATAAGAATGTTGATTACAGACGCCGCGTACAATTGTCGTAGGGCCCTGAGAATCAATTTCTTCGTTAATTTCTTCACATTTAGAGTGACATTCTTCACCAGTTGAAGAAAATCGATTCATCATGTGTTGCACATCTAAGTCATCAATTTTGCATAAGTGTTAGGATGTGTGCATGTTTTTACAAAACATTTGAAGATTCTAAGATATTTAGCTCACACTGCAACTTGCAAAACCTTTTCTCATCCAAGGGCTTAGTGAAGATATCTGCCAGTTGATCATCAGTCTTCACATGGTCGATGAGGATATTGCCCTTGAGGACATGGTCTCGAAGAAAATGATGATGAATCTGGATGTGCTTGGTCTTTGAGTGCTGTACTGGGTTGTATGCAATCTTGATAGCACTCTCATTGTCACAGTAAAGAGGCACATTCTTCATGTTGATGCCATAGTCCTTGCGGGTTTGCTTCATCCATAGTAACTGAGCACATCATGAACCAGCAGCAATGTACTCAGCTTCGGCAGTGGAGAGTGATACGCAGTTCTGCTTCTTTGAGGACCAGCAAACTAGTGATCTTCCGAGGAAATGGCATGTGCCAGAAGTTGATTTGCGATCCACACGATCACCAGCATAGTCAGAATCAGAATATCCTACCAGATGAAGATTTGAGCCCTTGGGATACCATAATCCTAGTGTTGGTGTGTGAGCTAAGTATCAAAGAATATGCTTCATAGCCTTATGGTGTGATTCCTTCGGTTTTGCTTGAAAACGTGCACACATGCAAACACTAAGCATTATATCTGGCCTAGATGCACATAGATACAATAAAGAACCAATCATAGAACGATATACCTGCTGATCGAAATCTTTACCATTTTCATCAGTGCCGAGGTGGTCGTTGGTAGGCATTGGAGTCTTGGCACCTTTGCATTCATGCATGTCGAATTTCCTCAGAACATCCTTGAGGTATTTCTCCTGTGATATGAAGATTCCATTGCTTTGTTGACAAATTTGAAGACCTAAGAAGAATTTCAGCTCCCCCATCATGGACATCTGATATTCTTCACTCATCATGTAGGCAAATTCATCAGTGTCAGTACAGCCAAATATGATATCATCGACACATATTTGACACACAAATAGCTCATTATCATAGGATTTAGTGAAAAGAGTTGGATTGAGTGAAGCAGGTTTGAAGCCTTTCTTCATGAGGAATTCCTTCAATGTATCATACCATGCCCGAGGGGCTTGCTTGAGACCATAAAGAGCCTTTTTGAGTCTGAAGACTTTGTGTGGATTCTTTGGATCCTCAAAACCTGGGGGCTGAGCAACATATACTTCTTCCTCAAGCTTACCATTGAGGAATGCACTTTCCACATCCATTTGATATCAGATGATGTTATGATGATTAGCATAAGCAAGTAGTATTCGAGTAGCTTCAAGTCTAGCAACAGGTGCAAAAGTTTCATCGAAATCTATTCCTTCAACCTGGGTGTAGCCTTGGGCTACAAGTCGTGCCTTGTTCCTCACCACTTGACTGTCCTCATCTTGCTTGTTTAGGAAAATCCACTTGGTGCCGATGATGTTGTGCTTGCGAGGATCTGATCGTTTGACGAGCTCCCATACGTCATTCAGCTTGAATTGAAGAAGTTCGTCTTGCATAGCTTGGATCCACTCCGGTTCCAGAAAAGCCTCAGCAACTTTTGAGGGTTCTGTGATGGATACAAAGGAAAAATGCCCACAAAAGTTAACTAAGTGTGAAGCTTTTGAGCGAGTGAGAGGACCTGGCGCGTTGATGTCGTTGAGGATTTTGTCAAGTTCTACTTTGTTTGCAATCCTTGGATGAGCTGGTTGAGGATTTTGTCTAGGCTGAGGAAGTGGTTCTGGTGCAATTTCCTCAGGAGCATCTTCTTGATTTTCATCAGTGATCGGGATTGTTTCTTCATCAATTTCCTCAGTGGGGACAATGTCTTCAGTAGGTTTGAGCTTTATTGCTTCCTCAGGAGACATTTTATCTGGATCAGAAGGCAATTGCTCTCTTTGCGAGCCATTAGTTTCATCGAACCGCACATCTACAGTCTCAACAACTTTGTTGTGATAGTTGTTCAAGACTCTGTAAGTGTGCAAGTCCTTTCCATAACCGAGCATAAAACCTTCATGTGCCTTAGGTGCAAATTTTGAGCTATGGTGAGGATCTCTAATCCAACATTTTGCACCGGAGACTTTGAAATAACTTACATTGGGTTTCTTGTCAGTGAGAAGTTCATATGAGGTTTTCTTGAGGAATTTGTGAAGATATACCCTGTTGATGATATGGCATGCAGTGTTGATTGCTTCAGGCCAAAAGCGACGAGGAGTCTGATATTCTTCAAGCATAGTTCTTGCCATTTCAACCAGAGTCCTGTTCTTCCTTTCGACGACACCATTCTGCTGAGGAGTATAAGGAGCAGCTAATTCGTGAGTAATACCAAGTTCATCAGGATAATCAACAAGACTAGTGTTTTTGAACTCGGTTCCATTATCACTCATGATATGTTTGATTCTGATGCCAAAGTTCGTCGAGGCCCTTGAAGAAAATCGTTTGAAGATTTCCTACACTTCAGTTTTATACACTATGATATGCACCCATGTATATCTGGAATAATCATCAACTATGATGAAGCCATATGAAGATGCTGCATTGGTTAGTGTGGCATAGTGAGTAGGTCCAAATAAATCCATATGAAGCAATTCGAATGGACGTGTAGTGGTCATGATAGTCTTCGAGGGATGCTTGGATCTGGTCATTTTCCCAGATTCACAAGCACCGCAGATATGATCCTTGAGGAATTTGACTGATTCGATGCCGATGACATGCTTCTTCTTTGCGAGCGTGTGCAAATTCCTCATGCCTGCATGACCTAGTCTTCGGTGCCACAACCATCCTTCTGAGGTTTTTGCTAGTAAGCAAGTGGCTCGTTGAGGACCTATAGAGAAATCAACAATGTACAAATCCCCTCTTCTTACACCTTCGAAGACTTTGGATCTGTCAGATTCCATGATGACTACACATCTATATCTACCAAAGATAACAATCATATCAAGATCACAAAGCATCGAGACTTACATGAGGTTAAAACCAAGGGATTCAACGAGCATCACTTTGTCCATATGCCTATCCTTGGAAATAGCCACTTTGCCAAGTCCCAATACCTTGCTTTTACCTTTGTCAGCATATGTGATTTGCTTCAGAGATGATGGAGTTAGTGGCGTATTCATCAGTAAGCCTTTATCACCAGTCATGTGATGTGTGCAGCCACTATCAAGAACCCACTCAGTATTCTTGGGTTTGTCATCCTGCAGATGAATTAGTACAGCTTACCATCTCATATGCTTCAGATTTGAAGAATATGACATTAATTTCATCACATCAGAATTTCATCATAACAGAAATATAAAGACGTGTGAAATATTTCTATTTCATCAATCATTAGCTTGCGTCCTATCAAGCATTTCCTCAGGTCTCCAGCAAATTCTTCAGATGATGATTTTCATCTAGAGACCTGACCTGCAGAAGTGATTAGTTTGATTTCTTCACCACCCACATCTGAAGGGGTGGCAAAGCATTCATCATCGTGCGAGCACCATATGAGAAAGGCGGCATTGAGGCCAATGCGCTTCTCTTAACAGTAGGGGGGTTAAAGTACTCATATGAATATGCAGAGAACTGGTTTGAGGATTTATGAACATAATGATTTGAGGAGTAACGCTCATATTCATATTCCTTGTAGTTTCCGTGCATATTAGATGCATCAGCACGGGTACGAGCATAGTTTTGACCAGTTGAGGATTTTGATCCTCTTGAAGACTTTGGTCCTCCTGAGGAATTTGATCTAGGGTTCAAATTCTTAAGTGGTGGTGTCATGAGGTCATTCACCTGAAGATTTTCAAGACAACTTTTGGGAACCCAGATTTTCCTCAAGGGAGGGCCATTCCTGCAGTTAGTTTCAACATATCGAGCAAATACTTCACCAGATTGATTTTTGAACAGTTTATAGTTGGAGTCAAATGACTCATCTAAGGAATAGGATAATTCACATGAAAAGCCAGTTAGATTAGATGGATCAAAAGGAGGCCCTGTAAGAGCAACCCATGAGGTTTTGGGATACTGCTCAGGTTTCCAATAAGATCCATCAGCATTTTATTTCCTCTCAAAGGCAATTCCTTCTTTCCTCGGGTTCCTGTTCAAGATCTTCCTTTGAGCACATCACAAAGGGTTTGATGTCCTTTGAGGCTTTTGTATATGCCTGTCACGTAAAATTCCTTCAACCCTGCATTTTCATCAGTAACATTTGTGTTTTCCTCAAGTGAGGAAATAGACACAACAGGTGCAGTTGAAGAATTTGTAGCAATAGTAGCATTTGATGATTCTGGTGAGGAATTAGCAGTTTCGCGTTCAATGCATTTAAGACATGGAGGAATGAATTCAACTTGACCAGCGCTGATCTGTTGAGCTAGTAATGAATCATTTTCCATACGAAGATCATCATGAGACATCCTCAGCTTCTCAAGATGAAGCTTCCTTTGAAGAAATTCATAGGAAAGCTTCTCATGATCAGTGAGGAGTGTATCATAACGATCCTGAAGATTATCAAATCTAGACTGAAGACTTTTCACATCTTCAGTGAGGATTTGGGTAAGGTTCATTTTATCATTCAACATATCATCACTTTTATCAAGCAGTTTCTGAAGCTTTTCCAGGGCAGTTTGTTGTTTAGTGGCAATGATAGCAAGTTTACTATAACTGGGTTTCTTATAATCATCAGGTTCACAGTCACTTGAATCAGAGGAGGAGGCATTATTTGGTACCTTTGAACCTTTTGCCATGAAGCAATAGGTTGGAGCAAAGTTATCAGCATAGTCATCAGTGTGGATGGTGCAATCATTTTCTTCAAGATTGAAGATTAACTTGCTGACGAAAGTGGTTGCCAGTGCAAGACTAGCCTGTTCGGATTCTGAGTCTTCATCAGAACCCTCTTCTTCATCACATTCCTCTGATTCTGCCTCTAAGTCCATTTCCTTGCCAATAAGTGCTCGAGCCTTTCTGAAACTAGTCTTCTTGTGCGATGAGGGCTTTGAAGATGAGGATTTTGAAGATTTCTTCTTCTTCGAGTCATCCGAACTGTCATCCTTGTATTTCTTCTTCTTTGATTCCTTTCCCCAACGGGGACAATCAGCAATATAGTGACCTGATTTCTTGCACTTGTGGCAGGTTCGTTTCTTGTAGTCCTCAGATGAAGATTCTGATTTCCTCATGTCTCTTCTTGAAGATTTACCGAACTGGCCATGTCGTGTAAATCTCTGGAATTTCCTCACGAGCATTGCAAGCTCCTGTCCAAATTCTTCAGGGTCACCAATGCTGTCATCTGTGTCTTCTTCTTCAGATGAGGAAATTGCTCTAGCCTTCAGTGCACGTGGTCTGGAATAGCTTGGTCCATATAGATCTTTCTTTTCTTCTAGCTGGAATTCATGAGTATTTAGCCTTTCGAGTATATCAGCTGGATCAAGCATCTTGTAGTCTGGTCTTTCTTGAATCATCAGAACTAAAGTATCAAATGAAGAATCCAAAGATCTCAGCAGTTTCTTCACAACTTCGTGATCAGTGATGTCTCGAGCTCCCAGTGCTTGCAGTTCATTTGATATGTTAGTGAGGCGATCAAAGGTGTCTTGGCTGCCTTCATTGTCATGTCTCTTGAAGCGATTGAAGAGATTGCGAAGAATATCAACACGAGAGTCACGTTGGGTTGATACTCCTTCATTTACCTTGCACAGTCTCTCCCAGATCAGTGTTGCAGAGCCCAAAGCACTTACTCTTCCAAACTGGCCTGGGCTCAGATGCCCACAGATGATATTCTTCGCTTGAGAATTGAGTTGCTTGAATTTCTTCACATCAGCAGCAGAGACACTGGCAGAGATGATGGGGACGCCATGTTCCACAATATACCAGAGATCATTATCAATAGCTTGTAGATGCATTTGCATTTTGTTCTTCCAGAAGGGAAAGTTCTTTCCTTTGAAGGTAGGATATGCTGCAGTCACCTTAAACATGCCTGCAGTCGACATAACTAAAACTCCAGGTGGTTAAACCAAAATCACACAGAACAAGGGAGTACCTTGCTCTGATACCAATTGAAAGTGCGTTATATCGACTAGAGGGGGGTGAATAGGAGATTTTTAGAATTTCATCACTGAGGAAATTCCTTTTGAGGAAATTCCTCACTGATGACTAACTTACAGCAGAAAAAGTGAAGGATCAGAAGTGCAAAGTTTCACAACAGCAGTTTTTCAGAATGAAGAATGTGAAAACAAATTGCACTGTGAGCAGGCACGCAGAATACACATGAGGATTAACTGACGTGAAGAATTTGAGGTTGAGGAAATTCAGAGAAAGCCTTCAGCAAATTATTCAAACAGTCGCACTGAAAGTCATCAACACATAATACGAGGAAAGTAAGGAGTTGAGGAATTAGAATCCGTTTCTCAGTGAAGACAGTCGTTGATGACCCAGTTCCAACTACTGTGATAGTCGTACATCTGGTTTGGAGCGGCTTGGTATTGAAACCAAAGGACACACAGTCCCGGGACACACAGTCCCTACCGTGTTCTCCTTGGGCTAAGAACACACAGTCCTCGCCCAACACTCGTGGTGAGTCTTCAGGGAAGACTTCCAAACCCTCACAAACTTGGTCACCCGGTGATCCACAATTGACTGCTCGAAAGCTCTAGACCATAACGCCTAACCGTCTGGAGGATGCACAGTCCTCAAAGGTAAAATGCTTCAGTCCCACACAGGAACAACTTCTTCAGTGATGGTCAATCACTAGGTTTGGTTTGTGGTTTCGGTGTATGGTGTATTTCCTCACTGATGAATTACTCTCGAAGACTCTAAGGAATTGGGTTGCTCTTATGACAAGTGTCAGTTTCTAACGGAGCAGCCAACTAGCTAATGGTTGTGGGGGTGGCTATTTATAGCCTGGGAGCATCCCGACATGATTTGACACTAATGCCCTTAAATAATATGACCGTTGGTGTGGATAAGACCAATGACTTGGCGTGGCTATCGAAACGGTCGAAACCCTCAACTGTGAGAGTCCTCATGTCACTCGTATTCCTCACTTGAGGCTTTTGGTAGGATTAGGCTTGGGTTGAGCATCATGACGAAATTCATTCCAAAGTGTAACTTTTACCCCCTTTAATAGTACGGTGTTCCTATTACTCAAATGCGAAGAAAATAAAACAGAAAGAGTAAATCTTCAGGCTTCAAATTCTTCAAAGTGATTTTCTTCAGGACACACCGAATTCCTCAATTTCAGTATCTTCATGAGGAATATCAATTTCATCGCAGATTCCTCGCGATTCATTTCTTCAGCCTCAGTCCAATTTCTTCAACCGAAGATATACATTTTTAGGGGTCGATATTCTTCAAATATCTCAAACTTGTCAATGACTTATAGATCCTGTGTACACTCATAAACACATTAGATACTTAACCTATAAGTCTTCAAACCACCAAAATCACTAAGGGGCACTAGATGCACTTACAATCTCCCCCTTTTTGGTGGTTGATGACAATTAGGTTATGTCTTCAACATGGATAAAAAATATGAAGTGTAAATACTAATTTGAGGAATTTGAAACCAAGATTCAGAGAGACTCCCCCTGAAGATGTGCATATCTTGAGGATTTTGCTTTTCACAGCAAATGCACATTGATGATTTATATCATGGGAGATCTCCCCCTGAGTCTTGTAAATCATGCATACATGTAACATATCATATGAAAAAAATGAAAATGCATGATGACAAATGGTATCTGACAAATTCCAGCATGCATGCATTAAAACTTGAGGAATAAGCATGCGAAGAAAAACGTTCAAAAGCGTCAGAGTACCATCGGGCTTAAGTTACAACTCATTACATAAAAACTTCAGAAGAGCCAAGAGTTTGTAACTTAAATATAGTTCATAAGCCCCAAAAATATCCCGCTTGAAGACTAACTCTCAAGTTTCTCCCCCTTTGTCATCAAGTGACAAAAAGGGACAAACTGAGGACTAACGCCCGTGAAGACTTCACTTCTTGGCGGTTGAGGAAGAGCCGTGATGCTTCTTAGGAGTAGTCTTCTTCCTTGGACCGGTAGCAGTGTCGAGCTGTTCTTCATCAGTTTCAGCAGTGCGGAATGAAGAAAAGGAGCTGTCTTCAAGGTCTGGTACTGGAATAGGCCTGAACTTCTTCTTGGGAGGCCACGACCATTCAAAGTCTCGCTCAAAGTCCATTTATTCAAGCTCAGTCTGAGTCTTCAGATGTGCAAGTGTAGCCCAGGTGCGATCAAAAACCTCATGCAGAGAATGATGGTTGAGCTTCACAGAGTTCTGTGTTTCAGTGAGGGTTTTCACAATGGCGCCAAACTGGCATTTGACCCACTTGTGATTGCGATCCACCTTCTGGTGAAGACTGAGGAGGAGCTCTCTTGTATTCATCACGCGAGGAGGAACAGGGCTTGCCGGAAGAGTCTCAGTATCATCCCATGAAGAATAAGCTTCTAGCTCTCTGAACTGGCCATCAAGGGGCCTACTGCCTTCTTCAATCACTGATTTGCCTTTTCCTTCAATGGGCTCGAAAGTCTTCTTGTTGAACCGGATAGGAGGCAT